>NC_138528.1:7496552-7939052 GCF_964234715.1 Podarcis melisellensis | reverse complement strand
TTCCCAACATCAGGGTCTTTTCCAGGGAGTCTTCTCTTCTCATGAGGTGGCCAAAGTATTGGAGTCTCCGCTTCAGGATCTGTCCTTCCAGTGAGCACTCAGGGCTGATTTCCTTAAGAATGGATTGGTTTGATCTTCTCGCAGTCCATGGGACTCTCAAGAGTCTCCTCCAGCACCATAATTCAAAAGCATCCATTCTTCGGCGACCAGCCTTCTTTATAGGATAACACAGTGGTACCTCAGGTTACATACGCTTCAGGCTACATACGCTTCAGGTTACAGATTCCGGTAATCCACAAATAATACCTCGGGTTAAGAACTTTGCTTCAGGATGAGAACAGAAATAGCGCGACGGCGGTGCAACAGCAGCGGGAAGCCCCATTAGCGAAAGTGGTGCTTCAGGTTAACAACAGTTTCAGGTTAAGAACGGACCTCCAGAATGAATTAAGTACGTAACCAGAGGTACCACTGTATGCAGTTGTAAATGCTGACATTAGGACCCACGAAAGGGGGTGGGGGGAAGTCTCAAGATTCAGAGTAATCGCTATACAATGGTACCTCGGGTAAAGAACTTAATTCGTCTGTAACCTGAGGTACCAATGTATAAAGATTAAGAGTTGACAATTTCATGGAGGAGAGGGCTACTGTTGGCCACTAGCCATGAAGGCTGTAGCAGTGAATCTGAATTCCAGTTGCTGGAAACTGCGGGAGGGGAGAGTCTCTTGGGCAAGAATCCTGCTTGGAATCTGGGTGGCTACTGATGAGAACACAACACAAGTCTAGATGGGCCACCAGCAGGCTCTTCTGATGCTAACATTTGCCATTTTAGCATCCGATATCTTAGATCTTAATAACCATTTTACTCCGCAAATATACTTCTACAAACATATTATGCGCTGAAAGGAGGTTGGATAAATCTCTGCTTTGCCTGAAGGTATGTCACTGGAGTGCAAGTCTTTTAGAGATGTGCATTAGGAATGCACTAATCGGGCAATTCTTTTCCAGCTCTAGGCAAAGCTGTAAAATCAATGCTTAAGATTCTTAACTCAAGGTAAATTCAGTAAAGCACACCACATAATAGGCTTTTGTCTCTAAAACATGCTTCAAATTAGCAGTGTGTGTGTGTGTGTGTGTGTGTGTGTGTGTGTGTGTGTGTGTTTAAATGCAGGAGTGAGATAAATCACAAGAAGTTCTTCTGGCTTATCATATTCAGTACTGCTTCCTTTAGCTTAGGAGCAATATGACATAAGAACCGTTTGTCGACTTTCTAACTGGTTTTTGGCGTGCAAATTTGCAGCTAATAAAAAACGGAACACATCTACCAAAGCAGCTGCGTCTATTTGGCTGCAAAAGAAGGTGAGCTTTTCTTGAACGTGAGTAAAAATCAATGTGGCACCCTGCGCCTCACTTGTCGAGCTAGTATTGCACAGTCAAAAAGTTTATGGGGGTGGGATGGGGAAATTGAATATCCTTTTGTAGTGTATTAAAATAACACCTTCGCTTCATTGTAAAGAGGACTGCTCATATGTATGCTAATTGTGTTATTAATATTATGCAACACAATCATTTAATTAAAAAAATTAAAGAACAGTTGTGTCGGGAATGGGAGGTCTCGCAAACCATAGTACAGTGGTACCTCAGGTTAATAACTTAATTCGTTCCGGAGGTCCGTTCTTAACCTGAAACTGTTCTTAACCTGAGGTACCACTTTAGCTAATGGGGCCTCCTACTGCCACCGTGCCGCCAGAGCACAATTTCTGTTCTTATCCTGAAGCAAAGTTCTCAACCCGAGGTACTATTTCTGGGTTAGTGGAGTCTGTAATCTGAAGTGTCTGTAACCTGAAGCGTTTGTAACCCGAGGTACCACTGTACATGACCAGGTTTGAGGCTACGGTATTCTAAGTGACTTGCTTCCAACTGTAACTGGAGAGTCTTAGGGATGGATTTTGGTTCAGACCCCAGGTCAGAGAAAAACAAGCAAGACACAGGTTCTGTTTAATCTAGGATTGGAGGCATAGGCCAATCAATGAGCATAGGCCTATCCACAAATCTTCAAGCGAACACAAGGCAAAAAAATACCTAAGAAAAGAAGTTCGATTATAAATGGCACTTCACGGTCCCTGCATTATTTGTATGCCCAGAACATGTCCTGGTTCATTATGTTTTAGTTTGCATAGTTTGGTTGTATTTGTTTATGCTCCTTTTTGGAAAACTCAGTAAAAACAAACAAAACTATTCGTAAAAAAGGAAAACAACACCTGACCGTCAAAAAGAACAAGCACACCAGCTTATAGGATCATGTTCTTCTGGAGAAAGCACACATGCTGTGATCTTTTTCACCGAATTCCCCAGACAGGATTTCCAGCTTTTATTTAAATAAAAAGGCAGGACTCTGATCCTGGGTGTCCGGTTACATGTAAGAGGCAAAGCTAGATGCGCTCCTCGCTTGTAAAAATCAGACGCAAAAATCAGGATCATGTGCCTTTTTGAAGTTCAGGAACATGAAAATAAAAAACCTTCCAAGCTTGATTTGTGTAGCAGAGCACCATGCGCCAACCACATCTGCCAGGTCTTTCCACACACACTCCTGAACCTAGAAGTTATATAAGGAGGGCGAGTGCATGAAAAGATCAGAAGCTGTCTCAGCTGATTAAGCAGGTTTCAGACAAAAACAGCCAGGAAGGTAAATACGCCCTTTGGAAGTTCTGGAGGGGAGGGAACACCAAAAATGTAGACAGTAAATCATTATCCTAAGAAGGCTTTTAAGGGCTTCGAAAACACACACAAACACGAATTACTCAACAACACCGGGACAAAATGTGACATTTTTTGCATGCTCTCCGATCAGATACTTTGCATCCCTTCACCTGCACATATTTTGGCTTCATTCTTATCTTAATAGGCTAGAGAGCTACAAAAGGTATTTTTATACTAGCGCAGGCGATTCTGTCAACCTTTGCTAAAATTTGGCCTTGGCAAAAGTCGAGTACTTTGCAAAACTGTTAATTATTGCCGGGGATCCAACAATTCCTAAACTCGCTACACAGGTTTCTACGGGTAGGTTCACGTCACCAGCTTAAAACATAGCTGAGAAAGCTCAGTTGGTAGAGAATGAGACTCTTTAATCTCCGAGATGTGGGTTCCAGCCCCACATGGAGCAAAAGATTCTTGAATTGCAGGCAGTTGGACTAGACGACTCTCATGGTCCGTTCCAACTCTACAATTCTATGATATGTAACTGTGATGGGACGATGAGCTGCTTGTGCGTAAAATGCAAGTCCCTCAGAGTTTGATCAGATTTTCAAACCTCTGCCTGTGACGGAGCCCCTCCAGCATGGCTGCGTCAATCACTAGTAGAATCCGAAAGTGGCTGCTTTCGGAATCGTTTCCAACATAAAAGCTCTTTAACGGAAACACGTCGTCTGGCCTCTCGGCGTGACAGTTTCCGGCGAGGTGTGGGTGTCCCTATAGGAGGTCCTGAGACCTCCCCACTGTTTTCGCTGGAAGCGTCTCTGAGCCATCCCTCCGACTCACTTTCCCTTGGAGTTCTTGCTCGCCCTCTACTGGTTCCCTCTTCCGCTGCTACTCCTCTCTCAACCTCAGTGAGCCTTTGCGCCCCCGGCGCTTTAGATGGCAGTTCCCTGACATCCACCTCCCCTCCAGGGCCCCCTTCACCCCCTCCCGTCTCCTCCCCTACTGGCGGTGAGGAGGTAAAACCCCTGAAAGAACCTCCTTCGTCTTCCGACGTCGCGAACACTTCCCTCCACGTGTTGCTGTTCCTACTCTCTCGGTAATCTTCGTCATCGGAGTCCACTCCCTCTTCCAACTCCGACTCCGCGAACCCTTCCATTTCCTCTTCCTCATCGGTGGTGCCGAAATACTCCCTCCTAAACCTTGCTATCGGCTGAGGTTTCCTCGGGAACCTTTGGTGGAACGTTTCTGTTAAAACCTCGTCATTGACTTCCTCTGCATTCACCCAGGTGTTTTCTGACTCCGGTTCCCCTTCCCACGCCACCAAATACTCCACCTGATTTCCCTTCCACCTGGAATCGAGGATTTCCGCTACATGGTTGCGGCGTTCCCTCTCTTCCAAGGCTGGTCCCCTGACGTACTCCCCTTCACGTCCCCCCCTGTATGGTGACAGTAACGACCTGTGGAACACTGGGTGCAATTTCATGTGGTTGGGTAATCGGAGTTTGAAAGCTACCGGGTTGACCTGCTGAATGACCTCAAAGGGTCCCAATCTTCTGGGCCTCAATTTCTTACAACCCCCTTTGAACGGCAACCCTTGGGTTGACAACCACACTTGATCCCCCACCCTTATGGTTTCACCTTCCCTTCTGTTCTTGTCTGCCTGCTTCTTATATTGTGCCTTAGCCCTTTCTAAGTTGAGCTGGAGCTGATGATGGATCGCTTCCATCTCTTCTACAAAATGTTCAGCCGCTGGGACGCTCCATCTCTCCCCTCCTTCCCCTGGAAATGCCCTGGGGTGACACCCGTAATTAGCCAAAAAGGGACTCATCCCTGTGGACACATTCTCCGCATTATTGTAGGCAAATTCTGCCAACGCCAACTTTTCGACCCAATCGTTCTCTCTGTCATTGACATAACACCTCAGATATTGTTGAAGAATGCCATTTGCTCTTTCCGCCTGCCCGTTGGTTTCAGGGTGCCGGGCAGTTGAAAAATTGACTTCCACGTGCAGCAAGCTCATGAGCTTCCTCCAGAACCTGGAAGTAAATTGTTTGCCGCGATCTGAGATCACCCTCAAGGGAGCCCCGTGCAACCTAAAGATGTGTTCTACAAACAACTTCGCTGTTTCTTCCGCTGTGACTGCATGTGAGCATGCTACAAAGTGGCACATCTTAGTTAACAGGTCTACTACTACCATGATGGCTGTTTTCCCCTTGGACTTTGGCAGATCCGTCATAAAATCTATTGATATCGCTTCCCAAGGCCGTTCTGGTGTGGGTAATGGTTCTAATAACCCTGCCGGCGCCCTTCTTTCCCCTTTGGCTCGCTGACATTGGTCACACCCTCTTACATACTCCCTTACATCTTCCCTCACCTTAGGCCACCAAAATTCCCTGGTAAGCAACCACATGGTCTTGTGTTGTCCAAAATGTCCCGCCGTGGGGCTATCATGCAACTGCTTGAGTACTCTCCCCCTCAATTCACCTTCGGGTATATACAGTGCCCCTTTGTAATACAATGCCCCATTTCTTTCCTCAAAACCTCCGGGGCTCTCGCCCTCCCCCCTGAGACCTCTGAGCTTATCCTGGGCATATTCATCATTTTCCGTTTCCTCTACCAGTTCTCGTTGCCCCACCAGCGCCGCCCCACACACCCAGCGGTCCTCAGGGATGACATGTCTCTCTTCGATCACCCCCTCCCCTTCCCAATACTCTGGTTTGCGTGAGAGCGCGTCCGCCCTGATGTTTTCTGGGCCTGGCACATAACAAATTTCAAAGTTGAATTTGGAGAATTCCTGTGCCCATCTCACTTGTCGTTGGTTGAGCACTCGAGCTGTTCTCCAATACTCTAAATTCTTGTGGTCGGTGCACACTTGCACCTTGTGTTGTGCCCCAATTAATAAATGTCTCCACCTCCGGAATGCTTCGTGAATGGCAAGTAGTTCCCTGTCATACACCGTGTAATTCCTCTCGGATTTATTCAGCTTCCGCGAGAAGAAGGCACACGGTCTCCACTCCGACGCACTCCTCCCCGGTTGAAGAAGGACCGCCCCTACCGCCCGGTCGGATGCATCGGTTTCCACTCTCATGGGTTTTCGTAAATCCACATGCAGAAGTTGTTCTTCCGAGGCGAAAGCCCTTTTCAGTTCTTCAAAGGCTCGATCCGCCTCTACCGTCCAAACAAATTTCTTCTTGCTGCTGAGGCAGTCGGTGATGGGCGCCGTCAAGTGGGCAAAGTTCTTGATGAACTTCCGATAAAAGTTCCCAAACCCCAAGAATCTTTGCACGTCCTTCTTGGTCTTCGGTGTCTTCCATTCCAGTACCGCTTGGACCTTGCCTGGATCCATGGCCAATCCCTTGTCTGACAAGCGGTACCCCAGGAATTCCACCTCCTTGGTATGAAACTGGCACTTCTCCAGTTTCACCCACAGCTGGTTGGCTTGCAGCCTGCCCAACACTTCTCGAACGTCCCTCACATGCTGTTCCTCATCTTCCGAATACACCAACACGTCGTCTAAAAAGGCCACACAATTCTTGTAGAGCAAAGGTCCCAGAACGTGGTTTATAAAAGCTTGAAAACACGCGGAGCCCCCTTGTAGACCGAAGGGCATAACGAGGTATTCAAAGGCTCCCAACGGGTAAACATGGTGGTCTTCCATTCATCTCCCTTCCTTATGCGTATCAGATTGTACGCCCCCCGCAGGTCCAGCTTTGTAAAAATCTTTCCCTTCCTTACTCTGGTCAAAATGTCATCAATTCGGGGCATAGGGAAAGCCAGGGGCTCCGACACTGCATTGAGGGCCCTAAAGTCACACACCAGTCTCGGTTTGTCTGTGTTCTTTTTGTCCACAAAAAACACTGGGCTGCCCCCCACCGCTCGGGACTCTCTGATGAAACCTCGCTTCAGGTTTTTGTCAATGAACTCCCTCAGCTCCTGCATCTCCCTGTCTGACATGGCGTACAGCTTGCCTACTGGGAGTTGGGCCCCAGGGAGTAGGTTGATTTGACAGTCAAAGGGTCTATGCGGTGGCAGTTTGTCTGCTTCCCTTTCGCTGAATACGTTGCGCAGATCTGCGTATTGCGGGGGCACCTTCCCTTTGTCCATTACTTCCATCCCGGCTAGGGTGACTCTGTCTCCTCCCGAAACCTTCCCCTCCTTGCAGTGTTCTAGGCAATGCGCTGACCCAAAGGAGACCACCCTCTGATGCCAGCCCACTAGCGGATCGTGTAGCGCCAGCCAGCTCATCCCCAAAATGATGGGCGCTCCTCCCAGGATGGCCACATTAAACGCTATCTGTTCGGTGTGCCTTGCCACCCTCATTATCATCGGGACAGTCTGTTGGCTAACTTCTCCCCCCAACAGCTCTCTGCCGTCAATCGTAGTCACCTGCAAGGGGTTACTTAAAGGGATGGTCTGTATCTGGTGCTCAGCTGCAAACTCCTTACTCATGAAATTACAGGAGCTGCCTGAATCCAAAAGCGCCTTGATCTTTAGTGGGTGTCCGTTTGGCAGTTCTAGTAACACCTCTATCACTAAAGCGGGTCTGGGAGGTTCCGGCATGGGCACTTTCACTGCTCTTTGGCCTGGCTGCTGTGCCCCGACGGTGGCAGCCAGGCGTTGGCTTTTACTTGCTCCTTGCCTTCCTCTTCCTTTCCCCCAACAGCTCCTGCCATCCCTTGCCATTCCTTTCTTTGTGGGCAGACTCTGGCAAAGTGCCCTGGCTGTTGGCAGAGATAACATCTCTTGGCGCTCCTTCCCTCCTTCTTCCGCCCTTCACTGGGATTTGAAACTGCGCGCGCCCTCGCTGTTCCAACTTCCATCGGCTCTGCCGGCGGGAAAGGTGGCTCTGGAATGTCTGGAATGCGGAACTCCCTCCAACGGTCTCCTTTCCCTTCCCGCTTTTCCAAAGCCCTCGCCTCCTGGCGCGCTCCTATGCACAGCGCAGATTTGGTTAACTGATCCATAGACTCCGCCCTGGGCCCCCGGGAAAGCTCATCTTTGACGGTTGAAGAAAGCCCCTCTTCGAAAAGCATTTGGATGGGCTCCGCCGATAGGTCCCACCCCAACTTATGAATCAGCATAGTAAACTCAGTCCAGTACTCACGGACAGATCTGCTTCCTTGCTGGCAAGCCATTAACTGCCTTCGCACCACCCCCTGCTCAATATCGCTGGAAAACATCAGGTCCATGGCACGAAAAAACTTCCTCGTGTCCTTTAGGATCTCATTATTCGCTGCCATCAGGGGTCTAACCCAATCCTTCGCCCCGGATTCGAGATGGCCAATCACAAAAGCCACTCGCGATTCCTCGTCGGGGAAGTCATCAAACTGCAAATTTAGAGCGTATTGCATCTCTGTTCTAAAGGCATGATAGTTCCTGGGATCCCCCCCGAATTTCTGCACCAATCCTGGCACCTTTCTGGCGAGCGGGGTGGTTTTCTCCTTTCCCTTTTCTGCATCCTGAGCCCTCCTCTCCTCAAGCCTCGCCGTTTGCAGCGCCAACTGGATCTCCAACGCCCTGTACCTTTCTTCCAGGCTTGGACCCCCTCCAGCTGCTCCTGCTCCTCCGGTTCCGGCTGGGTTGCTCATGATGCTTCTCCCTGCACAAGCTGGCTTTCGGTGACTTTCGGATTGCTGTGATGGGACGATGAGCTGCTTGTGCGTAAAATGCAAGTCCCTCAGAGTTTGATCAGATTTTCAAACCTCTGCCTGTGACGGAGCCCCTCCAGCATGGCTGCGTCAATCACTAGTAGAATCCGAAAGTGGCTGCTTTCGGAATCGTTTCCAACATAAAAGCTCTTTAACGGAAACACGTCGTCTGGCCTCTCGGCGTGACAGTTTCCGGCGAGGTGTGGGTGTCCCTATAGGAGGTCCTGAGACCTCCCCACTGTTTTCGCTGGAAGCGTCTCTGAGCCATCCCTCCGACTCACTTTCCCTTGGAGTTCTTGCTCGCCCTCTACTGGTTCCCTCTTCCGCTGCTACTCCTCTCTCAACCTCAGTGAGCCTTTGCGCCCCCGGCGCTTTAGATGGCAGTTCCCTGACAGTAACTAAGTTCTATGTCTCCCCTGCCCCCCCCCCAGCTTTGTGTTTCAAGATGAATTTTGTTAAGTTGTGGGTGAACATACCAGACGACACAGCGATTCTTCAAACAGCTCTTGTTTATTCACAGGCCAGAACAGAACTGAACTGAAGGGTTCAGCCAGCCTGCTTATATAGAGCTCGAGTACAACGTAACTGTAACAATTTTCTAAAACTATCCAATCACTGAACGTCACTTTCGATCCCTTATTTGCATAACCATCTACAGTATCCCCCTGCTGGCCCATGAACACACCATTCTTAAGTGTAACAAGAATGCAGCTCGATTTTTTCTATCTGGATTGAAGCTGGTTTGAGAAGCGCTTATCAAACCGCGGTATCTGTCGACCAGTTTGCCTTAACCAAACCAACTCGGCACGTGCAACCTTTCAAATGCCTTTTCCCTGGGAAATCACACATTATCTCTGTTAATCCACTGGCGGTTTTGGAATCGAAGAGTTCCGTAGGAGGGCAGAGCAATGGTGTTATATAAGGCAACTCCACCTCCCGGGGCATGAATACTGATGGCTGTTTACCATTGATCCATGGAAAATGCCCTGAGAAATTAGTTCACATTGGATGAACAAGGAGACACGAAACGAGGGTATGTGATGCGTTGCCCTATATCTATAGAGCAACACGAAGTCAAAGAGGTCATTGCCCTTCGCTGTCAAAAAAAGGAAACAAGAGGCTGCGTCCGGACATTAACTCACTAGCATTTGTCTGTGGGGTCATCTGACCTACAATACGTTCAATATCTGAACTGTCTCCACTTCTGTCATTCTTAATGCAACTTGCACATAACTCTAGTGACAGGTAGGAAGCCGTGTTGGTCTGCCGTAGTCGAAACAAAATTTAAAAAATCCCTTCCAGTAGCACCTTAGACACCAACTACCGTATTTTTCGCTCTATAGGACGCACTTTCCCCCCTCCAAAAATTAAGGGGAAATGTGTGTGTGTCCTATGGAGTGAATGCAGGCTCCTTGGCTTCAGCGATAGCAACGCGAAGCCTCCGAAGTGCAGAGGGAGCGCTCCCTCCGCACTCCAGAGACTTCGTGTTGCTTTCGCTGAAGCCTGGAGAGCGAGAGGGGTTGGTGCGCACTGAAGCCTTCGGAGCTCAGCGTGAGTTCCCGCTGCGCTCCACAGGCTTCAGGTTTCTTTTGCTGAAGCCGGGAGAGCAAGACTCTCCTGGCTTCAGCAGAGAGGGAGAGCTGCGCAGCGCCCCTTCAGCCAAGCGGGAGGAGAAATGGAGGGGGCTCAGTTTCTCCTGTCGCTTCGCTGAAGGGGCATTGAGCAGAGAGGGGGAGATTTTTTTTTCTTGTTCTCCCCCTCTAAAACAAGGTGCGTCCTATGTTCAGGTGCATCCTATGGAGCGAAAAATACGGTAGGTTTGTTCTTGGTATGAGCTTTCGTGTGCATGGTATCTGAAGAAGTGTGCATGCATACGAAAGCTCATACCAATAACAAAATTAGTTGGTCTCTAAGGTGCTACTGGAAGGATTTTTATTATTTATTTCACACATAACTGTTTCTTGGCTAACCCATGGTGAATGGGCTCTCTAGGTCCAACCTCCCCAACAATCTAAATGTTTTCGAAAACTCAATTCAGTTCCAGCCAGCACAGCCAGCAGGAATGATGGGAGATGTGGCCGAGCATCAACGACCACAGACTAACCGCACATCTGCACCAGTGGTTCTCAAACCCTTTTTTCACTGAGCCACATTTTCAGAATAAAAAATTGCTGGCGTACCAAGCATTTTACTGGTAAGAAGAGAAATTCCTTGGTCATGAAATTGGAAGGTGAAACAACAACTAGCAAGCCTTAATTTACAACCACTTTGCAATATAATCATGGGACGTCCAGAAAGTAGAAAGCAGTGCCCGTACGTAAGAACACAAATCGTTCACAAAATATATTTTCTAAACAAGCATCTTATGTATGTACCTAAGCTCAATAAGAGGGGTGAGCCTGCTTTTGTCAGGTAACCTCATTTATAAATGGCCTCAGCCCAGTATTCCACCCCCATCGTTCTGCCCAGACACTGAGGTCCAGCTCCGAGGGCCTTCTGGCGGTTCCCTCCCTGTGAGAAGCCAAGTTACAGGGAACCAGGCAGAGGGCCTTCTTGGTGATGGCGCCTACCCTGTGGAACGCCCTCCCGTCAGATGTCAAGGAAATAAACAACTATCCGACTTTTAGAAGGCAGCCCTGTTTAGGGAAGTTTTTAATGTTTGGTGTTTTCTCGTGTTTTTAATATTCTGTTGGAAGCCGCTCAGATTGGCTGGGGAGGCCCGGACAGATGGGTGGGGTATACGTAATAAATTATTATTATAAATTATTATTATTATATTCTACCCATGAGCTGCAGCCCTCCTCCAACAATTACCTGGCAGCACCATCATTGCACTAGAACAGTGTTTCCCAAACTTGGGTCTCCAGCTGTTTTCAGACTACAATCCCCATCATCCCCGACCACTAGCCCTGTTAGCTAGGGATGATGGGAGTTGTAGTCTATAAACAGTTGGAGACCCAAGTTTGGGAAACACTGAGCTAGAAGATGTCTCACACTGTTTCAAGAAAAAAGACTATGCCTTTGCTGTTTTTTTATTTCATAAAATTAATTCACCATCCGTTCATAACAACAAAAGAAAACACCAAAAACCTTCAGAGTGGCTTACCAAAAATAAAATTATCAGAAAGTTATTGATAAAAAGAACCAGAATAATTCAGAACGTTCCAAAAAAAATCAGCAATGAACTAAAAATAGATTAAATATCAGCATGCTAGATATCAGGAAATCAGCCCTGAGTGCTCACTGGAAGGACAGAACCTGAAGCTGAGGCTCCAAGACTTTGGCCACCTCATGAGAAGAGAAGACTCCCTGGAAAAGACCCTGATGTTGGGAAAGATGGAGGGCACAAGGAGAAGGGGACGACAGAGGACGAGATGGTTGGACAGTGTTCTCGAAGAGACCAACATGAGTTTGACCAAACTGCGGGAGGCAGTGGAAGACAGGAGTGCCTGGCATGCTCTGGTCCAGGGGGTCACGAAGAGTCGGACACAACTAAATGACTAAACAGCCATCAGCATGCTAGATATAAGAGAAGGCTTGTTTCAACAAAAAAGTTACAAGCCTTTCTGTGATTAAGGAGCTGAATTAAGGAGCAAGCAAAGGCAGCAGGCTGCAGTTTTGGAAAAGCCACAACTTCTCACTTGAGCCACCTCAAAATGCATCCCTAATACATGGGAAGTCTGGCCAGGACCCCGGCACCAGCTGAGCTTGAGTTCAGGAGCCTGTGCCCCCCGATAAAGCCTGCTGAGGCCGTCCAAAGGGAGGCGAAAAGCTGCAAACGCGCCGGAACGCTAGCCAACGGGAAAGGGCCCAGGTGTTTCCTTTTTGGCAGGCCCCCGCCAATCAGACAAGATGACAGACGGCTTCCCATGCAAGAGGAAACCAGGATGCTTTCCCCCAAGTCGCAGCAGAGCAACCGGCTGGGATTGGGGGGGGGGGTGAGGGAGGGGCAGGTTACACATGTCACCGTCACGTCTCCGTTTGACTTCCCACCAGACGCGGACGTCTCCAAACAGCTGAGGCGTCAGGGCCTGAACTCGGTGCCCGAGGACCCGAAAGCACCCGTCCCTCCGCCGTGCTGTTCCAGTCGCTCACTTTTACCTCGAAAGCAAAGGGTGCAGGTGTCCTCAGCCCTGGTCTAAGGGCCAGGTGCCTTGTTTTGCCCCTCTTAAATTTTAAGAGGGCATTTTTGAAAGACAATAGCACAACGCACGCCAAGGAAGCATGCATGCTCCTTGTGGGACAGGCCTGCTAGAAAGCATATTACAGCATGCTTTGCCTGAGAGCCTCCCCCCCAATCCTGCTGCGGGTTTATCTTTTAAACCCAAGAGGGGGGACCTGTGGCCGATTGAGCTCTCTTCTGCAACAGTCCACGTAGCCAAAGGTCAAACACCCGTCCGTGTGTTGTTCACACAGCAGAAAGAGCAGCAAGCTTCAAACGCCCTCCCATCAGATGCCAAGGAAATAAACAACTATCTGACTTTTAAAAGACATCTGAAGGCAACCCTGCTTAGGGAAGTTTTTAATATCTAATATTTTACCATTTTTATGTGCTGTAAGCCACCCAGAGTGGCTGGGGAAACGCAGCTAGGTGGGTGGGGTATAAATAAAATCATTATTATTATTATTATTATTATTATTATTATTATTATTATTATTATTACCAAACACCTCCTGAAGTCCCATCTCTTCAAGCTGGCATTCCCAGGTT
This sequence comes from Podarcis melisellensis, assembly GCF_964234715.1. Classification (NCBI taxonomy): domain Eukaryota; kingdom Metazoa; phylum Chordata; class Lepidosauria; order Squamata; family Lacertidae; genus Podarcis; species Podarcis melisellensis. The sequence goes on along the minus strand of NC_138528.1, from coordinate 7,925,999 downwards.
CATTAGATTCATCACATTCTTCACTATCTGGTCATTCACTGATATTTACTGTTTTTTACTGGTAGCTCCTCCATTCTTACCGATGCATTTCTTTGTCTTTTCCGTTCGAAATGTTGTACCTACATTTTTCCTTTTTAAATTTATCCTACGCAGTGCCTGGAGACAATCAGCCAGAGGAGGAGGAGGAGGAGGAGGAGGAGGAGGAATGAACTCTGGGAGGAGCACAGAGAGAAAAGAGGTCATGGTGCATCTGCAGCAGCACAACTGGACGCCTTCCTCTGTCCCAGCTGCAACAAAACATGTCTCTCCCGCATTGCCACAGCAGGCGCTGTAACGGTTTGACTTCACCCATGATGGCGCACCCCTTCCCCACTCCTCCCTCTCCATGGCAGGAGGAGGAGGAGAATAAGCTGGCCACTGAATCTGGCCACACTCAGCTTCATGCTTGCCCTCCTCTGCTGCTTTTGAATATTGGAGGGGCCCTGGCCCCCTCCCCCCAAAATACTGGGGGACCCCGAAAGGGTTCGGCCACCAGGAGATACCGTATTTTTCGCTCTATAAGACGCACCAGACCACAAGACGCACCTAGTTTTTGGAGGAGGAAAACAAGAAAAGAAAAAAAATTCTGAATCCCAGAAGCCAGAATAGCAGGAGGGATTGCTGCGCAGTGAAAGCAGCAATCCCTCTTGCTGTTCTGGCTTTTGGGATAGCTGTGCAGCCGGCATTCGCTCCATAAGATGCACACACATTTCCCCTTACTTTTTAGGAGGGAAAAATGCGTCATATAGAGCGAAAAATACGGTAGCTCCCCTTGGTTGTGCCATCAGGTGTTTCTAGAGCATATAAAAACGCCTCCTTTCAATGCCGGGGATTTTCCAATTATTTTAGTTGGAAGAATTTCCAGACACTTAAAGAGGAAAAGGGTTCTTCCCCCCAGTGGCTTTGATTGTTTACTGTGAAATGTGCCTAAAAACCAAAGGGAAATTTGATGTACCATAAAAATCTCAAATAGCAAGGGGGGCTGCAGCTTAGCACATGCAGAAGACCACACTGTCCAATCCCCAACATCTCCAGAAAGGGCTGGCGGGGGGGACGGGGACGGACGGGGACCCTGGAGTGAAGACAATAGCGTTAAATGGAGAAACAAACCACAATTCTGTATAAGGCAATCCTACATTTCTATCTGAACACAATTATGTGATTGATGGCGGGCAGCTGAACTAAACACACTTAATGCTGTTTAAATGTTCAAGTCAAACAAATCCAGAGCTTCTCTTGGGATAAATATTTAGAAGGCTCTGGATATATAGATATTTCCCCAAGTATGGTTATCTGACAACTAAAACTAAAAACTCTGGAAACTGTGCAATTTGACAGCTATTTCATCCATCAAGCTGCAGGCTGATTTTACGAAATGACACAGTGTTTAGAAAGGAAGGGGTTGGGTTTTTCTTGTAATCGGAAAGCGGAAAAATAAGAGCTGCAGAAAATTTTCCAGAGACACAGAAATGTTTCGCGTTGAAGGAAAGGAAGGCCATCTCCTAAGGCTACCCGGAGCTAAAATAAAAATCCAAAGGCTTCATTTTGAACACAGCAAAGAGTCGCCATCTGCCCAGTCGAACAAACAGGCGCCCAAGGTAACTTCGAAGGGGAAAGCCCAAAGATCACCAATTGCCCCAACTCGCCAAGACACAAAAGGCAGCGAAATCAGGGGATTTGAAAGAGCAGCACTCTGAGGTCACGGAAAACGCAGCATTCTTGCTTTCTAGGCAACTGGTGCTTGAAAGGCGTTTGGAAAATAGCAGCTAAAATTTTATATGCACAGAAATAGAAAGAAGAGCAGGTTGCAACAAAGGAGGAGTGGCTTTTGAAAGTCATGGACTATGAAGAAATGGTAAAGCTGACAGCGAAATTAAAGAGATTCAAATGATGAACTTTTTGGTAGAAGAATGCAGGGCTTCCATAGACTAATATGTATAATTAATATATAATATATAATTATATAATTAATATATATTAATACAATATAATATATAATTAATAACTAGAATAGAATAGAATAGAATACACACACACACACACACACACACACACACACACACACATATATATATTATCACAGTAAATGAAATTATGGCAGGATTCAAGATAAGAGTAGCGGAAGAAAAATGACAAAATAACTGAGAGAAACTTTTTGTAATACAGTGGACGCTCGGGTTGTGAACGTGATCCGTGCAGGATGCATGTTCACAACCCGCAGTGGCGCGTCTGCGCACGTGCAGGTTGCAATTTGACACTTCTGCGCATAGCGCAATTTAGCACTTCTCACATGCACATGTGTGACCGCCGAAACCGGGAAGTAACCTGTTCCAGTACTTCTGGGTTTTGGTGGTCCATAACCCAAAAAAACGCAACCTGAAGCGTCTGTAACCCGAGGTTTGACTAGATTAAAATATATTGAAATAATGTAGTTATACATATAAGTGTGTACATATTTATACACACACACATCTAAGCAATGCTGTGAACAGTTTCAGTGTGGCTTCAGGAGAGCAACTGCATACCCTCCAACATTTTTCCGATGGATAAAAATGGGGACATCCTATTTCATTCATTCATTCATTCATAGCCTGCCTATCTGACTGGGCTGTCCCAGCTACTCTGGGCAGCTTCCAACATATATAAAAACAAAATAAAACACTGAACATTTTAAAAGTTCCCTATACAGAGCTGCCTTCAGATGTCTAAAGGTTGAATCTTACTGCTTGGCTCAGTGGTCGCATGACTCCATACCCTCCAACATTTCTCCACTGAAAATAGGGACATCCTGAGGAAAAGCAGGACCTTCCGGGATCCAATCAGAAACCAGGATGGCTCCTGTAAATCCAGAAATGTCCCTGGAAAATAGGGACACTTGGGGGGTCCGTAAGTGACATACAACCTTCTAAGCAGCCTGGGCTCCGGAAGACCTGCTGTGGATTAGCTGCCAGCCAACCACCCGTGATCAGGAGGGGTTCATCCTACAGCGGCAGTGCTGGCAGTCAGGTTATTCAGGAAAGGGAGGGGAGCCTGAAACGCCTCAACTCCCTGCCCTTTCACAGCTACGGCTAGTTTGCAAGGATTTTTCCTTACTGTTTGCTACGCAGGAGTGTGTCGATTAAGCACTACAGTGGTACCTTGGGTTAAGAACTTAATTCTGTTCTTAACCTGAAGCACCACTTTAGCTAATGGGGCTTCCCGCTGCTGCTGCGCCGACACTGCGTGATTTCTGTTTTCACCCTGAAGCAAAGTTCTTAACCCGAGGTACTATTTCTGGGTTAGCGGAGTCTGTAACCTGAAGCGTCTGTAACCCGAGGTACCAGCAGACGCAGCCCGACTGGACTCTGTCTTTCGGGTTGATGCCAGTGGTGGCGAGAGCGGTTGTCTCTCCTTCCAAATGCTTTTAGGGGGTCAGGCAGCAGCGGAGGAAGCTGATTGGGCGCCTGGGGCAGCTGAGGGGGAGGCGGTGGGCGGACCGTTGGGGGGGTGTCAGCAAGCGTTTTCAGCAGGGGGCTGGTCCACTGTCCCTCAGACCTTGTGGGGGGCCGGACTATATTTTTTGGGGGGAAATATGTACAAATGCCTATGCTCCACAAATAACCCAGAGATGCATTTGAAATAAAAGCACACATTCTACTCATGTAAAAAAACCACTGATTCCTAGACCATCTGTGGGCCGGATTGAGAAGGCAATTGGGCCGGATTTGGCCCCCAGGCCTTAGTTTGCCTACCCATGGTTTGGGGCAACGCGAAGCCTGTGGGCACCCACGCCACTGTGTCACTCTTGGGAGTGGCTCGGGCGCGGTGCAGGCCCCGCAGTGAGTGCCGCTCACCATTTTGTCACCCCGCTCAGTGGCGACACATGTGGCAGACTGCCCCCACCACACACCCCTTGCTCCAACCCGGGGTCAGGGACTGCCCATGCCATGAGAGTGGCACACAGCTGGCGTAAAGGACTTTGTGCCCGGCTTCCATGTGCTGCCGCCGGTTTGTCACTCCTTCGCGTTTCTCATAACGCTGCTGTTGTTTAAAAAAACAACACATTATGTTTTATAGCCTCGATCCAAGATGAGCAGATAACAACAACTTTTGTTTTATTAAAGACTTTTGCATTTCGCAGGGGATGAGATGCAGAGTTTATGGCTGGGTTTATTGCCGACACTGTGGGTAATTTGATGTTGCTGCTTGTTATGCATTGCGCATTATGCATTGCGCATTATGCATTATCTGATACAGCATTATGTATTGCTTATTCTTATGAATTGTATTTATACAAGTGTTTTAATTTTCTGCATTGTATGGTTGTTACGTTATGCATATACATTATGCTGCTTGTTACGTTGGAAACTACCCTGTGCCGTTTTGACCGAGGGCAGTGTATAAATTTAATTAAGAGGGTGTTTTTTAAATAAATAAAAAAGCAAAAAAAAACCACACAAAAACCTGCTGTCACAATTTCAAGGTTGCCTCTCCAACAAGGGATAGGCAACCTTTTTTTTTAAGTGCTGCAAAACATGCTTTGGTGATTTATCTTTAGAGAATGCCCAAAATACTTTCCAAGCCATTCTCCCCCAAAAGAAAAGGGCACACACTACCTTCCTGCTGGGAAGCTGGAAGACAAGAGTTCATCTTCTGTAGCAGAAGTGACAAGCCCTAGGAAACCTCTGCTGCCCTGTCTATTCCAGTTGTAGTCATCTTCTCAAGAGGCGTTGTCAAGCCACGCCAAGCATTCGAATGGCAGCACATCTCTAAGCCATTTAGCATCAAGTCTCCCCCCTCCTTTGTGAAAGGAAGCCAAGCCAGTACAGTGGTACCTCTAGATATGAACGGGATCCGTTCCGGAGCCCCGTTCGCATCTAGAAGCAAACGTAACTAGCGATGGCATGTCTGTGCACGTCGCTTTTCGCCACTTCTGTGCATGCGCGTGATGTCATTTTGAGCGTCTGAGAATGCGCAAGCGACAAAACCTGGAAGTAACACGCTCCATTACTTCCGGGTTGCCGCAGAGCGCAACTCGAACGCGCTCAACTCGAAGCGTATTCAACCCGAGGCATGACTGTACCGTGCAAACACAGGCGATTGTACCTGGACACAATTTCAGCATCCATGGGATACAGGTCTTCCTTAAAACACACACACCATACAGCACAGGTTTCTAGTCCCTAAGGCTGCTTGAATGTCTATGGACAGTTGCCACAGTGTTATAAATTCTGATAAATAAGCTAGGCGTCAAATGGCTCCTTAAACCAGGGTTACGGTCACCAAAACAGAATGTCTAGTTGCCATTTTTCAATATGACTTTTGAGTTCCTGAAATTCATTCTGATCGTGTAGATAAAATGTAAGGGAGAGAATTCTACAGGGTGTGTTGCTAGTGTGTGAAAACAGCCCAGATCCAAGGATCCTCAGGCATGCACCTCCAGATGGTGGGCGCATCAGGCGCCATCCTAGCACCCGGGCACCCTCACTTGGTCACAGCTGGTCGATAGCCAGGAGCAAAATGCGCAAATTTCAAATGCTGAGTGCCTGGTGAAATGACTGCCAGCTGGGGGGGGGAAAGGGGTTGAACATGCAATCTGCATCATGCTCTGCTTGTCCGCATGAAATTGTACAAACAAGAATATATTACATGCAACAGACTGCTCTCCCAGCTATTTTACACCTCTGAAAAGACAGCCTTCTGCACCTTTGTGGTTGCAGACAAACCATTTTATACGCACATCGTCAGTCGGTTTTGTGTGGGGTTGTGCACAGATCAAATATAACTCGCTGGTCTGCAGCAGCCACCCCCAAACTCTTGCCCTTCAGATACTCCAGGCTGTAACTCCCATCAACTGCAGAGTCTCATCTGGGGCTGTTGGGAATTATAGTTCAAAGCACCAGGAGGCCACCAGGCTGAGGAAGGCTGGAATGAAGCCAGTGCCGTGGCAAAAACACTTTGCTTGGGATGCAAGACTCCCATGTTCAGGTATCTATTCCATTAGATAGTTCACTGGGTAGCCTTCAGCTAAGATGTCTCTCGACTTTACATACATTTTGTTGCGAAGGGAGATTTATTATTATCGGTTTTAAGTGCATGTATATAACATCTCCACACTGGATGTTGTCTGCACCTCTCGAGGGGAAAACCACTACAATGAGAGGCATTGTTGTAAATGAAAACCCGATGGCTTGCTATTAGAAACACCACTGTGGAACATTTCCCAGAAGTGTTACGGCAAAGCAGTTAATTTACAAGGGCTCAGGAAGGGGGGGAAAGCCGGCAGCCGCACAGCAAGCGGGTTAAGAAGCCTTGTTGCATGACGGCTTGGCAGAAATTTGAGTCAGGTAAGTCCAGCAGAGGAGACTCTCTGCAATTCCCCATTGGAACTTCTGCATTCGGGTACCAGATCTTTGATCCCATCCTGCTCTGCCTGGGAACTTCCCATGGCACTTGCCAGAGTCAAGAGATACAAAGTGCTAACATGTGTGCGTACACACACACACACACACACACACACACCAATGTGGTGCCCTCCGGATGTTGTTGGATCCAAACCAGGATCAACAATAGTCAGGGACAATGAGAGTTGCAGCCCAAAAGCATCAGGGAAGGGCCACAGCTCAGGAGCAGAGAACCTGCTTTTCATGCAGAAAACGGCCAGTTCAATCCCCAACATCTCTCCAAACCCAGGAGAGCTGTTGCCAGTCAGTGAAGACAACCAGGGTTGCCATATCTTGAAGTGCAAAAAAGAGGACAGCCCAAGCCGCTGCCAGCCCGAGCTGGGGAAAGAGGCATGCAGGGCCGCCGCCATGCCCCTTTTTTGCTGGCTCGGGCTGGCAGCAGCTGCGTGTAGAGCAGCCTGAGCCCGAGCCGCTCCCAAGCAAAAATCCCAGACATTTCCTGTAAAAATCCACCCAGATGGGTATGTTGACCCCCCAAAAGAGGAAATGTCCATGTTTTCCCAGACGTATGGCAATCCTAACACAGCCCAATACAGTGGTACCTTGGTTTATGAACTTAATCCGTTCTGGAAGTCTGTTCTTAAACCGAAACAGTTCTTAAACCGAGGCACACTTTCCCTAATGAGGCCTCCTGCCACCAGTGCCCTTCCACCGTTCGGATTCCGTTCTTAGACCGAGGTAAAGTGCGCAAACCAGGACACTACTTCCGGTTTTGCAGAGTTCGTAAACCAAATAGTTTGTAAACAGGGCTGTTCTTAAACCGAGGTACCACTGTACTTGGTTCTCAAACTTTATCCGTTCCGGAAGTCCGTTGCAAAACCAAGGCATGGTGTCCGATAGTCATGCAACATGGATTAATCTATTCCAGACTTTTAAAAACAACCCCTAAAACAGCAATTTAACTTGAATTTTACTATCTATCGAGACCATTGATCCGTAAAACGAAAGCAATAAACAATGTACTGCAGTCACACAATCAATCAATCCGTAACTGAACTGGGTTCCACAGTCACACAAAAAAAAGCCACAAAAACGCAAAATAAATAGCAAAAACAGACAAGACCTCAGCGCAGCACTCAAAACAGAAATGCGGCATGCAAAACGGAGCATGCTCGGCTTCCAAAAAAAGTTCACAAACTGGAATACTTACTTCCAGGTGTGCAGTGTTTGGGTTCCAAGTTGTTTGAGTACCAAGGCGTTTGAGAACCAAGGTACCACTGTAGTCCAACTCAGTATTTGACAGTTTCCTGTGCCACACTCCTGTGCTGAACTGCAGACCCATCTCTCCCATCCCTGAAACATCCTCCCAGCCACCCCCATAAAAGGAATGCATGTACACACACTTTGCTCTTCCAAGTAGTGGGACGAAAAGCCGGATCTGGTGGACATAATCTGAACCTTGAAAAGCCCATAGAGATTAAAGTGTGTCCCTCTACCAACTTCCTTCTTTAGCTCCATCTACTTCTCAGGGGAGGGACACGGGTGGCGCTGTGGTCTAAACCACAGAGCCTAGGACTTGCTGATCAGAAGGTTGGCGGTTCGAATCCCCACAACAGGGTGAGCTCCCATTGCTTGGTCCCTGCTCCTACCAACCTAGCAGTTCGAAAGCACGTCAAAGGGCAAGTAGATAAATAGGTACCGCTCCGGCAGGAAGGTAAACGGCGTTTCCGTGTGCTGCTCTGGTTCGCCACATGACCCGGAATGCTGTACGCCGGCTCCCTTGGCCAATAAAGTGAAATCAGAATCCGAGACCAGGGAGAAGAATCGGTGGAGGAAGATATTTAAAGACTATTTACAGAAACACTGTAAAATTAATGAATGTTAGAAGGATGTTGGAATGATGTTATGTGACTTTATCAGGAATGATATAAAGGATTTGGGGAAAACCGACTGTTAATTGGTGAAAGGAGGGAAAGTAAAGCTACACTATACTAGGACTAGTTACAGGACTAAAATTTGAAAAGATGGAAAGGATTTCCTGAAATAGATAATCGATTTAGAATACAAAAAAAGGAGGTGTGAGGAAGTCAAGGAAACAAGCTAATGAAAGATAAGTAATGGGAAGATTTATTGTATTTTTCTTTGTTTTGTTTTTGTTTAATGGATTTTATTTTTCTGTTTCCCCCCCCCTTTGTATCTTATCCTTTGTTTTTTACCTATTGTGATCTGTTGTATTGTTTTTTGTTTAAAATGATGTTTTTTACTTTTTCTTGTTGTATACCTTAAAACTTTAATAAATATTATTTAAAAAAAAAAAAAGAATTGTAGAGTTAGAAGGGACCACGAGGCGGTTGTGAGAAGGAAAGCAAAGCGAAAATTGTGAAGTGGTGTTTTCTGTAGAGATATTCCACAGCCGTGGTTTTTAAAAGCCCACACAGGGAACAATTGGCAGGTAACTCCCATTTAAAATCAAATATATATGCAGCAGTGCCAGCTCAAGCCGGGGCACCTGTAGACATGGGATCACGTGGTAAAACTCGCCAGACTTGCAAGATCACCGCTCACTTGCGGCAACAGGAGTTGTCTCCAGCAGATGCAGCGAGGAATTTCTTTTAATTCCTTTATGCCAGCCGTTTTGCGATAGGCTCATGTAAGAAGGAACAGATGTGAAAACAGAGGCCAGGATTCACCCACCCAAATGGCCCCCTCAGTGGAAGCCCTGAGCAAGGATTTCCACTTCCACAAGGGAGCTTCCCTTCCTTTCCTCCTCTGCACCTGCCCCCCAAAATTGGGAGGTCAGGAGAACCCCCAGAACAGCACATGGGGGAAAAAGTGTGGGGGATAATTCCACCTGGAAAGCCAACATGCTTGCGCAGGCAGAACCCTCGAGACAAGCGCATCACTGAAGGAAGCTTCACAGTTTTGAGAAATCGTGGGAGAGGAAAACCCAACTCAATAAACACCGCGAAGTGTGCTTCTATATTTGGTCAGGACATTCCGTTAATTAATCCTCTTTGCTATTAGTGGAAGCAAACACTTCAGCTGGACAAGACGGCTGGCAAAAATCTCATTTAGGGATCAAGGCAGACTTAATTGGGCTTCGGCAAGACCTGGGCAAGGAAGGGTTATTCGGCAAATAAGAGTTGCTAATCTGTCATTAGATGCTCCAGGGCACCCCTCTGCAGGAGGAAGCGACTATAAATTTAATACTTCCAGAACAAGACAAAGCTTTTCTCGGGTCCAGAATCACCATGTAAACCAAACAAGGAGAAATCAAAGCCTTTGGAAACTTTCCAAGGTTAAGCAAATAGGTCCCTTTCAGAAGTGTTGTCCGTGGCTTGTTTAAATGAGCATTTCTATCCCATAATAGATGCAGGATAGTCTCGCTTCAGGCATGCTCAGCTTCCACCCAAGGAGAAAGTAGCATATGGGCAAGACTGCTTTCACCCATGAATCTATACCTAAACAGTACAGGTAGAGGGAATACCTGAGAAAATAGAAAACTGGTAGCACTTTAAGGTATTAATGTCAATTTCTAGCCAACCCTACATGCCCGGGCAAGCTTACAATGCAAATTGCGAGCCACAAAAAACACAGGGCAGAGACCAAACGTGAAGACTAAGCATCAAATAAAAACCCAGAACAATATTTATGATAAAAATTGGAGACAATCCGTTATCTCCAGCTGACCACAATTTGAATCGTGCCACAGTAAAGGCCTGGGCAAAGAAAGGAAAGTCTTCAACTGGCACCAGGAAGTAAAAAAAATACAGTGGTACCTCAGGTTACATACGCTTCAGGTTACATATGCTTCAGGTTACAGACTCCGCTAACTCAGAAATATTACCTCGGGTTAAGTATTTTGCTTCAGGATGAGAACAGAAATTGTGCTCCGGCGGCGCTGCAGCAGCAGGAGGCCCCATTAGCTAAAGTGGTGCTTCAGGTTAAGAACAGTTTCAGGTTAAGAACAGACCTCCAGAACGAATTAAGTACTTAACCCGAGGTACCACTGTAGTAACAATGGCACTGATTGTAACTCAGAAGGAAGGCCATTCTATATAACCAAGATGCCAACACAGAAAAGGCCCTGTTCTATGACACCTTGCAACAGCCTCAATCATTGTTAATTCAGGGTTGGCGCCAATAAAGTCGCTCCAGTTCTGCAAGGACTTCTGCTTACACAAGAGGACTCTCCATTGATTCCCTCCCAAAAATAAAAATTTGCAGGACAGATTTGGGATGATGCACAGAGCAGGAGGGCAAGTTCCAAGGTGCAAGTGGAGGTCTTTGCACAATCAGGGCAACTTCACTGCATACAAACCTCGGTTCATATTGCAGGCCAAACTCTAGAGAAGCGAGGCTCACTTGGTTGTGTGGGAAACCTCTTTGCTTCAGTCAGATGCCTTTCGGCTGAAAATACCGCTTGAAAATGTGGCCCTCTCAAATGCATGGAGTTCAGTTATTTTCAAAAAAAAAAAATACCCCCACAACCTTTGCTTGAGGAATGTACACACAGGATTAGACGCTGACCTCCAACCACAGAGCCTGTTTGGCTTTCAAATCCAAACACAAGCATATGAACACCTGGTATGCAAATCTCTCATGCAAACTTTTCTTTCAATACACACACATCACAGGGCACACATTCAAAATGCACAGAGTTTTTCCACAGTCCTCTGGGATTTATGCAGTTTAAGCCGCCCTCAATAATACAGTTTACCGGAGCCTGAAATAGGCAAGATCAGCTTTTCATATTCAAAACCTTCCCCCTTGGGCTCAAGGAATGCAAACATGGCTCATTAACCCTTAAAGGATCAATGTATCTATATATTGCCGTCTTTGAAGCTTGTTTTCTCTTGCTTCAGAGGGCTGGACCCAAACCAATGGATTCAAGTTACAAGGAAGGAGATTGCGACAAGAAAACGGGAAGAACTTTCTGACAGTAGGAGCTGTTTGACAGTGGACCGGGCTCCCTTGGAACGTGGCAGAATCTCCTTCACTGGATGTTTTTAAGCAGAGGTTGGATGGCCATCTGTCAGGGATGCTTTAACTGAGATTAGGGTCTTTGGACCCTCAGGGTCTTTTTTCCACTCTACAATTCTATGATTCAATTAATAACCTTTTATGGTACTTGATATGGGCAGACACACAGTATTAGTACAGTGGTACCTCTACTTGCGTTGACCTCCAGTTATGTATGCTTCGGGATACGTACGCAGCAAACCCGGAAGTATTTTTCTGGGTTTCGCCATGCGCGCATGCACAGAAGTGCGCTACGCACCGTGCGCATGCGCAAAAGCGTTAAACCGTGCCGCGCACATGCGCAGAAGCGGCACCTCCGGTTGCGAATTCCTTGGGATGCGACCGGAGCTCTGGAACAGATCTCGTTTGCAACCAGAGGTACCACCGTATTAGAAAATAATATTTGGCCAATATCATCATCATCATCTGATTTGTATGCCGCCTTTCCACAGTTAAAACAATGCTCAAGGCGGCTTACAATATGAAAAGATTTACATGACTTCCTTGGGCGACAGCAGCAGCAGTTCTCATAATCCAAATTTCAAACACAGGAACAAAGGTTCTTGCATTAATTTGGTTTTCTATTCTCCATGAGACCCCCAGGTATAGGGCAGTATATAAATTCAATTAGTTGTTTATTATTATTATTATTATTATTATTATTATTATTATTATTATTATTATTTTACAAGGCCCTTAACCGATCTGGGTCGAGGATCCCTCAAAGACCTCTTGATCCCTTATATCCCTGCCTGTTCTTTGGCCAGGCTTTATTTATTTAATTAATTGCATTTACCGTATTTTTTGCTCTATAAGACTCCCTTTTTCCCTCCTAAAAAGTAAGGGGAAATGTGTGGGCATTTTATGGAGCGAATGCAGGCTGTGCAGCTATCCCAGAAGCCAGAACAGCAAGAGGGATCACTGCTTTCACTTCTGGGATTCAGAATATTTTTTTTCTTGTTTTCCTCCTCCAAAAGCTAGGTGCGTCTTATGGTCTGGTGCGTCTTATAGAGCGAAAAATACGGTATCTCCCACCTTTTCACGCCCTCCCCAGCAACGAGCTCAAGGTGGTGAACATGGTTTTCCTCCCTTCTCCTTCCACTCCCAACGACGACACTGTAAAGTAGGTTACAGCTGAGAGGCAATGACTGACCCAAGGTCACCCGGTGAGTTTCGTGGCCGAGTGGGGATTCGAACCCTGGTCTCTCAGGGACTAGTCCGGCACTCTAACCACTACACCACACGGGTTCTCAGGCAGCATCCTTTGCCTCTCTCCCAGATTGAAAAAAATATATAATTTCATCATGCTGACAGCAGGTGTAGGTACCCTGTCCCCACCTCCTCTGGCATTCCAGTGTTGGTGCTAACCTTTAAAGCCCTAAATGGCCTCGGTCCAGTATACCTGAAGGAGCGTCTCCACCTCCATCGTTCTGCCCGGACACTCAGGTCCAGCTCTGAGGGCCTTCTGGCAGTTCCCTCACTGTGAGAAGCCAAGTTACAGGGAACCATGCAGAGGGCCTTCTCGGTAGTGGCGCCCGCCCTGTGGAACGCCCTCCCACCAGATGTCAAAGAGAAAAATACCATATTTTTGCTCTATAAGACTCACTTTCCCCCTCCTAAAAAGTAAGGAGAAATGTGTGTGCGTCTTATGGAGGGAATGAAGGCTGCGCGGCTATCCCAGAAGCCAGAACAGCAAGAGGGATCGCTGCTTTCGCTGCGCAGCGATCCCACTTGCTGTTCTGGCTTCTGGGATTTAGAATATTTTTTTCTTGTTTTCCTCCTCCAAAGACTAGTTGCGTCTTGTGGTCTGGTGCGTCTTATAGAGCGAAAAATGCAGTAACTACCAAACTTTTAGAAGACATCTAAAAGCAGCCCTGTTTAGGGAAGCTTTTAATGTTTAATAGGTTATTGTATTTTAGTGTTTTGTTGGAAGCCGCCCAGATGGGTGGGGTATAAATAATAATAATAATAATAATAATAATAATAATAATAATAAGTTATTATTTATACCCCGCCCATCTGGCTGGGCCTCCCCAGCCACTCTGGGCGGCTTCCATAGAAAACAAAAATACAGTAAAATATCACACGTTAAAAACTTCCCTGAACAGGGCTGCCTTAAGATGTCTTCTGAATGTCAGGTAGTTGTTTATCGCTTTGACATCTGCTGGAAGGGCGTTCCACAGGGCAGGCGCCACTACCGAGAATGCCCTCTGCCTGGTTCCCTGTAGCTTTGCTTCTCGCAATGAGGGAACCGCCAGAAGGCCCTCGGTGCTGGACCTCAACGTCCGGGCAGAACGATGGGGGTGGAGACGCTCCTTCAGGTATACTGGACCGAGGCCGTTTAGGGCTTTAAAGGTCAGCACCAACACTTTGAATTGTGCTCGGAAACGTACTGGGAGCCAATGTAGGTCTTTCAAGACCGGTGTTATATGGTCTCGGCGGCTGCTCCCAGTCACCAGTCTAGCTGCCACATTCTGGATTAGTTGTAGTTTAGGGGTCACCTTCAAAGGTAGCCCCACGTAGAGTCCATTGCAGTAGTCCAAGCGGGAGATAACCAGAGCATGCACCACTCTGGCAAGACAGTCTGCAGGCAGATAGGGTCTCAGCCTACGTACCAGATGGAGCTGGTAATATTATTATTATTATTATTATTATTATTATTATTATTATTATTATTATTATTATTATTCCAGAACCTCTGGCCTTCTATGCTCTTCTTCTCCTTCACTCATCCTCTCTCAAAAGCAACACAAGAGTAAATATTTAGGGCACCCAACCATAAGCTCTTAAAACCATGCAGAGAGAGGACGTGACTAAGCTGATCATCCTTTCTGCACATCGCTGTGTACTGCCCAGCACATTCCTTTGGGGAGATAAGGAGCATGAAGACACTTGCCTATCAAAGCGCACCGAGGGAGCAAGAGTTTCGCCCTTCGCAGCGTGGGAGCTGACAGCAGAGAGAGCGCCCGAGGAACTCTGCAAGCGGCGCTTCTGGAGGAAGGTTATCGAGAACGAAGAGGCAGGGCTTTCCTGGAAGACGCGTTTGCTGACAGGAGCGCAGCAAGCTCCACTAAAACAAGGCTTAGTATTTTTAGAGCATAAGGACTTAGAGCACTTTGCCACGTTTGTAAGCAGTCGTTCCACAGGTGTTGCAACACCTATACTGTGGAACTCCCTGCCACTTGACTGTTAGTCACTGCACTCTTTCAAAATGACTTTTTTTGTGTTTCAGCAGGCCTATCCCAACGCAGGGACGTGGCCGCATCTGGTCTTAGAACATATTTAAACATCTAAAGAAAGTTTATTGTTTTATCTGTTTCAATGTTTCAGGTATGTTTTTATTTTATATTTAATTGTGTTTTTTTCAATTACAGAACTGTTTGTCACCCATGGGGGCAGATAGGGCTTCTCAACCTGGGGGGGAGGGGGGTAAGCCATCCAGGGGAATGAAACTCTGATCCTAAACCTCTGATGTCTTTGGGGGTATCTTTGGGAGACAATAGGGCTCAGGAGGATACCAGAGAGGACCTTAAGGTCCATGAATAACCATAGTTTAGAGGTCCCGAGCCCATAGGAAGTTAGCCTATCCTCCACCAGGTCCAGGGCCTTCTCAGTGATGGCTCCGATCTGGTGGAATGCTCTGTCCCATGAGACCAGGGCCCTTCAGGATTTAACCTCCTTCCGTCGAGCCTGTAAGACAGAGCTATTCCGCCTGGCCTTTAATTTGAATTCAGCCTGATCTTTTATTTCCCTTCCCTCCCCCTCCCCTTTTATGAAGATCACCCGCTCTGAGACCCCACAGCTAATTCTCCCCTGGCCTCCTCACTGGCCCAAGTAGGACTAACTTGTTTTTGTACTGTATTTTGTGCTGCTTTTATAATTAAGTGTTTTAAAGTGTTTTAGATTTGTTGTTAGCTGCCCTGAGCCTGGTTTTTGAACCACGAAGGGCGGGGTATAAATAAAAATTTATTATATTATTATTTTCTAAACCAAAATGTGCCGGAACGCACCTCCCTCAGAAGACCTATCCCAGAGCCCAAAGAGGATATCTTCAGACTGGATCTCCTATCAAAAGGCTGATATTAGGGGAAATGTGCGTGAAAATGATTGTTCTAGCCTGAACAACATACAGAAATACATTCTATGTTAGGCAAGGTTACATTAAAAAAGGCGTTGGGGAAATATCCACTAGAAAGCCATGAAAAGAGAAAGAAATTTGCAAGCGCAGAACTATGGAGAATTGAATTCAAGCCATGCAAAGCTAAACCATGGTTTGGCTTAGCGTGTTGACTTAACCTGGGCTTGTGATTTAGGTCTCCTAGATAAACCATGGGCTGCAAACCATAGGAGGGGCCTTGGTTAAACCTTAGCCTGCAGAGAGCTAAACCACCAGCCTGGACAATGTGCTAGGCCAAACGATGGCTGAGGTTCAGAGGGGCACAGCGACAAAATGTCTGGGAAGGAGCCGAGCAGATGCAATCGCTTCTCCTACAGCCCACACTTTCACAACAACCACGGTTTCCATGTCATAGAATCATAGAATCATAGAGTTGGAAGAGACCACAAGGGCCATCGAGTCCAACCCCCTGCCAAGCAGGAAACACCATCAGAGCACTCCTGACATATGGTTGTCAAGCCTCTGCTTAAAGACCTCCAAAGAAGGAGACTCCACCACACTCCTTGGCAGCAAATTCCACTGTCGAACAGCTCTTACTGTCAGGAAGTTCTTCCTAATGTTTAGGTGGAATCTTCTTTCTTGTAGTTTGGATCCATTGCTCCGTGTCCGCTTCTCTGGAGCAGCAGAAAACAACCTTTCTCCCTCCTCTATGTGACATCCTTTTATATATTTGAACATGGCTATCATATCACCCCTTAACCTCCTCTTCTCCAGGCTAAACATGCCCAGCTCCCTTAGCCGTTCCTCATAAGGCATCATTGTCATCCAGACCAGTGAATACAAGCAAGAGAGAAGATGGGGCAGGAAAGAGAACCGTCAATATTTTAGTTTCACAAGCATTTACTAGTTAAATCCTGACATTCTCCCCCTTCTCAAGGAGCAGAGACTTTTAACTCCAAATTGCACAGATCAGGAAAAACAAGATGCAGTGGGCAGGACGGGGAAGATGATTATCAAGCTTCAGAATTCCTGATATTTTTCTTTTGCCTTCTCGTCTCCTGCATACTCAGATCTCCACCCCACAGATCCCAAAAGATAAAGGGCACCCTTCAGCAGTCCGTGAAGAACTTCTAGTGGCGCATCCTTCAGAAAGCATCTACACAGCACTTTTCTGCATACAGTGAGCGCTTTAAGGACTTGTTCCATGGAATTGGTCAGAACCCTGCCAAATAGCCTAGAGAGCCACTGCCAGTCAGAGCAGATGATACTGAGCGCTGGTCTCACTCAGTTTCCAATATGCCTCTTTGGGACATGGGTGGCGTTGTGGGTTAAACCACAGAGCCTAGGACTTGCCGATCAGAAGGTCGGTGGTTTGAATCCCTGCGACGGGGTGAGCTCCCACTGCTCAGTCCCTGCTCCTGCCAACCTAGCAGTTCGAAAGCATGATCAAAGTGCAAGTAGATAAATAGGTACCACTCTGGCGGGAAGGTAAACGGCATTTCCATGCGCTGCTCTGGTTCGCCAGAAGCGGCTTAGTCATGCTGGCCACATGACCCGGAAGCTATATGCCGGCTCCCTCGGCCATTAAAGCGAGATGAGTGCCGCAACCCCAGAGTCGTCCGCGACTGGACCTAATGGTCAGGGGTCCCTTTACCTAATGTGCCTCTTGGGAAGCAAAACACTTTGCCTCCCTGGAAGCTAATAAGTTAGCAAAAATGTATAGAACAAGTACAAACACCTGTGGAAGTATAAAGAAAAAGAAGGTACCTTTTATCACATGTGGTGGCTTTTTGGGAGATGATATATAATGAACTATATTAGGAACTATTAGGAACTATAGGTACAGAAGTTCCAACGGACCAGAAAAGTCTCTTTATGTATGCGACAACAGCTGCACGGATGCTAATAGTCCAGGGATGGAAAGAAGAAACAGTCGCTACCACAGACCAAAGGCAAGCTAAGCTGATGGACTATGCAGAAATGGCAACGCTGACTGGAAAACTCAGGAACAAAGAGGACAAAAGAATGAGAAAAAATTATAATCTATTTAAGAGACCATTGCAAGCAGATGAAAACATTTCAAAAGAATGAGAAAAAATTATAATCTATTTAAGAGACCATTGCAAGCAGATGAAAACATTAGCAGGATTTTAATCTCACTTGTAATGTAACAAATATTATGGACAATATGGATTGATATAAAATATAGATTATAGAATAATGTTGTTGTTTAGTCGTTTAGTCGTGTCTGACTCTTCGTGACCCCATGGACCAGGTTACAGACACTTCAGGTTACAGTCTCCGCTAACCCAGAAATAGTACCTCATGTTAAGAACTTTGCTTCAGGATGAGAACAGAAATCATGCTCTGGCAGCGCGACGCGCCATTAGCTAAAGTAGTACCTCAGGTTAAGAACGGACCTCCAGAAAGAATTAAGTTCTTAACCCGAGGTACCACTGTAGTGTCTTGGTTTGAGAACTTTACCTTGGTCTAAGAACGGAATCCGAATGGTGGAAGGGCACTGGTGGTGGGAGGCCCTTATTAGGGAAAGCGCACCTCGGTTTAAGAACTGTTTCGGTTTAAGAACGGACTTCCGGAACGGATTAAGTTCATAAACCAAGGTACCACTGTATTTGTAAAATCAAATAAAAATGATTTCATAAAAAAGGAAGATAGCTAGCAGACACAGATGCTGACATTTATTGTACGCTAGCAGGGGTTGGGTTGCCATCTGTCTTGGATGTTTTAGTTGAGATTCCTGCATTGCAGGGGGCAGGATGAAATGTACAACTCTGATTCTACGAAAAACTACCCGAACTCCAACAAGCTATGGATTAATGCACTTTCTACACGGTCGTGATTAGCTAAAGGAAGAAGGATGGTTATATAGCAGAGGATGTCAAACAGCAGAGACCTTAAATCATGTGATACAAGTAAGCTATAGATCACATGCCACGAGGATTCGTCAGCATGATGCTAATTAACTAGGGACTAGTTAGACAGGGATATCAAGTCTTTTTGTCTTTTCACTTTCCCGGAGAGGTGGGTGGGCAGGTTGAGTCCCAAGGGGGGCTCTCAGTTCTTGTTCCAGGAACTGCATCAGGGAGAGAGTCTGAGTGGGGTTAGTACACCTGTTGAACCGTAATGCAGGTGTTCTAAGGTGAGCTCAGGTAGGGCAGAAACCTAACATAATCTTGATTTTCAAGGTGAATACAGTGAATGCAGGGCGATGCGTCCTGCCTCACTTTTGGGGTGTTAAGCAGGAGGTGTCAGCAGTTATCACAGGAATATCATAGCAGGCGTCGCTTTTGGATCCTTTGACATCAGCCCTTCTGATTACAGCGGTACCTCAGAAGTCGAACGGAATCCGTTCCAGAAGTCGATTCGACTTCCAAAACATTCAGAAACCAAGGCCCGGCTTCTAATTGGCTGCAGGAAGCTCCTGCAGCCAATAGGAAGGCCCGTCAGACGTTCAGATTCCAAAAGAATGTTCGCAAACTGGAACACTCACTTCCAGGTATGTGGTGTTCGGAAGCCAGAATGTTCGACTACAAACGCGTTCGGGATCTAAGGTAGGGCTGTACTGTGAAACAGAATGCACCAAGCGTTGGATGGTTCAACCACTAACCATTTTTGCAGCACAAGGCTGAGCAAAAGGCTTGAAGCCACTTTTGGCAGATGCAAACCCACAAGCTGGAGTGAAACTGCCTTGATACAAAGCCCTTTTCATTATTAAGAACAGCAAAAGAGGTTTGATACTAGCACTGTTTAACCAGCTACATGCAAATTTTCCAGCATGAGCAAAGATTTTCTTTTTCTTTCTTTAAGTGCCACACTTAAGTCATTCCTTTTAAAATCAGGTTCAACCACCAGACAGAAACCACCTTCTCCTTAAACCTGGTGGGCTGTAAAACGGGCAAAATTTACTAGGGGGGGTTATAGGTATCAAGGCAGAAACCCAGAAGCATTGCAAAAATCCTAATTTGTGTGAGGTACTGCATATAATCCACCCTAGGGCTTGCTGAAACTATGAAACCTTTTGCTCTTTCCTCTTCCAGAAGGGAGGAGGAATGATCAGCAAGACTTTTGTAGCCAGCGAGATTTTTAGGATGTTTATGCATTTCTAACTGTGTTTGTTCCCAGCCTTCTTATACATAAAGATAAGGCTCCACAGCTACTTTTAAGACATTCCCAAGGTCAGAACAGAATGCCAATTTGCTAGATTCCACAGCCTGCTTGCTTACTTTCCTAGTGAGGCTCTATACAGTATTCCCGCAGTTTTGCACTACCAGCGACTTAGTGAAACCACTTTGATGAAATTATATTTTTAAAAAGGTAAAAAGGTAAAGGGCCCCTGACAGTTATGTCCAGTCGCAGACGACTCTGGGGTTGTGGCACTCATCTCGCTTTACAGGCCAAGGGAGCCAGCGTTTGTCTGCAGTTTTCCCGGGTCATGTGGCTAGCAGGACTAACCCGCTTCTGGCGCAATGGAACACGAAAACCAGAGTAGCGCACGGAAAAGCTGTATACCTTCCCGCCAGAGTGGTACCTATTTATCTACTTGCACAGGTGTGCTTTTGAACTGCTAGGCTGAGAGGAGCTGGGACCGAGCAACAAGAGCTCACCCCGTCACAGGGATTCGAACCGCCGACCTTCTGATCGGCAACCCCAAGAGGCTCAGTGGTTTAGACCACAGCGCCACCCATGTCCCTATGAAACTGTATAAGGTGACTGTAAACTGTAAACCCTCCGGAACGGATCCGGTTCGCAACCAGAGGTACCACTGTAATGTCATTTCAGTTTTCTTTTAAAAAATCAAGTTTCTAGGCCATAAGGAATTGTTTTTCCACCTCTCCCCAAAATGCACTGGACATTTGAAACCTCAGAGTCAGGGCTCTGAATCTATGCAGATTTCTAGGCAAGAGGGAGAGGTTTCTGAGAGCACCAGCATAGACCGTTCCTTTCAGGAGCAAATGTTTCAGCAGATTTTAAACCTGGAAGTCTGGTGCAGGAAGAGGGGCAGGCGGTGGGGGGAGAGAGAAACGGATTGTCCAGGGACTCTGTCCAGAGCCTAGGAACTTACAGGAACCCAGACAGAAGGATACAGCAGGTGAGCCACCTTGGCTGACCGCCCTTCAGCAAATCTCTTTCACACCTCCAGGATCTGTAGCAGGAAAAACCACTTGGCAGATGGGGGGGAGGAGGGGGGGCAGGGAGAGAAAGTGACAGGCTGAGGGGGAAAACATAAACATAACCTACTTAGGAGATGCAAAGTAGGTTTCTGGGACCAAAACAGCACAAGCACAACGCTACGCAATCATCTGCTACGCTAGCAGAGAACAAGGGTTTCCTGGAAACGGGAGACACAAAGGCTGCTCCAGCCACATGCTGCTGGGGACACGCTGCAGTCGTACACTCCTGGAATCGCAGAATTGGAAGGGCCCCCCAAAGGCTGTCTAGTCCAACCCCCTGCCATGCACTCAACCTAGATCATGAGTAGGCAAACTAAGGCCCGGGGGCCAGATCCGGCCCAATCGCCTTTTCAATCTGGCCCACGGACGGTCCGGGAATCAGCGTGTTTTTACATGGGTAGAATGTGTCCTTTTATTTCAAATGCATCTCTGGGTTATTTGTGGGGCATAGGAATGCATTCATTCCCCCCCCCAAAAAAAATATAGTCTGCCCCCCCACAAGGTCTGAGGGACAGTGGACCGGCCCACGGCTGAAAAAGTTTGCTGACCCCTAAACTAGATGGATGAGTTTCTGGGTCATTATTGATAGGAAGAAATGAAGGCAACTCACAATTCCATAAAAGCCAGGACCTCTGTAGCCTTTGATCTGGCTCCTACCGCCACCCCTAGCTGAAATTGTGTGCCTCTTTCACGAGAGGTCTAGAAGGCAGCAACACAAGAACGGGCCTTTTCTGCAGTGGCTCCCCATTTGTGGGGACTGCCCCTCCTGGTATGTCCCATGGAGGACCTTACGGTCTTCAAACAAAAACATCCTGGAGGTCCCAGGCCACAGGGAGGTTAGGCTGGCCTCAACCAGTGCCAGGGCTTTTTCGGCTGTGGCCCCGATCTGGTGGAACGCTCTGTCACAAGAGACCAGGGCCCTGCGGGACTTGACATCTTTCCGCAGGGCCTGCAAGACAGAGCTGTTCCACCAGGCCTTTGGCCAAGGCACAGTCTGACCCCCTCCTTTGGTAATCCTCACAGACCTCTAGGCCAATGGCTGCCATTAATTTGATTTTGAATTGATTTTAGAATGAATTGATTTTAGAATGTATTTCAATTAATTGTGATTTTATGTAAACTGTGTTATTTTTACTGTTGTTAGCCGCTCTGAGCCCGGCTTCGGCTGGCAAGGGCGGGATATAAATAAAATATTATTATTACTATTATTGTTGTTGTTGTTGTTATTCTACACCTTTAGGCCTCTTTAACAAGGCCTTTGACATCCAATGCACATTTAAAATGTGCTGGGGAGGGGGGATTATTGATTTGCTTTTGTTTTGGTTTTTATTATGTATTTTGTGTTTTTATATTGTGATTTTACGTTGCAGCCGCCCTGAGACCTGCAGGTTTGGGCGGTATGCAAATAAATAATGATAACGGTAACAATAATTTTCAATCTAAAACAAACACAGAAATGTGGAGAACTGAATTTACAACTGGAAAGATGAGAAACCAAGAGAGTGAAGATGGACAAATCCATTCCTCTCTACTCTGAAGACCAGTTTCTACAATTCCCAAGTGGGGAGGGTGCAGTTGTGCTTAGGGGTCCTGCTGGAGGGTTTGCTAAAGACGTGGGGCTGTGAGAACAAGTTGCTGGAGTGATCCATCAGGTCTGCTCTTATGTTCACATCTATTAAAAGGTAAAGGTACCCCTGACCGTTAGGTCCAGTCGCGGACGATTCTGGGGGTGCAGCGCTCATCTCGCTCTATAGGCCAAGGGGGCCGGCGTTTTTCCAGACAGTTTCCAGGTCATGTGGCCAGCATGACTAAGCCGCTTCTGGTGAAACCAGAACAGCGCATGGAAACGCCGTTTACCTTCCCGCTGGAGTGATACCTATTTATCTACTTGCACTTCACGTGCTTTTGAACTGCTAGGTTGACAGGAGCTGGGACCGAACAATGGGAGCTCACCCTTTGAACTGCCGACCTTCTGATCAGCCAGCCCTAAGCTCTGTGGTTTAGACCACAGTGCCACCCACATCCCATTTCACATCTATTAGATATTATTTATTTTAATGAATTAACTTCCACAAAGTGTTAGCCAGCATTGTGTTTTTCAGGAGCATGTGATGTCGGCAAGCATTCTTCCCCCCAAATAGGATACAGTCATACCTCGGGTTACAGGCGCTTCAGGTTGCGTTTTTTCGGGTTGCGGACCGCCAAAACCCAGAAGTACCGGAACGGGTTACTTCTGGGTTTCGGTGGTCGCGCATGCGCTAAATCGCGCTTTGCGCATGCGCAGAAGTACCGAATTGCAACCCGCACATGTACAGGCGCGCAGACACAGGTTGCGAACGTGCATCCCGCACGGATCACATTCGCAACCCGAGCGTCTACTGTATTTCCCTGTGGACACAACTGCTTCCATACCATCTTCCAGTCCTACATTTTGCAAGTTGTATGTCTCTGTACGCAAGTGCCGTTCTCTCTCTCTCAGACACACACACACACACACACACACACACAAACAACAAGGCCAGTTTGGGATCCAGGTTTGCTTTCACTTCTGTGATAAGCTGTGGCATTGAAGAGTTATTTTTAGTCCCGGCAGAACTGATTAAGTTGCTGCTTGAAAGGCCCACCCCGTTCCCAGCAGAGCTTCTCCCGCTATCAAAAAAAGAAAGGTTGCCACATTTTCAGAAAGGCGGGAGGCGGAGGCAGCAATAACTCCCGGGCACAGACCGTAAATACAAGCTACTTCAAGGAGAACACCGTGTGTCATTTCAAAGGCAGCCTCTGATCTTGGAAGCCCACTGCATTTTTTAAAATAGCAATAAAAACTTGGGAGCATCGCTTGTAAAATAACTGAATAACTAAACACCTGCAAGTGTTGGATCTTGACCCAGCAAGGTGTTGTGCACATGTCAAGTTTCCTTTATCCCACCCTTCCAACACATGGTCGGACCAGTTCTGGGCTGTTGCATGCTTAGCTCAGCTACTTGGGGACCCAGAAGATGACAAATTCTGAGAAGCTACAGGAACAGCAGTCTAGGAGAGCATACTCTGATCCGGAGCATGGAAACACATGGAAACACGGCCTCGGTCCAGTATACCTGAAGGAGCGTCTCCGCCCCCATCGTTCTGCCCAGACACTGAGGTCCAGCGCCGAGGGCCTTCTGGTGGTTCCCTCGCTGCGAGAAGCGAGGTTACAGGGAACCAGGGAGAGGGCCTTCTCGGTAGTGGCGCCCACCCTGTGGAACACCCTCCCACCAGATGTCAAAGAGAAAAATAACTAGCAGACTTTTAGAAGACATCTGAAGGCAGCCCTGTTTAGGGAAGCTTTTATTAACAACAGAAGAAGAAGAAGAGTAGTTTAGATTTGATATCCCACTTTATCACTACCCTAAGGAGTTCGAAAGCACCCTTGGGTGCAAGTAGATAAATAGGGACCGCTTTCTAGCGGGAAGGTAAACGGCGTTTCCGTGTGCAGCTCTGGCTCGCCAGAGCAGCGATGTCACACTGGCCACGTGACCCGGAAGTGTCTTCGGACAGCGCTGGCCCCTGGCCTCTTGAGTGAGATGGGCGCACAACCCCAGAGTCTGGCAAGACTGGCCCGTACGGGCAGGGGTACCTTTACCTTTGCCTTTAAGGAGTCTCAAAGCGGCTAACATTCTCCTTTCCCTTCCTCCCCCACAACAAACACTCTGTGGGGTGAGTGGGGCTGAGAGACTTCAGAGAAGTGTGACTAGCCCAAGGTCACCCAGCAGCTGCATGTGGAGGAGCAGGGAATCGAACCCAGTTCACCAGATTACGAGACTACCGCTCTTAACCACTATACCACACTACACCACACACAAAATACAGACCATTGTATTTTAATATTTTGGTGGAAGCCGCCCAGAGTGGCTGGGGAAACCCAGTCAGATGGGCGGGGTATAAATAAAAAATTATCATTATTATTAAATTTATATACTGTACTATATCCAATGATCCCAGGGCGGTGCACAACATCAAGAACATATTTTATGGAGCATAATAATAAAAACATAATTCAGTCATACCTTGGTTCTCGAATACGTAGGTACTCGGACATTTTGGCTCCCGAACACCAAAAACCCAAAAGAAAGTGTTCCAGTTTTTTAACGTTTTTCCAAAGCCGAACGTCTGACACAGCTTCTATTTGAGTGCAGGAAGCTCCTGTAGCCAATCGGAAGCTGCGCCTTGGTTTTTGAACATTTTGGAAGTCGAACGGATTTCTGGAATGGATTACGTTTGAGAACCACGGTACGACTGTAGAGAGCATAATACCAGACAGAGTCAACCAGGGATAGTGAGCCAATGTAGTGGTTAGAGTGTCAGACTGGGACCTGAGAGAAACCAGGGTTCAAATCCCCACTCGGCCATGAAATTCGCTGGGTTACCTAGGTCTAGACACTACTTCTCAGCCTAACCCACCTCACAGAATGGTTGTGGGGATGAAATGAGGTGGAAGAGAGCCATGGATGCCACCTTGAGCTCCCTGGAGAAAGAGAAGCTCCAGTTTCATCTCCATCCTGCTGAGTTCGAGAAGGGCAACACTGAAGCTGAGAAACCCGACAACCAGCTCCACTCCTCTGGACTGCTTCAAAGGAAGAAGGCAGACAGGCAGGTGCAGGGTGGGTGAGGGCAGACTAAGGTGCTTCTTAAACTTGGGTCCCCAACTACTGTTGGACTACAACTCCCATCATCCCTGACCACTGGTCCTGCTAGCTAGGGATGATGGGAGTTGGAGTCCAACAAACACCCGGAGACCCAAGTTCAAGAAACCCTGCCTGAATGGACCAGACACTATTGGGTGTCTCCTCTTTTTGCTAGGTTAACTCAGATTCCTCCCCAAGGCTGCCTGCAATCTAACAGGATATTTTAATACAGAATCATAGAATAGGGTTAAACCACAGAGCCCAGGACCTGCTGATCAGAAGGACGGCAGTTTGAATCCCCGCGACGGGGTGAGCTCCCATGCCTCGGTCCCTGCTCCTGCCAACCTAGCAGTTCGAAAGCACGTCAAAGGGCAAATAGATAAGTAGGTACCGCTCCGGCGGGAAGGCATACAGCGTTTCCGTGCGCTGCTCTTGTTCGCCAGAAGCGGCTTAGTCATGCTGGCTACATGACCCGGAAGCTGTACGCCGGCTTCCTCAGCCAATAAAGCGAGATGAGCGCCGCAACCCCAGAGTCGGCCATGACTGGGCCTAATGGTCAGGGGTCCCTTTACCTTTACCATAGAATTGTAGAGTTGAAAGGGACCCAAAGATTCATCTAGTGGACTCAGCAAACTTTTTCAGCATTGGGCCGGTCCCCTGCCCCTCAAACCTGGGCGAGGGGACTATATTTGGGGGGGGAATGAATGAATTCATATGCCCCACAAATAACCCAGAGATGCATTTTAAATAAATGCACACATTCTACTCATGTAAAAACACGCTGATTCCCGGACCGTCCGCAGGCTGGATTGAGAAGGCAATTGGGCCACATCCGGCCCCCGGGCCTTAGGTTGCCTACCTCTGATCTAGTCCAACCCCCTGCAGTGCAAGAATCTCCGTCTGTAAGCCTATAGGATTCCTCCTCAAATGCCAATTCTACAACCCTACAATTGGCCATGGGGGGCATCTATTCCTATGGGACAGGGATGGGGCATGTTGCCTTCTTGCTACCTATATGCTTCCCATAAAAATCTGGCTAAAGGTAAAGGTAAAGGTACCCCTGCCCATACGGGCCAGTCTTGACAGACTCTAGGGTTGTGTGCTCATCTCACTCTAGAGGCCAGGAGCCAGCGCTGTCCGGAGACACTTCCGGGTCACGTGGCCAGCGTGACAAGCTGCATCTGGCAAGCCAGCGCAGCACACGGAACACAGTTTACCTTCCCGCTGGTAAGCGGTCCCTATTTATCTACTTGCACCCAGGGGTGCTTTCGAACTGCTAGGTTGGCAGGCGCTGGGACCGAACGACGGGAGCGCACCCCGCTGCGGGGATTCGAACCACCGACCATGTGATCGGCAAGTCCTAGGCGCTGAGGTTTTACCCACAGCGCCACCCGCGTCCCCAAAAATCTGGCTAGCCCCTGCTAAAAAGAGAACAATGTGCAAAAGCAAGCCCTGGATCTGATTCAGGAGGACGTGGAATTTGAACATGGCAACAGAATATGCTCGATGTTCCCCACCTGTACCCAAACAACTTGGAAGCAGTCCTAGCTTAGCAGCGACCCAAGCTAGCCTTTCTTCAGGGAGCAAATGCTGGCTCTGCGAATTTGCAACAAGCTCTGTAATCAATAATAAACCACCCTGGATTTCTTGCAAAAGCCCCGTCTCCACCCCTGCCTAGAGCTATGCAGTCTCTCTTTACACAGATGGCAGAATTAGCAATCAAGCCACCAGCAAACAGAGAAAGAAAGTGGGGGAAGCCCTGCCTCCTGATCTCTGTTTAACGCAAAGCCGGGGAAACAACCAGTTCAACGAGGCAAGCAGAGATCGCCCAAGATGCTGCGAAGGAATGCGTGGAAAAGGCGGTTTTGCAAAGATGTCGGCAACCCCAACTTTGGGGAAGACAGGCTTAAAGGACAGTGAATGGCTGGCAGGGTGCCCAGGCCTTTTGGCCATGCTGAAAGACCTTGGGCACAATCATTCTATCACTGACATTGCCACCTATATACACGGCGTGTCAAAGCAATATGAGAACAGGTCCCTGCCTGCAAGGAGCTTGCAACTGGCCTATGTTTTGACAGAGGGAGAAAAGGATGGCGCCGTTTAGACAGGGCGAAGTGGGGATTTGAACCCTGGTCTCCCAGGTCCTAGCCCAACACCAGCATGGTTAAGAGTGGTGGACTTATAATCTGGTGAACCGGGTTCGCTTCCCCACTCCTCCACATGCAGCTGCTGGGTGACCTTGGGCCAGTCACACTTCTCTGAAGTCTCTCAGCCTCACTCACCTCACAGAGTGTTTGTTGTGGGGGGAGGAAGGGAAAAGGAGATTCTTAGCCACTTTGAGACTCATTAAGGGGAGTGAAAGGCGGGATATCAAGTCCAAACTCTTCTTCTTCTTCTTCCTCTCCTAACCCAGGGGTTGGCAACCCATGGACCACAAGCAGCCCACAGGGGTCGTTTAAAAGGCCCATGAGCCATCCCAAAACTGAGGCGCCCACTCAGTGAGTCCCCGCGCACTGCACGAAACCGGTGCAGCGCGGAGCAGGGACTCGCTTCCGCGGCGCCAGGGATCGCGTCTGCGCAGATGCGATCCAGCCCATGGAGCGATCTCCGTGGGAGTGAACTGGCCCAGGTGAGGTAAACCCTGCTAACCCCTGTTCTAACCATTACACCACAATGGCTTCTTATAGTACTTCTGCTATGGGGCAGCTCTATAAATTGAGTAGGCAAATAAATATGGGGAAAGCGCTTAGCGAAGGATCTGAAATATTCTCCTTGAAGCGTGAATTTTATTCTGGCTTGTTTTATGTGACGTAAATGTGGAGAGGGAGACCCATATACACCACCTTGAGGAGGAAAAGGTAGGATATAAATGCAATTAATAAAAAGAAATTCCCATCATCCTCCCACCTACAACTCCCATCATGCTCTTTCTCTCCCCCTAATGTCAAAAAGAAGTCCATGCTGACAACTGAATGTGGTACATCTCAATGCAAATGTCACTCCCTGCAAAATCCTTCCGGTAAAAGATTTAAGGTCTATTGTTTGACCGCTGCAGAAACTTGGGACTTATTCCCCTATACCATGCAGCCTGTTCCTGAGATGTTGTTTCAAGCCTGTCAGTTCCCGCTAACATCAATGTTGCCTCAGCCCCTTGGCCTGAACATGGACTGAGCGTCAATTCAGCTACATCAAAATTGGCAACACATCAGCCGAGTGAGAATATCTACTGTCCAGCCTGGAGCTGCATCAAGTAGCACGATGGTCTCAACAGCTCAAGTTCAACTCCCTGCCTGTCCTTGGACTCAACAGGAGACTGGGCTAAGCCACCAATCCTGGACTCCGGTTCCCTGCATAAAAAGGCAGGGAATCGTCATCATGTCATTCACAGGGTTACTGGACTCGAACGAGATAAGGATTATAAACACACGTTGCTCACTTGAAGCTTCCAAGATAAGAATGCCATTGACTGTTGGCCAACATCTTGTGCAAATGGCACGGCCACATGTCCATTTCACATCCAGGTATGCACATGAATACAAATCTTGGCGGCCATATATGTTGGAATCAGATGCTTGGGGAGGGAGGAGACTGCCACTCTCTCAAGCTAGCCATTGAGTCAGTCAGATTTTAAGGACGATCCCTCCCCAAATTTCTAGGCCTTGCAAGCTCTCCATGATCCTGAAAGAAGCGTTCTTCTGAAATGCACAGAGCGTGGGTGGTGAAAGGGACGCGGCTTGCCGATCGCATGGTCGGCGGTTCGAATCCCCGTGGCGGGGTGAGCTCCCGTCTTTCGGTCCCAGCTCCTGCCCACCTAGCAGTTTGAAAGCACCCTTAAGTGTAAGTAGATAAATAGGTACCGCTTTATAGCGGGAAGGTAAATGGCGTTCCTGTGTGCTGCGCTGGTGCTGGCTCGCCAGAGCAGCTTCATCACGCTGGCCACATGACCTGGAAGTGTCTCCGGACAGCGCTGGCCCCCGGCCTCTTAAGTGAGATGGGCGCACAATCCTAGAGTCGGACACGACTGGCCCGTACGGGCAGGGGTACCTTTACCTTTACTTTTACGACACAAAGGTCTACCAGTCAGCATCAGAGACTGTTCTCCTCTTTCCTCTGCTTGTACTTGGGCCCCATCTGCACTATGTATTTAAAGCAATATCATACCACTTTAGGCGGCCGTGGGTTCCCCCCAGAGAATCCTGAGAACTGCAGTTTGTTAAGGGAGCTGAGAGTTGTTAAGGAAACCCTTATTCCCCTCGCAGAACAGCAATGCCCAGAGTCCCCTATGGAAATTGTAGCTCTGCAAGGGGAGTATAGGGGTCTCCTAAGAACCCTGCCCCCCCTTAACAAACCACATCTCCCAGATTCGTTGGGGGAAGCTATGACTTACACAGAGTGTCTGTACTATGAAAGTCAGTCTGTCTTGGCCAGCCTTGTCTACTGTCACTGGCAGACGACATCCAAGGCCCCAGGCAGCAGTTTCTTCCTTCTCTGCCTTCTACACTTGCTCTGCTGCTGAACTATGACCACACCTTACGCTGAGTATAAAAAAAAGACTTTGCATTTGTATATATTCACACAGACCCTGCAGAGAAAATGAAATTACAGAGCAAGTTTTAGCGCAGGGGTGAAATTCGGATACAATGAAGAGCTCTCAGCAAGATTCTTATAGTACATCGCTGCAGAACAGAAGCCCAGGACAATCCCAGAGGATGGTATGAAGGCAAATGAGGTCACCACCACCACCTAAGCTAAGCAGAGGGCCACATCTGGCCAGTGCCTGGGTAGGAGAGCACCCAAGAGCTACACATAACCATGCGCATTTTGCACCCGGCTATCGGCCACTTGCTACCAAGTGAAGATTTCTGGGTGCCAAGATGGTGCCTGACATCTCCACCATCTGGGGGTCATTGGGTCTCGACTGCTTTCTCACACTAATACCCCACCCTGTAGAATTCTATCAGTTATGTTTCATCTGCACTATCAGAATACATTTCAGGAACCAAAATGCCTTTTTTTTCCTGTGCAGCCTGAGCAGGAGCAGTGAACAATGTTCTAGTTAATTGCTGTTGCTTGTCTTCACTTCCCCCCACCCCACTGCCCTGCTCACAGTTGTGAAGAATATCCTTACGCTATGAATGGTCCGTGTCAACAATAAGAAAAAGAGGTCGGAATAGGTCAATATATGTGTGGACTGTCCCTGGATCAAGTGACTTTTCTTCTTTAAGTTCTCAAAGCTCTTAAACTAGCTCAAGGTAGTCATCTCAACTAGCCAGATGTTTAACTGAGAATCAATCACAGTCAGTCCATCATTTGGAAAAGAAGACTTTGGTGCCGTCTTGCCCCAAAATGGCAACTAGACATTCTGCTTTGGCGACTGCAGCCTTGGTTTAAGGAGCCATTTGGCGCCTATACCTGAGTTTCTATCACTGCACAAAACACACTGCCCTGGCTTCCATGATGTGAAGCAAGGCGAGCTATTAACTCATGTAAGAAAACGTAACCAACAAAGCTATTTCACAACGCCCTCTCTGCAAGAGTTTCTTCTGACAGTCTCGGCCTCCACCCAGGCTTTGCAAGCCTCCCCACATCGCAGAGCTTGTGCAAGAAGAACAAAGCTGAACCGTCTTTCTCCCCGCTGTCTCTTGCAACAAGTGCCAGTGAGCAGCAACAGTGTCACCGTGGAGTGGAGTCAGTGAGGAGGAAGAGGAGGAGGAGTAGAGGGAAACACCCCATGGGATTAAGAGTGTGCGATGCCTGCCCTACGCATCTGCACGGAGACAGCTCTAGAAAATGAGTAGGTACTCAAGGCTGTTCCACAAACGTAACAGGGGAACCCACCCACACCCGTTGCTAATAAAGCAGCTTCCCTTGTTCACAGCGTGTCGTACAACACACGCCCAAACCACCCATATTCCCTGCTTTAATATAGGGGCAGAGCAAGGAGAGAGAGCAAAATGGGCTTCTCAGTTGCACAGTCGCCATGAAATAAAATAAAGCTATGAAACGGCTACAGGCAGACACTCATTTTTCTTTTGACCATAAAACGAAACACAGCCGTCACAAGACTCAAGACCGCAGACACTCATCTGAATTCTGTCTTTTGAGAGATTTTTTTGTGTGTGGGGGGGGGGGAGACCACACCCTCCCAGTTACCAGGCAAAGGGGTGGAGAAGACTCCAGATCTACTGGGGAGGGGGCTCTGTGCGTGAAAAATCGCAATGATTCCAACTGCAAGAGTAACCATAGCAACCAGATTTCCAATGCCCCCTCCCCTCTCTTTCTCTCTCTCCTGTTGCAGACACTTTCTCCTTCAAAAATCCTCAACTAGGATGAGGTTTTGTTACCGCTGGGGGTGGGGTGGGTGGGGAGACACAGCATGCAGTCCACATAGGAGTAAACGGAACTGAAATTCAACAGATACATCTATATGCACACAGGCAATTCCTGCCTCACCTAGTTGGCCACTGGTTTTCTGACGGCCTGCCGCCCAAGCAATTGTGCAACTGATTCATTTCCCCCTGAATCTGGGGAGCAGGGAAAGACCACCCAGATCCCTCAGTGGGTATGTTAAAGGTGCACCTAGTTATAATAAGGGAAAGAGCGGAAGCAAGCCTCATCTCCCTAAATCCTTTGGGTGGCAGGCGGGGGGGGGGGGAGAGAAGGGAAGGAAGATAGAGAGACCAGGTGGCAGGAACAACCAACAGCAGTTTCTGCATCTTCCACAGGGGGAGGGGGGGGAAACCCTGATTAGCCCATCTTTCCCCCTGGAGAAAATAGGTTTAAATAGCTGATTATCTGGAACCCTGGCTGCTCTTTATCCAAACACAGGGAGGGCACAGATAGAGACATGTCCAGCTCTTGCCCTGAAAATGTGAAGCAACAGTATTTTTTTTAAAAGGAAGAGTGCATCTGTGCATGCGTAAACATGGAAGTCTCAATTTTTTTTTCTGAATGGCATTCCAAACTCATATTTCTGTAAAGGCAGCATTGTCTCCGCCTTGCAACTTTCGTCTCCTAGACATCCAATTCCTTCATCGTTAAGGATTCCAATTCCTTAGACACCGGGTATTAGCATTTCAATATTAGCGTAGTCATTAATATTAGCTGGCAGGCTTCCTATGGGGTCATCCAGCTGGTCAATATGAGGGCAGGATGCTGGGCGAGATGGGCCTGATCCAGCGGTGGGGGGGGGTGCTATTATGTTCTTAAAGGGACTGTAAGAAACATCAGAGGGGGGAGGGAGCAGCTGCCCGCAACCAGGAGGCGTTCTTGCTTTTATTTTCTTTTTCTGTTTTTGCAACTCCTTCTGCAAGCGTGTAGCTCAACTCTTCAGGATAGGTAATGGGGAAGGTGACAAAACGGGAGAAAGGTGTTGTGATCCCGAGGTGGCAACACGCGTGCAGACACACGCTTCCATACTGCGGTATTGCTAAAACCAGTGGAGACATCCACGCCTCCTTTCCCCCCTGGATGGAGAAAAGGCACCCCAAGAAATTCGCAGGAATCAAAACTCTCCTCCCCCCCCCCGGCACCTTTGAACCCGAGGGGTGGGGTAGGGGTGCGGTGAGAGCACATTTTAACACGCCCCTCCCAAAAAAGAGACAGAGAGTGAGAGAACTCGTGGAGGAGGTTTTCTACTCGACCTCTCCCTCTCTCCAACCGACACCCCACCCCACCCCGGCCGGTCCCATTGAAAGGAAAAGAAAGCCGCAGCCGAAAAGAAAGGGAGCAACGAAGCCTCTCTCCACCCGCTCTCTCCGCATCTGCCCCTTTTGTTAGCCAAAAAACCACACACAGGCACAAAAACACGTACACACACACAGGCTCGCTCCTCCCGGCGCAAACTGCAGAGGGGAAGCCGCACAAACCCAGGGCGCCCCCTCCCCGGCCGCCGCCCCCCAGCTGTTCCCGGAGATGCAGAGCCTCCAGCGCCCGGAGAGATCCCCCCCTCCCAATAAAAGGCTGGGAGTTTAAAGTTTGGCTGGTTTTGTTCCCAGCCCGTGCCGCCCCCTTGGCAGACTTGGGCGCTTCCCTTTCCCACCCCACCCGCCCTCCTGTTGGCCCGGGCGGACACCGCATCCCCATGCCGCCGCCGCCGCCACCCCCCAAAATAGTCCGTTTCCTTCGGGGTCCTTCTCCCCTGCGGAAAAGGGAGAAGGAAAGCGCTGCTCCGGAGCTCACCTTCCCCACCAGCGCTTCCCCCTCCCCGGAAGGTAGCGCCGCTTCCTCCGGCCCCGTGCGTAAAAACGCAGAGCCCGGCCCGGCTCTCCAAGCGAGCGGCGCGTCCGATGAATGGCGAGAGGCGCAGGAGAGGCTTACCTGGCGCTCGCTCCATCCCGGAGGAGGCGAAGCCCACTCCGGCTGCTTCTTCTCCTTCTGTCCCCGACTGCTTACAAAAGGAGCCCGGGAATCGGGCTCGATCTCGCTTCCTCCTCCTTCTCCTGCCGCCGCCACCAGCAACGGCAGCACCGCCTGCCTCCCCTCGCCTTACCAGCCCGCAGGTGACATCATCCCCTTTTGGCCCGATAGGATACAATGCGAGTCTCCGGCTGTGCGTAAAGGGAGGCTCGCGCGGTGCAAGCCGCTCCTACCAACCCGCCCGCCCCCCGCGCGCTCCCGCCTGCCTGCCGCCCCGCGCGCAGCCGGGAGATGGAGTCCGAGGACGGGATCCTTGGGCACGCGCGGCGCTCCGGGAAGGACTACGTTTCCCAGGAAGCACGGCGCGGTCTCCCTCCCTCTCCAGCAAGCACCAGCTGCTGCTGCCATAGCTTGGCTGACTTTTCCCCAAAAACCAAGACGGGGAGTTTCGTTTCGGTCGGCAAAGGAGGCGATTTGACACCAAACTGGGAGGGGTAGTCAGTGTCACGGAAGACAGGATCAGGAACCCAGATGACCCGAACAGATTGGAGACCTGGGTCCAAGCTAACAAAATGAATTTCAGACCACAACTGGAATACTGTGTCCAACAGGGCTTCTTCTTTTCTAGAAAAAGAGGTGCAGGAACTTGTTGACCTTTTATTAGGGGGAGCACCCACTCACAGTTGTTTAGCTTTTTTTAGCTGCAGGGGGGAAATAAAAACTTTGGCCACTGACCTCCGCCCCACAGCTGCAATCGCCCTCCTGCCCGCCACCTCCACTGCGCAGCCCCGAGCGCCCTGCTGCTCTAAGGGGACGGCATCGCAACACCCCCCAGCCACGCTGGGTGGCTTCCAGCAAAATATAAAAAAGTAATAAAATGTCAGACATTAAAAACTTCCCTGAACAGGGCTGCCTTCATATGATTTCTAAGTGTTATGTAATTCTTGATATTCCTGACATTTGAAAGGAGGGCATTCCACAGGGTGGGTGTCACTACCAAGAAGGCCCTCTGCCTGGCTCCCTGTAACTTAACTTCTCGCAGTGCGGGAACCGCCAGAAAGCCCTCGGTGCTGGACCTCATTGTCCAGGCTGAGCGATGGGGGTGGAGACGCTCCTTCAGGTATACTGGGCCGAGGCCATTTATTTCCCTGACATTTGATGGGAGGGCGTTCCACAGGGCGGGCGCCACCACCAAGAAGGCCCTCTGCCTGGTTCCCTGTAACTTTACTTCTCGCAGTACAGGAACCGCCAGAAGGCCCTTGGAACTGGACCTCAGTTTTCGGGCTGAACGATGGGGGTGGAGAGGCTCCTTCAGGTATACTGGGCCAAAGTCATTTGGGGCTTTAAAGGTCAGCACCAACACTTTGAACTATGCTTAGAAACGTACTGGGAACAAGTAAAGGAAAAGGTAGGTGACATTATTAACATTCATAAATAGCTCAGTTGTTGCAACATGAGACTCTTAATCCCGGGGCTGTGGGTTCGAGACCCACGTTGGACAAAAGATTCTGAATCCTGCCTCAGGAGGTTGGACTAGATGACCCCTGGGGTCCCTTCCAACTCTACAATTCCATGATTCTACAACTAAGGGTTGAACTGCCACTTTTTTATTTTGCAAAAATCCACAGAGTCCCTTTGCTGTAACTATCTAAAATGTCACAAAACTGGGAACGAGCTTTTGATTTCCATCAGGTAGGCGGAATGGATGTTTGGTGTGGTGTGTATATCAGAGAGAGAGAGAGAGAGAGAGAGAATTTGGTTTGGTATTAAAGCCTTTCATGCCTGCAAGTGAGTGGCTGGGTAGAAATAATAATAATAATAATAATAATAATTATTATTATTATTATTATTATTATTATTCAATGGTCAAAAAATTCATTTATGTTGTATAGTTTTAGAAGACACATGGAAGTGGAGATTGTGTCTCTGTATGTGAAAAGCCCCTGAATTTTTGAAATCATCAGGACCCTACACTCCATTTGCTTTCAGTGGATAGAGGGGGTGGATTTTACTATGCACCCACTCTAGTAGTAGGGACGGCTTGTAAAAGAAAAGCCCTTTCTCACTCCAGTTCTCCTAGTCTATTGCATAATTGGGCGGGGGTGGAGAATCGAGGACGACGACAACAATGTAAAACTTGGGGTTAGATCAAACTATGGTGCACAGTTCACTAGGCTAATCGGGCAAAATAACAGGGCCATTCACTAGAAATAACACAGTGAAACCCACAGCCTTTGCAGTTTCTCATGTCAGGGAGACAGGCCTGTCAGCTGTTGTAGTAATAACTGCATTCTAAATCACGCAAGCAGCGGGGTGTTCTCATTTTCCTCTTAATTGCGGAAAACTTCGCTCGAATTAGCATCTCTTTCTTGCTGTGGAAAATGAGTCTAAAGGGGGCGTTCACCTCCCAAACCAACATCACTGCTCTTTGCTGCAAAGACATGCTAGAGTTTTTAAATCTGGGTCCTGCTGCAAGAGTCTTTGACTATTAAAAGCACTTTTTAAAAAAGTGGAAAAAAATATGATGCATTTTCCCGTGTGCCTGAAGATGAGACAAATTACAAGAATCACGATGTGCCCTTTATCACAGAATCACAGAGTCGGAAGAGACCCTTATATATTGATATATCTCCCAGCTCTACCTCTGGGAGGAACACAGAATAAATGCCGTGGTGCATCTGCAGCAGCCCAACAGGATGCCTTCATGTGCCCCAGCTGCCACAAAACATGTCTCTCCTGTATTGGTCTCTACGGCCACAGCAGGAGCTGTAACTCTCCAACAGCTTGACTTCGTCCCTGAAGGTGGACCCTTTCATCGTCTCCCGAGACAGATGGCTGCCAACCACTGTAGGTACAAGCTGAGACCTTTCCTATGGCCCTGGCCTTGAGAGGAATAGTTGTCAGCTTGGTGATTTAAGTGTTCCTAGTCAGCTTCCTTAACCTGCAATGTTCCCGTCTGTCGCTCTGCATTTTGCAAATTGCTCTTTCCCCCTGCGTTTCGCTTAAGTCAGCACCCCTTTCCCTCCTCCTTTCTCCTAACGCCCCATCCCAAGCGACTGGAGTGCAACGTCTGCTGTAACAACCTATTTAGATAAGATAAGGCTGTGTGGACGGGCACTTCATCCATGCAGGGAAATTAATGACGTATCTTGAAAGCAAAGCAAGCCCTGAAGATCAAAGCAACTGTCTGCAGCTTCAGCCTGTGCCAAGGCAAGGCTTTGGGATGACCCCAAAGCCCTTGCCAACAACTTATTCTATTATTGGGGCATCTGAAAGCTTCATTAATGTGTGACCCCGAAATTCTGGATCCCCCCCCCCAAACTGATGCCAAAGTTCAGTACCCGTTTTGTGCCACAAAGCCCATGTTTTGTGCTACTTTTCCCCAAACCAAGTAACTGACACAGCAAATCAGGGTCACAAGTTGGCACTAAACTTTGGCAACAGTTTGGGGGGCGATCTGGAATTTTGGGGTCACATTAATGAAGCTGCATCAGTAGGAGGAGGAGGAGCAGATTGCTGTGACGGAACTAAGCAGAGACACTCAGGATGCTATGGGAAGCCATGGAGGGAAACACTAAGGAAACCAAGAAGTGTACAGAAGGAGCACCTCCCTTCCTGCAGCTTCTTAAGAGAGCGGAATTACCGGTAACTGTTTTCCCCAATGAGCTTATTGTCTAAGTTGGCAGGGCAAGTCTGCACACTGCTACCCAAGGTGGACAGCTGTCAAGTTCCATGACTGCTCTCATTGTTCCTTCCTCGCACACTTTTGCCTCTAGATCAGCAATGGGACAGGCAGTGTCCTCCCAAAGCCTTTCCAATATGGATCCCAGTCTTTCTTCTTCTTCCCAGCACCCCTTGCTGGAAAGCTCCCTTTTCCTGTCCCCTCAAACACACAACTCATCATCTTGCTAACATCTCACTCCCCAGGATAAAGGATTCCTCTCCCCAGTGGCCCATCAACACCTTTTGTCATGTTAACATAGTTGCTCTTCACTAAGTCAGCCAGGCTGGTTTGCAGAAGCCAACCTAGGAATTCCCTGTCTGGCACAGCTCTACAGTTTGTACTTTCATCCAAGTACAAGCGGGTACTTGGACGCAGGTGGCGCTGTGTTCTAAAGCACTGAGCCTCTTGGGTTTGCCGATCTTGAATCCCTGTGATGGAGTGAGCTCCAGTTGCTTTGTCCCGGCTCCTGCCAACCTGGCAGTTCAAAAGCACGCCACTGCAAGTAGATAAATAGGTACCACTGTGACAGGAAGGTAAACGGCGTTTCCGTGCGCTCTGGCTTCCGTCATGGTGTTCCGTTGCGCCAGAAGCAGTTTAGCCATGCTGGCCACATGACCCAGAAAGCTTATCTGTGGACAAACGCTGGCTCCCTCGGCCTGAAAGCGAGATGAGCGTCGCAATCCCATAGTCCCCTTTGACTGGACTTAACCATCCAGGGGTCATTTACCTTTACCTTTTACATCCATATCCCAATTAATTAAGAATATTACTTGCCCCAAAATGAAAATAATAAGAAGTCCCAACAAAAGAAGAATGGATTCAAAAACTTTTGAACTATGCAGAAATGGTGAAACTTACCGGAAAAATAAGAAATCAAGATGACAAACTTTTTATAAAAGAATGGAAATGGTTTATGGAATATTTACAAGCAAATAGTAAACAGATAAGAATATTGGGATGATTATTAGAACAACCTGCAGTTTCATAAATGTATATATTTAAAGTAGAAAATATTAAAAATAAGTTTAAGGAACCGCAGAAAAAGGGGGAAGGAAATCAAGTTTTGAAATGTTAAAATTATTGTAAAATTATTGAAATGTATAAAACTGAAAATCATTTTTCATACGTATGAGAGAGAAATATCTGCAGTGCCACAGATTCCCCACCCTTTTATTACAGAGGCTATTGCACTGCTCTCCCTTAGCCCCAGTTAGGTGGCAGAACGCAGGGTGAATTGCCGCCTGCTACCCCTCTGCTCACCAGTCTGAGATGTGCCTGCAACTTGGTTCCCAGTATAACTAGCTCTTTAGTGGGCAGCGGCCTCCCTCTACCTGGTCCCTCGAGATTCTTTTGTTTCCCATTCCCATCAGCCTCATCAAGCATGCCAACCGTCAGAGAGGATGACGGCTGGAGGCTACAAAACTGGGAATCT
Source organism: Podarcis melisellensis (assembly GCF_964234715.1). Classification (NCBI taxonomy): domain Eukaryota; kingdom Metazoa; phylum Chordata; class Lepidosauria; order Squamata; family Lacertidae; genus Podarcis; species Podarcis melisellensis. The sequence continues at coordinate 7,887,071 of NC_138528.1, read as the reverse complement.
ATCAACCTTCCAGTATCCATTACCCCCCCCCCCCCGATTAACCTCTGAAACAGGTATAAACAATCCAAGAGGCTGAAATGCGTTAAACGATGTTTGCTTCTTGATTGATTGCCGTGCGCCACTCCTAATTAGCTGGCAAGGTTGTCCGAGAAGATATTTGCTTCATGTTAAGGGTCTGTTAATTTCCTTTGGCTCACTTATGCTTGAGTCTGGGAGAGCTGGGAAACTAACCATCATCTCTCTCTCAGGTGGGTGGCAATCGCTTGCTAATCAACTCACCTGTTCGTAGCACAAAAATGCCAAATCGTTCCTGCTCATCCGCAGCGTGTTGCTTTCAATCTAGCTCCTGCCATCCATAAGTGTGGGTGTGGTTATTTCATTTTGTCCTGTGAACTGCCCTGAGACCTGTGGTTATAGGGCAGTACAGTCATACCTCAAGTTATGCTTCATGTTACGTTTTTTCAGGTTGCGTCCTGCAGGGACCCGGAAGTACAGGAAAGGGTTACTTCTGGCTTTTGCTGCTCGTGCATGCGCAGTAGTGCTAAATTGCGCTTTGCGCATAAGCACCAAATCACGCCACGCACCTACCTACGCAGATACGGCGCTTCAGGTTGCGGGCTTTTCACGTTTTGAATGGGCCTCTGGAACGGATCCAGTTCTTAACCAGAGGTACCACTGTATACTACTACTACTAACAATAATGTTATTGTTGTTGTTGTTGCTGCCGTTGGCATCCATCTGCCTCGAGAAACAATGGTGTGTGCCTCTTGGGTGAAGCCAAAGTGCTGGGGAATCACAGCGCCTGCAGTGGCTGCAAAAACTGGTAACTTGTAACTGCTGTCTCCCATGTTGTCGGTCCCTACAACCATAGCAGGTGCTATTGGCATGTGGGTACCAGAAAGTTGCCCAGAAGGTTCCTCACCTTCTGTCCGATGCTCTGACTACCTTCTTTGAACCTGCTTACCCTCAACTCTCCTTGTTCGTTCTTTCCTGGGTTACATCTCATCTTGGAGTCAGCCAACTTAGTGTCCACATGAGGTAAAAAAAGGTAAAGGACCCCTGGCCGGTTAAGTCCAGTCAAAGGCGACTATGGGGTTGCGGAACTCATCTTGCTTTCAGGCCGAGGGAGCTGGCGTTTGTCCACACATCTTTCCAGGTCATGTGGCCAGCAGGATTAAACTGCTTCTAGTGCAATGGAAACACCGTGACGGAAACACCGTTTACCTTCCTGTCGCAGTGGTACCTATTTATCTACTTGCACTTTGACGTGCTTTCAAACTGCTAGGTTGGCAGAAACTGGGACAGAGCGACGTGAGCTCACCCCATCGCGGGGATCTGAACCGCTGACCTTCTGATCGGCAAGCCCAAGAGGCTCAGTGGTTTAGACCATGGTACAACCCGTGTCCGGGGACGTGGGTGGCTCTGTGGGTTAAACCACAGAGCCTAGGACTTGCCGATCAGAAGGTCGGCGGTTCAAATCCCCGCAACGGGGTGAGCTCCCGTTGCTCAGTCCCTGCTCTTGCCAACCTAGCAGTTTGAAAGCACATCAAAGTGCAAGTAGATAAATAGGTACCGCTCTGGCGGGAAGGTAAATGGCGTTTCTGTGCGCTGCTCTGGTTTGCCAGAAGTGGCTTAGTCATGCTGGCCACTGACCCGGAAGCTGTATGCCGGCTCCCTCAGCCAATAAAGCGATCTGAGCGCCGCAACCCCAGAGTTGGTCACGACTGGACCTAATGGTCACGGGTCCCTTTACCTTTACAACCTGTGTCCACATGAACCTGGTTCTGTGACAGCACCTATGCTTGGGCCCCACCCTTCCCATGTCTCCCTGTCCCGTGAATGCTCCCTGGGGCCTGCAACCTGACACATTGTCCAGATGTTATTGCAGCCCCAGTCTTTTACCCCAGAATGCAAACTCTCGCTTGGGCACAGACAGAGGTGGGGTGGAGAAAAGCCAGAGATCAGTCCGCTGAATCTTTTGAACAAAAGGTCAAGTGTCAGAGATAAAGGGAGCACGCTATCAGCGTAATTTTGAGGGATGCTAGATCCCTTCTGCATTCTTCATGGGCTCTCATGATGCAAATCCAGGAACAGAATTTGCCGTAAAGGACTTTGGAGGGCCTGAATGGAACACGAGTGCTGTCCATCACAGGCATTGTCGGTGGTGCAATTCTTTTTACTGCTTCCGTTCTGTAAACAGCTTAAACCTGCAGAGACCAAATGACTCAGAGGAGCAATAATGGGATGTACGGAATTCACTGTCTTGCTAATGACATCGGAAGCCATTAATAACCTGAGATTTAAGCGCCTGCCCAACCGTCTCAATGGCTTTTTCTCAATGCTTTGACGCGGTTGTCTGTTGGCATTCTCTCATGCCGAGACGACTCGGAGGGTTCACTGCTGCCAAACAAATGGGCTTGTGCTGTGGCACTACGTAAGCCAAGGTGGAGACTTTCATGGTATCTGCTTAGCGCTTCCCAGACGATGCTGAGATGTGTCTCAAAATGACGATCAGCAACAGGAACCTGCCAGCCCATTCACTCTGTGAATAAAACTTAGCACAGTCTGCTTAGACTCAAGTACATCATCATCATCATTATTATTATTATTATTATTATTATTAAATCTAGATACCGCCCTATACCCACAGGTCTCAGGGCGATTACAACATAAAATCACAATATAAAAACACAAAAAGACTTAATAAAAACAAAAACAAAACAACCCAATAAACTCCCCTCCCCAGCACATTTTAAAAGGGCATTGCATGCCGCTGCCCCTCAGCCAAAGGCGTGGTTAAAGAGGTTAACATTTTTGCCTGGTGCCTAAAGGTGCACAATGAAGGTGTCAGGCAAACCTCTCTGGGGAAATGAAGCCACAGCATTGCATTGTCACTTAACTAGAAGCCTAGAGTTCGGTGCAGCAAAATGAAGGAAGGAGTAGGAATAGTAACTCAGGATCCAAGCCGCTCCCAGTGTGAGTTAATGGTTTTGTGGTGGTGGTGGTTTTTTTTTTTTTAAAAAAGACATACTTATCGGGCCAATTATTCATCAGGAAAACTATTGTTGGCGCCCAGCCAAAGAGAATCTCTCCAGTTCCATAAATACACTCCAATTATCATCAGAGGAGACTGAACCCCCTCAGACTCTCTTGGAGAGCTCAGCCGGGTACTGAAGTGCCGTTCAATCACTGCATTCGAGGGAAGAGCACACTCCCAACTGTTTCACTATGCTTGAAACCACGGCCGCCTTTTCTCCCTAGACCTCTTTCCCTTCTGTTTCCCTCACCTCACATGAAGACCCTCCAAGTGTCCCTATTTTCCAGAGACAGTCCTGGATTTACAGATGTCATCCTGGTTTCTGATTTGATCCCAGAATGTCATGTTTTTCCTTGTTGTTGTTTTTGTTGTTTAGTCGTTTAGTCGTGTCCGACTCTTTGTGACACCCTGGACCAGAGCACGCCAGGCACTCCTGTCTTCCACTGCCTCCTGCAGTTTGGTCAAACTCATGCTGGTAGCTTCGAGAACACTGTCCAACCATCTCGTCCTCTGTGGCCCCTTCTCCTCTTTCCGAACATCAGGGTCTTCTCCAGGGAGTCTTCTCTTCTCATGAGGTGGCCAAAGTTTTGGAGCCTCAGCTTCAGGATCTGTCCTTCCAGTGAGCACTCAGGGCTGATTTCCTTCAGAATGGAGAGGTTTGATCTTCTTGCAGTCCATGGGACTCTCAAGAGTCTCCTCTAGCACCATAATTCAAAAGCATCAATTCTTCGGCGATCAGCCTTCTTTATGGTCCAGCTTTCACTTCCATACATCACTACTGGGAAAACCATAGCTTTTACTAAATGGACCTTTTTCCTTACGTTTTTCCTTAGGCCACCCCTATTTTCATTGTAGAAATGTTGGAGGGTATGCAGGTGTTTTGCGCTACAGCTTTCTTCAGCCCCCGGGGATGATGGGAGATGGAGTCCATCAACCATTCTTCATCCCCGATCTTGTGACTACTTTTTTAATTCACTCACCTTAAAATAAAACTCATTATTCAGAGCGCATCTGGCACCTTCATTGTTTAGTTTTTGGCACATGCCGGCAACAAACCTCATTTCCCTGACCGTTGAGAGATATGTTTTAGGATCCGCCCTATTCTTCTGACGGTAACATGTTTTAATGTTAATCATGTAACCTTGTGATTTCAAATCGTAAACTATGGAACACGCTCCCACTGGAGGCAGTGATGGTCAACTTGAATGGCTTTAAAAGAGAACTGAGATGCGAATCAGATGAGACCATATGATATCTACTTGGTCAAAATTCATTGTGTAGAGACTAACTGCATTCCACTCCATTGCTTCTGAAGCCTGATTTCTGTTTCGGGATCATGGGTTCTCTCTGGCAACCCAAGACTGTCATGGGTGAAGGCAAATGTATCCGTCTTCTTGCTTTCATTCTCATAATGACATACGCACAGCCTACGGATTAAATCCTAACTGCTGCTTCCTGTTTGCCCGCCAGACCCATGATTCAAACAGGAAGTCTACTTTAGTTCATTCATTCAAACGCCTGGAATGATAAGCTGATCAAATCTGTCTTTGACAGTTTTGAGAGAGACAGACAGACAGACAGTGTGTTATGTGGTTAGTTCCTCACATTCTTATATTATGCTTTACAGTGGTACCTCAGGTTACATACGCTTCAGATTACATATGCTTCAGGTTACAGACTCCACTAACCCAGAAATAGTGCTTCAGCTTAAGAACTTTGCTTCAGGATGAGAACAGAAATCGTGTTCCGGCAGCGCGGCGGCAGCAGGAGGCCCCCTTAGCTAAAGTGGTGCTTCAGGTTAAGAACAGGTTAAGAATGGACCTCCGGAACGAATTAAGTACTTAACCTGAGGTACCACCGTATTGGACCAAAGGCAGGGCAAAACACCACACTGTGCTGTCGAATTGGGTGGCAGCCACATGCGTCCTTTCTAAGAGCTCGTTCCAATTTAAGAGCTGCTGAAGTTATTTAGGAAAATCATGTCTTGCAGCCAGCACTTCCCTCTGACATACTAACCTGCATCCTAAATAGTCGGAAGCCCCGGGAGGGCTGTACCACGTGCCTCCTCAGAGCATCTGAATCTGCTCACATTGAGGAAAAACCCCATAAATATACATGAATCGCTGTGCATAACTCAAGCTACATAAACGTTACAAAGGAGAGTTGCCTACCAATGGCTTTGCTCGCCTCTGAGAGTAGCTTATTCTCAAAGCATTTATTGTTCTAATACTATTCATAGTTTCTGTGGCATTGGAAGGGAAGTTATCGTCCTAATCTAATTCATCTGCACAAAAGCCTTCTAAGGTAAGCAAGACTGAGAAACTGAGACTTATTTACTAAACACCCCCTCTCCCCTCCCCTCCCAGGGAGCTTCATGCATGAGTGCAGATTTGACGTTAGGCCAAATCCCATCCTCTCCATCCCAGAATACTTTAAAGTGCACTCAACATCCACCCTCCTCCCTCCAAAAAATGCATTTTAGGAGACAATACATATTTATTTACACCCTGCCTTTTGCTGTCAGGGCTATCTACAATGTAGTGGGTAGATAAAGGGATATGAAGACTGAATTTGATGTTTGTTTATAAAATTTGTGTCCAACACAAAGGAGTGAAATAATTGTAGGCCTGGAAGGGGTCCCAAGGATCATCTAGTCCAACCCCCTTCAATGCAGGAATCTCAGCTATAGCATCCAAGACAGATGGCCATCCACCCTCTGGTTAAAAACCTCCAAGGAAGGATAGTCCATCACCTCCTGAGGGAGACAGCTCCACCACCGAACATCTCTTAGGGTCAGAAAGTTCTTCCTGATGTTTACTCGGAATCTCCTTTCTTATAACTTGAATCCATTGGTTCTCCTATGTAGATAGGGACGTCCTATGAAAAAGCAAGACATTCCGGGATCAGATCAGAAACCGGGGTGGCTCCTGAAAATAGGGTTCCTGGGAATTAGGAAAACTTGGAGGGTCTGCAAGAACCTGGTGGTTACCCAGGTTTGTGGAAGGATGTGTTAGCGGCCTACCAAGAAGCCAGTGGTTACCCAGGTTTCTGGCTTACGCTAAAATAATATTTCGTGATCAAGAGAAGCCAACTGCTGCCACTTCATTCAAGAAGCTGGGCTCTGACCAAGTGCCGCAGATGTTTCTCTGGAAAGGGCTGAGGTCCTGCTCTTGCCAAAGCTACTGGCAGAATTCCCACTGCGCTAGCCTGGGAAGAGGCTTTTGCTAGTTAATTGGCTGCTGCTTTCTTCTTGCTGCCTAGGGAGGCACCCTTGCAACAGCTGGACGGATTAGGCTAATCTGAGGAATGTCAGCCAGTTAAGTGCCCTGGGGAGATTGTGATCAATAGGTCAACTATGAGCAACCTTTCAAAAATGTCTATTCTTGATAGCACGTCACACAAGCTGCCCTCTGAGCAGGACTCACTCTTCGTGCGATGCCCTAGAATTTATTGGGGAATTTCTCTGGGGCAGGTTGTCCAGATTGGTGGACCACATACTTTGCATCTTGGTTCAATCCCTGGCATCTCCAGGAAAGACTGGGAGAGAATCCTGCCTCCGTCACAGAGAGAGCTGCTTCCAGGTAGCGTCAACAGTTCTGAGCTGGAGGGACCAATGGTCTGTTTGGGTATTATAAGGCAGCTTCCTAAGGTCTTCTGACTGCTCCTGCCTTGCTCTGCAGCCTCAATTGGGATGTGTATTAAGGCAGGGATGGCCTGTCAGTACACAAGTGCATGAAGAGACCTTCCCTGTTCCATGGGGGGTCCCCGGTCCTCTCTCCCACTGAAATTAGGCTTGAGAAGAAGCATCATCACCAGATGTACTGAGTTGAATAGGATCCAAAATGCAGCAGTCTGATTGGTCCTAGAACAATAGGATCCAGAATGCAGCAGTCTGATTGGTCCTAGAACAATAGGATCCAGAATGCAGCAGTCTGATTGGTCCACAGGAGCCACCCAATCCAACTCCAGGTGGAAGTGAATCCGCAACCTGATTGGCCTACAGGAGAATCCTGGAATTAGCCAATCACGTGGGGCCCATTGTGTAAATAATGTATATAAAGCAGACATTCTGGGGGAACTTCCATTCCTCCTCACCACTATGAGCTGAATAAAGAGCATGAAATCCACTCTCGACTCCGAGTATATTTCACCAACAAAATAGGTTATGACATGTGCTTTGTTGCAGAGTTGTGTGATGCCCACAACAGCTTCTTGGAACCCCAAAAGATATCCAGGAACTGCAAGAAAAGCCCTGCTGAATCTGGCCAATGGACCGTCTTGTCCAGCATCTTGCTCTCACAGTGGCCAACCTGGCGCCTGTGGGAAACCCGCAAGCAGGACCTGAGCGCAACAGCACACTGCCCACCTGCGACTCCAAGAAACTGGCATTCAGAGGCATAATACCTTTGACCGTGGAGGGAGAGCTTAGGCATTGTTAGAATTTGCCATTGACAGCCTTTCCTCCATGAATTGGTCTAATAATCTTTTAAAGTAAGTGGCCAGCACGACAGAGATGGTGCAATGGGATCACACAGTGTCAGAGCTGCACATTTTGCTTCCATTTTCTTCTCACTGGGAATATAATAATAATAATAATTTATTATTTATACCCCGCCCATCTGGCTGGGCCTCCCCAGCCACTCTGGGCGGCTTCCATAAAAACCAAAAATACAGTAAAATCACACGTTAAAAACTTCCCTGAACAGGGCTGCCTTAAGATGTCTTCTGAATGTCAGGTAGTTGTTTATTGCTTTGACATCTGCTGGAAAGGCGTTCCACAGGGTGGGCGCCACTACCGAGAAGGCCCTCTGCCTGGTTCCCTGTAGCTTTGCTTCTCGCAATGAGGGAACCGCCAGAAGGCCCTCGGCGCTGGACCTCAGCATCCGGGCAGAATGATGGGGGTGGAGACGCTCCTTCAGATATACTGGACCGAGGCCGTTTAGGGCTCGTTTAGGTTACGCCCCAAGAGAGAGAAAGAGAGAGAGATTGACTAGCTCAGGGCCATCCACACAGTTGCACAGACCCTCCAAGTGTCTCGATTTTCCGGGAACAGTCCTGGATTTACAGAAGCCGTCCTGGTTTCTGATTTGATCTCAGAAAGCCCTGCTTTTCCTTAGGATGTCCCTATTTTCATCAGAGAAATATTGGAGTGTTTGGAGTTATGTGATTCCCCAAGCCAAGGAGATAAGTAACTATGCAACCTTCAGAAGACATCTGAAGGCAGCCCTTTATAGGGAAATTTATAAATGTTAAATGTTTTATTATGTTTTTATATATGTTGGAAACTGCCCAGAGTGGCTGGAGCTACCCAGTCTGATGGGTGGGGTATAATTCTTATTCTTAGTCATATCCTTACTCTTATTCTTACTCTTGCTCTTATTATGGAATAAAGGTAAAGGGACCCCTGACCATTAGGTCCAGTCGTGACCGACTCTGGGGTTGCGGCGCTCATCTCGCTTTACTGACCGAGGGAGCTGGTGTACAGCTTCCAGGTCATGTGGCCAGCATGACTAAGCCGCTTCTGGCGAACCAGAGCAGTGCACGGAAACACCGTTTACCTTCCCGCCAGAGCGGTCCCTATTTATCTACTTGCACTTTGACATGCTTTTGAACTGCTAGGTTGGCAGGAGCAGGGACCGAGCAATGGGAGCTCACCCCGTCACGGGGATTCGAACCGCTGACCTTCTGATTGGCAAGTCCTAGGCTCTGTGGTTTAACCCACAGCGCCACCCCGAGTCCCTATTTACTGCATTTATCCCCCAACTTTTTCTCCAAGTACACGGTTCAACCTCAATTTTCAGCTAATCCCTAGGTTAAGCAGATGCTGTGACTGGCCCAAGGAGTAGGGATTTGAACCCTGATCTGCCAGGTCCTAGTCCAACACTCTACCCGCTACACCATAATGGCTTCCTGGAGGCCTTCTGCTATGGGGCAGCTCTATAAATGAAGTAGGTAAATAAATACGGGGAAAGCAAAGAGAAGGATGTGAAATATTTTCCTGGAAGCTTGAATTTCTTTCATTCTGAATTGGTTTAGTTGAAGTTTTAATGTGCTATGAACTGCTTTTAGATTTTTCCTCTATTTTAGATTTTTCCTTACTATTTTCCTCTAACTATTTTAGATTTTCCCCTACTACTATGGAATAAGATGTCCCTATTTCCATCAGAGAAATATTGGAGGGTATAATTGCATGGCAGAGGGAGGGGTTTTTGAACCCGGGTCTCCCTGGTCCCCATCCAGCACTCTATCCACTACTCAATGCGCAGGCATGAGACATAGCCAAATGCAGCCTGATAAGATCCCACAACCGATGCGACTTCTCTAAAATCGTTTGCACTCCCCTGGCCTGTGCTCTGCTGGAGGAATGCATATCTAACAGGGGAGGAAACATGCCATATTGCCTAACACCAGAAGGCTTGCCAGACACAGGCTGCACAGCTGGAGCCCAAGGTTGTCCCAGTTCACACTCGCATGTGATGGCCGCCTTGGAGCGCCACCTGATTCTCTGCTCTGACCTCTCCCGGATAGCTCGGCCAGCAATAACAGACGCTGGCTTGAGTCCTGCTGTCTCTGAGATCAGGACAACAGGGCAAAGCATGGGATGGTCTGACCAAGACACTGTCAATCCCAGAGACAAGAGTTCTTCCACGTTGAACAATAGGGGCCTGCTGCAAGGATGTAATCGGCAGAGTTTCCCCCTTTGAATCACGTTTGCATGTCCTAACATATAACAGGGAAGGGCTGCAGCTCAGTGGTAGGCCTAGGTTTGATCTGTGGTATCTCTGTTCAGTATAGTAATTTAATTCACTAAAATTGTAAATGCGTGTATGCATCACTATGTGTTTAAATTTGATTGGCTGGTAACTGAATTCTAGAGAGTTCTCTAGCAGTTCTGGCTAATGTCGCTCACATGGGAGGTATCTCGTGAAGGAGAGACTCTTATTTTACATGAAACGAGATGACTGTGTTTTAGAATCCATTGTGAACACTGCTACATTGAATAGAGTGTTAGAGAGCATCTTCTCTGCTTGGAAGAAGGAAAGCAAAGCTGCAGGAGAAGGTAAAAGTGGAAAACTCTCATAGGAGCTGCAAGGCATGGCCTAAAATGCTGAGCTCTGGAAAGAGAGGAAAATGCAGTTGCTTGGAAGTTAGAAGAAGAGACTGTAAGCCCATGCTTAGAGAAGCAGGTGACTGTAAATATCATGTTTTAATTCATACAGTGCTTTTTTTCTTAAAAAAATATAATGTTTAGGGGTACTTTAATTTTCCTACTCAATGAGTTCAAACAACAACAACAACAATAATAAAGTTATACTCCGCCCATCTGGGCAGGTCCAACAAAATATTAAAAACACAATAAAACATTACAGGGCTGCCTTCAGATGTCTTTTAAAAGTCAAATAGTTGTTTATTTCCTTGACATTTGATGGGAGGGTGTTCCACAGGGTCGGCGCCACTACAGAGAAGGCCCTCTGTCTGGTTTAGGGGTATTCGTACCCCTGCGTACCCCCAGAAAAAAAGCACTGAATTCATCTATAACTATGTTTCTTCAAGTAAAGTTTTTGAATATTATAATCTGGACACTGGTTCAATTTCCAAAGAAGGGTATCAGTCATATATATGATTTGAGCTTCTCAGCACTGTTTTTGCTACCCTTACTCCAGCCACCTCCAGGTTGGGCTGGAAATGTCCCCTGTCTGAAATCGTGGAGAGTGTCTGCCATTCAGTGTAGGCAATGCTGAGCTACGTGGATCAGTGGTTTGTCTCAGTAAAGTCAAATTCCTGTGGCCACTTCTGCTCTGGAGATCTTCCTGCTGCCTCAGCCATCTGACCCAAGGTTGGTGGCAGCTGGCGTGAAGCCTCTCCTCTTGTGGCATCCAGTTGATGTGGCACCCTCTTTCTAGAAAGCCCATCTCACATTGATGTCCTTTTAGCCTCACCTGAAGACTTCATTTCCTCACTCGTCGAGCGTTATCATCTGGTTTTATTGCCACTTTTATTCCACTCATTTATTGGTTGTTTTATGGCGCTTTTCAAAATTGCACTTCTTCACAAAGCATTCCAGGGGAAGGTGGCAAGGAAATCTAATCAATTGCTCAATCAATGAAGAGTGTGTGGCACAAGGCAAGGTGCAGGCGATAACTCCTAAGAGAGCCGAAAGCGGTTTGGCACAGACACAACCTTGGTCTAGTTAGGAAGGACCATGTTTCTTTTGTCTGGCCAAACAGGTTCAGCAGGATTATGCAACCCAACTGAAACCTGAAGATCTTCTCTTATCAGAAGAGATACTGGGATGAATGTACGCTAGGTGACCTAAAGGAAGAATCACCTGCAGGTGCCAGTGTGCCTCCTACAGTATCCATGAAAGGTCTCAGGAAATATTGTTTCAAAAAACCACAATGTATGAGGGACCGTCTGCTCCGTTCCTATTTGCACTTGCTCAGCTTCTTGTACATTGAACATGTGCCCCACTCCTTGAAAGATTCCATCAACGGTGTCTCCGAAAATTTTTACACATAACCTGGGAAGACAGGTGAACTAATGCCAGTGTACTGGAAGAAGCAAAGATCACCAGTGTCAAAGCGATGATTCTTCAACATAAACTTCATTGGACTGGTCATGTTGTGTGGATGCCTGATGATCATCTTCCAAAGCAACTACTCTATTCCGAACTTAAAAATGGAAAGCGTAATGCTGGTGGTGAACAAAAGAGGTTTAAAGACTGTCTCAAGGCAAATATAAAAAAGTAATATAAACACCAACAACTGGGAAACACTGGCCTGCGAGTGCTCCAGTTGGAGAACAGCCTTGACCAAAGGTGTCATGGGCATTGCTCGAACTCAGGACAAAAGGGAGAAACGCGCTAGGACGAAGGCATGCTTGGGACATCCTCATGATGGTCAACTCCTGCCGGAAACCTATGTCCCCACTGTAGAAGGACGTGTGGATTCAGAATTGGCCTCCACAGTCACTTACGGACTCATTTATGGGAGACAATCTTACTCGGCTATGAGTGATCGCCAAAGAAGAAGACATTGAACATGCCCCCCACTCACATTTCAGACAACCACATTGTGAAATCATAGCCTGAAGATGTGGATTCTGTTGTTGTTGTTATAAAAGTTGGGTGCCTCCCCCTCTCTCTGCTAAGCAGTAGCAAGAGCCCATGAAGTTCCAGGCACACACCCAGGGTCTGTTGTCCTTTGGAGAATTGAGACACTGCGGAGACTGTCCTAGCTTTAAGATATATGATTTTTTCACCTATTTACACCTTCATGGAGGGAGTTCAGATCTTACAGCATGGTCATTTCAAGAGGGGCTTGTACCCCACAGCAGTACAGTCCAAGGCATCTCTCCCAGTCAGCCTGCAGCCAGCCTGCCCAAGATGGACCCCATTCTTTGTTCTCCCTTCTACCCAGAACACCATGCTAAAAACTCTTCCCCCCTATCAACTCACACCCAGTTACCCTGGCAACCTTTAACCCCTTGTCTCTGTCCACACCTCAGGGTGAGGGGGGGAGAGCAGGTCTCTTGCATTGCCAATGGCCTTCAATGGCCCTGTATTGTTGCTTAATGGCCCTAGCTTGGCCAGGTCAGTTTGCATAGGCTAGCCCAGGAATTCATTTGCAACTTCTATTCTCCCATCACATCCCAAATAATCAAAATCCTAGCATCTTTTAATTTCTAGGGATTAGGGGGTTCCCCCCCCAAAAACTATAACAACATCATCATCACTATCATTTATTAGCTACTTGCTGCAAAGGGGACTCTTAAGTGACTTCCAAAAATTACACGTCAAAAGCATATTGTAAAACCAAAGAAGAAGAAGAAGAAGAGGAGGAGGAGGAGGAGGAGGAGGAGGAGGAGGAGGAGGAGGAGGAGGAGGAGGAGTTTGGATTTGAAATCCCTTCACTCCCTTTAAGGAGTCTCAAAGCGGCTAACATTCTCCTTTCCCTTCCTCCCCCACAACAGACACTCTGTGAGGTGAGTGGGGCTGAGAGACTTCAGAGAAGTGTGACTGGCCCAAGGTCACCCAGCAGCCGCATGTGGAGGAGCGGGGAAGCGAACCCGGTTTCCCAGATTATGAGACTACCGCTCTTAACCACTACACCACACTGGCACTGCACTGGCACTGCATTGCAATACAACCGTTGCAGTGGCACAGCAAAAACCGGCAGAACACAGTTTTCAGGAAACAGAATATTTATCACCATCGCGTCAAATGAAAGAGAGAGGTTTTTCCTTGGCCCCCAAAGGATGTTAATGATGGGGCCAGGCAGAACACGCTAGGGAGATAGAGCATTCTGTGCCCAGCTCCAGATCTTATTTATCAACATGCCTGTGCGTGGGAAGGATGCAGATTCCGACTCGGTCTGCTGAGATTGGATCCTGTTACTGTAGTTCTTTGTGTGGGCAGCAGCCTAAGAAGGTTGAAGAAATCCTTGCAGTCCGACTGCAGCATTGGGCAGCTCAGACTACAACTCCCATCGGCTCCAAGCAGTACTTTTGGTGCAAGCCTGACCTTGTCCACTCACCATTAGCTTGTTAAAGATTAACCTCGAGAAAGATCAGAGTCCAGTGAAGACAGATTCAAGACCGAGGACTGTATGCCAGGGCCACAAAATGTACAATCCCCTTCCATGCTAAATTACCATCCTCTTTCCTTTAAGGAGCGCAACGGAGGCAGGTTTGCATTAAGGCAAATAGGCTCCGTCCCAGCAACCTTAGCCAGCCGGCGGCTGCTTGCCTTCTTATTTAGAAGCAGTCCAGTGGCTGGCACTGCCTGTTGCCTTCCTCCTCTGTTGCCTCCCCCCCCCCCCCGTCTGCAATAACACAACTACCTAGGATGTTCTTAGCACCCAGTTTAAAACTGAAATGTGAAACCTCTCCCCAGGGAGTTTTGCTCAGTGCCTACAGTAGACACCTTTGGGTACCAGGTGAAAACGGTCCTCTCCAAATGGGCTTTGGGCTGGCTAACATCTTTTATCCTTTTTAATGTGGTTGTGGGAGGCGGCTTATCAGTTTGTTTTGTTCTTATTATGTATTTTGTGTCTTTATATTGTATTGCTATGCTGTGAACCACCCTGAGATCTCTGGATGAATGGTAGTTCATCAATGAATTTCAATGAATCAATAAATTTCAATGAAATTTACCGTAGTTTTCCGTTTATAAGACAATTTTTTTTGTTACTAAAGTAAAAATAAAAATTGGGGGTCGTCTTATATGTGGATAGTGCAGAGCGGGGATCGGGTGATTGTTGGATGTCTGTGTTGAGAGGACAGACGATTGGTGGCTTCGGCAAAGCATGCGATTGGCAGCTGCGGTCCCCCCCCCAAAAAAAACAACAACTCTGGGCAATCTCCCCCATTAATTTGAAGTCTCAAAAAAATAGGGGTCATCTTATACATGGGGGCGTGTTATACACGAAAAAATACGGTAATTAATAATAATTAATCAAGGAGCTAAACATAGCCACCCTTTGAAATTTGCAGCTTTCCAAATTTTGTAATGCAGTTCTCTGGCTGGGTAATATTTACCAAAATGCCCATTTTAGGATTAAGTGTGCATGACCTAGATGGAGCAGTGATCTGACTCAGGATAAAGCAGCTTTTATCCCTAGATTTCAAAGAGCAAAATAAAACTTTGCATGTTCCCAGCCCTGTTTATACCAATTTTTCATAACTTCACAATTGAACCGATGTTGGGGGGAGGGAGAGAAAGTAACCCAACAAAGACTTAATTGCCCTTCTTTTTTTAGCAAAGGGGCGTATGTTGAACTAACCCTTTTCAAATAAAGCTGTGCAGCCCAGTTTCAGCTCCTTTTAGTTCAAACAGCTTGCCTGTTTCCTTTCGAACCAAAATGAAGTGGGTTTGACCTAAAAATATTTGCCGAATTTAGATAAGCAGCTTAAAATAGTCCGAAACCCTCTGTGCGTGTGGTTTGTGTGTGAGTGTCATTGTGCACAAAACCGCCCCTAATTTGTTCT
This sequence comes from Podarcis melisellensis, assembly GCF_964234715.1. Lineage (NCBI taxonomy): Eukaryota > Metazoa > Chordata > Lepidosauria > Squamata > Lacertidae > Podarcis > Podarcis melisellensis. Next base: position 7,872,046 of record NC_138528.1, on the reverse strand, counting down.
GGCCCTGTCAAGGAAAAACACATGGAAGAATAAAATCTGGGCTAGGGGGTTCGAAAATGTGCTTATATTTAATCATTGGAGCAACAGCTGGAGCTTGTTAATCTCTAAGCTGGCTCAACCATTCTTATTATTTTATTTATTTGTTTACAAAACAAGGAAGAACAATGATCGCTTAGACCAAAGACGTGCTGCTTCAAAAAGGAGCCTGGGGCTGCTGCAAGGTGCCATCCAACTGTCTTAGGGACTCCACTCCGGATTTGTGTAGGGCTTACTCCTGAGCCTTTTCTTCTCCCAAAGATATTCCGCAAAGCAGAAGAGGTTTAGGATCAGAGTCTTCCTTCTCGTGGATGGTCTCCCTTCCCAGGTGGACGAGCTCCACCTGCCCCTCACTTCCCTCTATAGCACGTGCGGAAACCACCTTCTTGACCATCGGACCCACTCTTGGTCTCGTCCACTGGAGCCTGTCTTCACATGAAGGGGAAGCCCCTAGCTCACCAAGGGTTTGAGACCCACCAGCTCCCTTGTAGCCTACCTTGATTTCAGCAAGGCATTTGACAAGGTGCCCCATGATATTCTTGTAAAGAAGCTGGTAAAATGCAGTCTTGACTATACTACCACTCAGTGGATTTGTAACTGGCTGACTGACCGAACCCAAAGGGTGCTCATCAATGGTTCCTCTTCATCCTGGAGAAGAGTGACTAGTGGGGTGCCACAGGGTTCTGTCTTGGGCCCGGTCTTATTCAACATCTTTATCAACGACTTGGATGATGGACTCAAGGGCATCCTGATCAAATTTGCAGATGACACCAAACTGGGAGGGGTGGCTAACACCCCAGAGGACAGGATCACACTTCAAAACGACCTTGACAGATTAGAGAACTGGGCCAAAACAAACAAGATGAACTTTAACAGGGAGAAATGTAAAGTATTGCACTTGGGCAAAAAAATTGAGAGGCACAAATACAAGATGGGTGACACCTGGCTTGAGAGCAGTACATGTGAAAAGGATCTAGGAGTCTTGGTTGACCACAAACTTGACATGAGCCAACAGTGTGATGCGGCAGCTAAAAAAGCCAATGCAATTCTGGGCTGCATCAATAGGAGTATAGCATCTAGATCAAGGGAAGTAATAGTGCCACTGTATTCTGCTCTGGTCAGACCTCACCTGGAGTACTGTGTCCAGTTCTGGGCACCACAGTTCAAGAAGGACACTGACAAACTGGAACGTGTCCAGAGGAGGGCAACCAAAATGGTCAAAGGCCTGGAAACGATGCCTTATGAGGAACGGCTAAGGGAGCTGGGCATGTTTAGCCTGGAGAAGAGGAGGTAAAGGGGTGATATGATAGCCATGTTCAAATATATAAAAGGATGTCACATAGAGGAGGGAAAAGGGTTGTTTTCTGCTGCTCCAGAGAAGCGGACACGGAGCAATGGATCCAAACTACAAGAAAGAAGATTCCACCTAAACATTAGGAAGAACTTCCTGACAGTAAGAGCTGTTTGACAGTGGAATTTGCTGCCAAGGAGTGTGGTGGAGTCTCCTTCTTTGGAGGTCTTTAAGCAGAGGCTTGACAACCATATGTCAGGAGTGCTCTGATGGTGTTCCTGCTTGGCAGGGGGTTGGACTTGATGGCCCTTGTGGTCTCTTCCAACTCTATGATTCTATGATTCCCCTCACCTGGTTTAGCCAGCCAGTCGAAACCATTCCTGGGGTGTGGCCACTGTCACATGTTGTTGACAGCTTCTTGGAGCCACAGGTGAGAGCCAAGTGCAGGGTGGAGACCGAAAGACTACTCCAGAAGGAGTACAATGTATCACCCACCAGAGGTACTACCCCTTCTCTAACACCCCATACACCCAATGTAGAATACACAACATGGAAATCATTTAATAAATAAAACAGGCTGCCAGTATAGAGGACATCACAGCCCTTGAAATCTATTGAGCCAGACGCAGGTCCAGAGATTACCAGGTTTGCCTTGGTTTGCCTCAGTTGGCTCCTGATGTCAGTGCTCGGACGAGGAGATTCCTCTCTCACACACAGTCTACCCATGGTTGTGGGTTCAAGTCCCACATTGGGCAAAAGATTCCCGCATTGCAGGAGGTTGGACCAGATGGCCCTCGTTGTCCCTTCCAACTCTACAGCTCTGTTATTCTCGTGGCCCCTGAAAGACTAGTTGATGTTGAGGGGCATAAACTTTTGTGTAAAAGCGTAGCCCAATGCCCTAATAGATCCGTTACTCTTTCAGGGACCTAAAGGAAACATTGCCGATTTCAATAAATGATGATGTCTGATGAGGAGGCCAAGGAGGAGGATAGATTATAATATAGATGAGAGGCGGTTTTCCCTCCATTCAGTCTCGCATGTACAATTCATTATGTGCAGAGAGAAAAGAGTCTCCATTGCTCCTTATCAGCTCCTTTGTGTGTGCATGACATTTTAAATGCAGCGTGGGACAAGCATATGTCGAGTGATTGATCTGTTTGTGCTACCTACTACAGATGGCTTCTTCCATTGAACGACTGGCCTATTTTTGGATGCCTGCTTTCCACTCTCTCTCTCTCTCCCCCTCTGTCTGTGTGTCTCCCTTGTTTCTAGCAAAGAGCTCTTTCCCAGCTAAACAAGACAGGAATAGTTTCCATCCGATCACCCAGGATTGGAAGAGCAGTGTGGAGGAGGCTGGAGAGAAGAAAGTAAGAGGACCACCCCACCCCCCGCCTTGCAGTTTGCATTTCCTCATGCAGACAGACCCCTTGAGATTTGCAACCTTACATCTTGTCAACAGTTAATTGGTTGAAATTATTCTTGGCGGGGTGGCGGTGTAGATTTTAACTGGATGTGCCTAGAAGGCCACAGAGAACAAATTATTCCCTATGAATAATTCCTGCAAAACATTACCCCCGCCCCCTAGAACATAGCAAAGATCTGCCCACCCACAAGGCTTATCTTATTAAAGGAAATCAGAATATGGATGGATGTGTGAAATATAGGGACCTAGGAAGTTGTCTTGTACAGAGTCAAACCATTGGTCCATCTAGTTCAATATTGTCTACACTGACTCCTTGGAGGCTTTTCATCAGAGGTGGGATGGCCATCTGTCACGGATGCTTTAGCTGAGATTCCTGCATTGCAGGGGGTTGGACTAGATGACCCTTGGAACCCATTCCAACTCTGCAATTCTGTGATTGCTTGATTCTAAGCAGCTGCCTTCTGTGGGAAATGCTGGGTTGGAGGAGCACAGGGACACACACACACACACCTGGCAGGGGGAGGCAGGAGGGCAATAATAATAATAATAATAATAATAATAATAATAATAATAATTTATTATTTGTACCCCGCCCATCTGGCTGGGTTTCCCCAGCCACTCTGGGTGGCTTCCATAGAAACCAAAAATACACTAAAATATCACAGATTAAAAACTTCCCTGAACAGGGCTGCCTTCAGATGTCTTCTGAATGTCAGGTAGTTATTTATCGCTTTGACATCTGATGGGAGGGCGTTCCACAGGGCAGGCGCCACTACCGAGAAGGCCCTCTGCCTGGTACCCTGTAGCTTTGCTTCTCGCAATGAGGGAACCGCCAGAAGGCCCTCTGCGCTGGACCTCAGCGTCCGGGCAGAACGATGGGGGTGGAGACGCTCCTTCAGGTATAGCTCCTGGTAGAGCATGCAGAGGATCTCAGGTTTAAACACCGCCCCCCAGCATCTCCACCTAGATGCCTACTTGAAACCTGGCAGAGCTGCTGCTAATCAGTGTGGACAATATTGAGCTATATGGCATGAAGTCCAGGCAACTCCATTTATATAATAATAATAATAATAATAATAATAATAATAATAATAATAATAATAATAATTTATTATTTATACCCCGCCCATCTGGCTGGGCTTCCCCAGCCACTCTGGGCGGCTTCCCAAAAAATATTAAAATACTGTAATACATCAAACATTAAAAGCTTCCCTAAACAGGCCTGCCTTCAGATGTCTTCTAAAAGTCTGGTAGTTGTTCTTCTCTTTGATATCTGGTGGGAGGGCGTTCCACAGGGAGGGCGCCACTACCGAGAAGGGCCTCTGCCTGGTTCCCTGGAACTTCTCTTCTCGCAGTGAGGGAACTGCCAGAAGGCCCTCGGCGCTGGACCTCAGCGTCCGGGCAGAATGATGGGGGTGGAGACGCTCCTTCAGGTATACTGGACCGAGGCCGTTTAGGGCTTTAAAGGTCAGCACCAACACTTTGAATTGTGCTCGGAAACGTACTGGATGCCAATGTAGGTCTTTCAAGACCGGTGTTATATGGTCTCGGCGGCCGCTCCCAGTCACCAGTCTGGCTGCCACTTTCTGGATTAGTTGTAGTTTCCGGGTCACCTTCAAAGGTAGCCCCAAGTAGAGCACATTGCAGTAGTCCAAGCGGGAGATAACCAGAGCATGCACCACTCTGGCGAGGCAGTCTGCAGGCAGATAGGGTCTTGGCCTGCATACCAGATGGAGCTGGTAAACAGCTGCCCTGGACACGGATTTGACCTGTGCCTCCATGGACAGCTGTGAGTCCAAAATGACTCCCAGGCTGCGCACCTGGTCCTTCAGGAGCACAGTTACCCCATTCAGGACCAGGGAATCCTCCACACCTGCCCGCCTCCTGTCCCCCAGAAACAGTACTTCTGTGGCGGTTGCATTTTGAGTCATTGCATGAATTGTGTGCAATCAGAACACCCATTGAAAAAGCTTGCAAACACCTCGTTCTGCCCCCACTCTGCCCCTTTTTATGACATTTGGGGGTCACTTCCTGGTTCGGTGCGATGCATGTGTGTGCTCACCAGAGATTCCTTCTCACCCACAGGATTGTGGGCGCCCACTGCCGCAATGCAGATGAGTGACATCACATGCACTACATTCTTCAACATCAACTTCGTTGGACTGGTCATGTCGTTCGGATGCCTGATGATCGTCTTCCAAAGCAACTACTCTATTCTGAACTTAGAAATGGAAAGCATAAGGCTGGTGGTCAACAAAAGAGGTTTAAAGACTCTCTCTAGGCAAATCTAAAAAAATGTAGTACTGTATAAACACCGACAACTGGGAAACACTGGCCTGCGACCTCTCAAGTTGGAGAACAGCCTTTACCAAAGGTGTCATGGGTTTTCAAGATGCTTGAACTCAGGACGAAAGGTAGAAACATGCTAAGAGGAAGGTGTGCTTGGCAAATCCACACCGTGATTAACACCCTCCCAGAAACCTATGTCCCCACCGTGGAAGGATGTGTGGATCCAGAATTGGTTTCCACTGTCACTTACGGACTCCTCTTCCTCCTCCACTCTGCAGCCAGCTAGGCACCATTTTCCCTGGGGAGGAACTTGGACTCGGAGGCAGACTCTGCCTGGTTTCCTCTAACTTCACTTCTTGCAATGAGGTAACTGCCAGAAGACCCTCAGAGCTGGAGCTCAGTGTCTGGGCTGAACGATGGAGATGCTCCCTCAGATATACAGGGCCAAGATGGTTTAGGGCTTTAAAGGTCAACACCAACACTTTGAATTGTGCTCGGAAACATACAGGAAGCAACGTAGATCCTTTAGGGCCAGTGTTATATGATCACCAGTCTAACTGCCGTTCATTCATTGATCTTTTGTCATTTATATCTCACCTTTTCTCAGCTCAAGGTGGTGGTTCTCGTCCTCCCCATTTCATCCTCACAACAACATTGCGAGGCAGGCTACACTGAGAGCCTGAAAACTGACTTTAAGGTCACCCAGTGAGCTTCAGAGTTGAGCATGGATTTGAACTCTGGCCACTCAGGCCCTAGTCCAACACTCTGACCACAACACCACAGTAGTTTGGCTGGACTTAAGCAATGGATCCCGAGGTGCTGAGTGCGTTGGAAGCAGGAGAAAGCTCTTGGAATGTTTTGAGACGAAAGAATGTCCTGAGGTAGTGCCAAGTGAAGTGTGTGTGAAGGCATCTCTGGGGAGAAGGGATCTGTGCTTTTGCTTGGATCACTTTTCCCATTCCACGGTATAGACTGTCCAACCGTGACCAGAAGGAAAATCCCCTTCTGGTATGCCTACCTTTTCCACCCCACTCTTTTTCATCCCTGAATTCGCAGCCTTTTTAGGGTCATAGTATAATCGGAGTGAAGTTGAAAATGAGGACAGCCAAGATCTCCTGGCACTCGCTTTGGACAAAGAGTTGGGATTTCTGAATGCTTAAGACCTCGGTCCTCCACTAGAAAACAAAGAAAAAAGGAAATGAAACACACCATAAAGAAGATAATCTAAATATAGCTTTGCTAGGGAGATATGCGCATATATATGCACAGGTGGCAGCAACACACGCTTCGTGCAGTAACAGAAGATGCCCCAAATAAAGGCAATTTAACAACGTGCACACAGTCTCACAACCCCCTTGTGATGTGCCTAGCATGGCCAGGAGAGAAAGGCTTGTCAAAGTTGGACTTTGATTTGAAAGTGGCGCCAAATGTAATTTCTATAATACCCAGGGAAACACACAACAAAAACATTCTATTAAGGTTACAACACTTTGCAGATGGAAGCCCTTGTGGATGCTGCGTTAAAATGGTTTCTTCTAAAAAGGTAAAGGGACCCCTGACCATTAGGTCCAGTCATGACCGACTCTGGGGTTGCGGCGCTCATCTCGCTTTATTGGCCGAGGGAGCCGGAGTACAGCTTCCGGGTCATGTGGCCAGCATGACTAAGCCACTTCTGGCAAACCAGAGCAGCACACGGAAACGCCGTTTACCTTCCCGCCGGAGTGGTACCTATTTATCTACTTGCACTTTGACGTGCTTTCAAACTGCTAGGTTGGCAGGAGCAGGGACCGAGCAACAGGAGCTCACCCTGTTGCGGGGATTCGAGCTGCTGACCTTCTGATTGGCAAATCCTAGGCTCTGTGGTTTAACCCACAGTGCCACCCGCGTCCCCTATGGTTTCTTCTACTTTCCCTTATTTTATTTTATTTTTAAATGGTGGGGGGAACAGTTTACTTCTCCAGCTAAGGAGAGATTTCATCTCAACCAATGCAGAATTTGAACCATGTTCTGTTTCAACAATATTCAAAGACAATGGTCCACAATATTGAGGGAACTTGGGCGAGTTACATCCCACATTATTCCCAGCTTCTTGGTAGTCTCCTGGTTCTTAGTGAGATCATTCCCATACTCTCCAACCTTTCTCCAGTGAAAATAGGGACATCCTAAGGATCATATCAAAAACAGGGACGGAAACTTGGAGAGTCTCCATTCCTTAACAAATGCACTCCATTTAGAATGCTTAGGAACACAGGGAGCTGCCTCACACAGAGTCAGGCCAGTGGGCCATTTGGCACAATACTGTCCAGACTGACCGTGAGGAGCAATTCAGAATTTCAAGTAGAAGTTCCAAATGCGGGAGTTTGAACTCAGGACTCACTGCCTGCTAAGTAGATGTTCTACCACTCAGTTTGGGAAAGGAGAGTCTTCCATCTCAATGCTGATGCTTGGATGTTCAGTTGGAAGACTCCCACAACGACAACAAGGGGCTGTAGCCAACAATTTTTTTCTAAACCACCTGAAATTAATAGATCTAAGTCCGTCATGTTCCTTAATTTCTTTGTAGGAATAATAGTGAGGTAGGAGAACTGAGAATAATGCCAATATATTTCACATCTGGCAACCAATGCGCCCCTTGGGTTTCAGATAAAATATGGGCAGACAAGTCTAAGAAGCCTGGGACACAAATTTTCACTGCCCTCTAGCGGCTATGGTACCTTATTTACCAGAAGTAATGCATTGAGTGTTAACTCTGGGGGCGTATTCTCAATGCTGACTAAACTAAGCCTCTGGAAAGGAGAGTGGCACGTCCCCATGTCCAACTGAGGTTTGTCTGCATACTGTTGTGCCAACAAAGCTCTGTCCTAGCAGGTCCACAGGGGATTCCAAATTCAACAGGCTGGTTTGTGGGTTCGCTTGGAGGCAATGCCCGATTCATCAAGGGCAAGATCTTAAATTTCCCGGAGATTTTTCACTGGTCAGTGTTGCAGCCCTAGTTGGACACGTGTGATTGTGGAGAGCCTTTGCCCTGCAAGGAGTTGCTGTAATAAAGCATGACAGCGGCTCATTGCCAAACAGAACAGAACAAGGTGCTAAGTCTAGTGTCCGTCATTTTTATGCACAGAACGCTTTCCTGTAACTGGGAGTCTTCATGGTTAAATGCTACAACCTGCTGTTGAGTTCAGGCATTGCGCATTCTCTGCCCCATCTCCCTATGCATGTTTTAAAGGAGCTTTTAGTTCACCAAAATAGCTAAATTTCCCCACAGTGTTTGTCATACAATCCTGAACACAATTTCAGGTGGACTACAACTTCTATCATCGTTGACTTTTGGTCATGCTGGTTATTTGATTATTAATGCAAATCTATTTTGTATAGTTAAGTTTTTACCTCTTTCTTCAGTACATTTTATTTTATATTATTTTATTTTATTGCTATGGCTAGTGGCTGATGCAAAAAAGATTCTTTTAATCTGGGGCAGATGAGAGTCCACAGACCTTTGTTCTAGGTATTTTGTGGGAATAGCTTCTGAGTAAACTTTGCAGCTGTTAGGCTGCCAAGCAATCCAATGCACATTTACTGTATTTTTTTGTTCTATAAGATGCACTTTTCCCATCCTAAAAAGTAAGGGGAAATATGTGTGTGTGTTATGGAGTGAATGCAGGCTGCGCAGCTATTGCTGCGCACTGATCCCTCTTGCTCTTCTGGCTTCAGGGATAGCCACACAAAGCCTTCAGACTGCTCCTTCGCTCAAGAGGCTTTGCGTTGCTTTCTTGTTTCTTGTTTTCCTCCTAGGTGCCTCTTATGGTCGGGTGTGTCTTATAGAGCGAAAAATACGGTACTTTGGCTGTAAACAAAGAAGGCTTCCTTCTGAGTAAATATTAATAGTTGTGCTATAAAATTCTGTTTTTCAGATCTCCTTGCTGGCCTTCTGGAGGGTGTACACCAAAACTATAGCTCTGCAAGAGGCAAACTTCAGTTCCCAGGAGCCTTTGAGGGAAGCAATGTGCTTTAAATGTATGGCATGGACTATCTGATGATAAGCGCCGGCTCCCTCGGCCTGAAAGCAGAGATGTGCACTACACCCCATAGTCAAATTCAACTGGATGTAACCATCCTCGGGTTCTTTACCTTTTACTTTTATTACTTCCTGTGATCTGGACACTATGTTTCTGTTGATGTAGCGTAGAGTCACTTTGGAGAATAAAAGACATGGTGGAAATAGGACTTTAAGAAAAAGGGTGTATTCAGCTATCTACACCTTCGATCTGCATGGAGGAAGTCCAGATCTTACGGCATGGTCAGTTTGTTGTTATTGTTGTTTAGTCGTTTAGTTGTGTCCGACTCCTCGTGACCCCATGGAACAGAGTATGCCAGGCACTCCTGTCTTCCACTGCCTCCCGCAGTTTGGTCAGTCTCATGTTTGTGGCTTCAAGAACACTGTCCAATCATCTCGTCCTCTGTCGTACCCTTCTCCTTGTGCCCTCAATCTTTCCCGACATCAGGGTCTTTTCCAGGGAGTCTTCTCTTCTCATAAGGTGGCCAAAGTATTGGAGTCTTAGCTTCAGGATCTGTCCTTCCAGTGAGCACTCAGGGCTGATTTCCTTAAGGATGGATGCGTTTGATCTTCTTGCAGTCCATGGGACTCTCAAGAGTCTCCTCCAGCACCATAATTCAAAAGCATCAATTCTTCGGCGTTCAGCCTTCTTTATGGTCCAGCTCTCACTTCCATACATCACTACTGGGAAAACCATAGCTTTTACTATACGGACCTTTGTTGGCAAGGTGATGTCTCTGCTTTTTAAGATGCTGTCTAGGTTTGCAATCGCCTTTCTCCCAAGGAACAGGCGTCTTTTAATTTCGTGACTGCTGTCACCATCAGCAGTGATCATGGAGCCCAAGAAAGTAAAATCTCTCACTGCCTCCATTTCTTCCCCTTCTATTTGCCAGGAGGTGATGGGCCCAGTGGCCATGATCTTCGTTTTTTTGATATTGTGCTTCAGACCATATTTTGCGCTATCCTCTTTCACCCTCATTAAAAGGTTCTTTAATTCCTCTTCCCTTTCTGCCATCAAGGTTGTATCATCTGCATATCTGAGGTTGTTGATATTTCTTCTGGCGATCTTAATTCTGCATATAAGTTAAATAACAAGGGAGACAATATACAGCCTTGCCGTACTCCTTTCCCAATTTTGAACCAATCAGTTGTTCCATATCCAGTTCTAACTGTAGCTTCTTGTCCCACATAGAGATTTCTCAGGAGACAGATGAGCTGATCAGGCACACCCATTTCTTTAAGAACTTGCCATAGTTTGCTGTGGTTGACACAGTCAAAGGCTTTTGCATAGTCAATGAAGCAGAAGTAGATGTCTTTCTGGAACTCTCTAGCTTTCTCGCTCAGTTCAAGAGGCAGCAGTACAGGCATACAGCCTCTTTCTCCAAGATGGATCTCTCCTCCCCCCTTCTTCCTCCCCAAACCCCTTGCTGTCCCCCAGAGCAGGTACCCTGGCAACCTCCCAAATCCCCAGTGTTCATTCACATCTAGGAGCAAGAGAGAAGTTCCCTTGCATTGTTAATGCCCCTATTGTACTCTTAATAGCCACAGATCAGCCAGGTTAATTTGCATAAGCCAGCCCAGGAATTCCCTGTCTGGAACAGCTCTGCAGTTTATGTTTTAATCCATATCCCAATTAATCAAAATACTAACATTTATTCATTCCTAGGGTTGGGGGGGGGGACTCCCCCCTCCAATCTATTACACTAGCACTAGCTTTGCTGCTGCATCACACTATTGACTCATGTTAAGATCGTGGTCCACCAAAACCCCTAGATCCTTTTCACATGTACTGCTAGTAAGCCAGGTGGCCCCCATCCTATATTTGTGCATCTTGTTCTTCGTTCCTATGTGCAGAACCTCACATTTGTCCTTATTGAAATTCATTTTGTTAGCTGTGGCTCAATGTAGGGTTGCAAAAAAAGAGGACACATTTGCCGACTTCTGCTTTTAACTAGGGATCGCTATGATGACTCTACCCATGAAAAAGAGGGCATGTCCTGGACAAATGGCAACCCTAAATTCTGATTCTTTCTTCTGTGGCATTAGCTACCCTCCCAGTTTGGTGCCATCTGCAAATCTGATGAGCATTCTGATTGCTCATCAAAACTTGCTCCGTATACATTTCTAAAATACTGTGGTGGGATCTTCCTACCAGCCTCTCAGACCTAGAGGCTGTCAGCAGCCCAGCAGGTACAGAGGGGTGACCTCACAGAGGACCAGCTAAGCAAAAGAAGGTAATGTACCCATGACCTCATAGAGCCCATGGGGGGGGTTAAGCTGCTCCTCCCAAATAGCTACCCAGTGAAAGGGAACCACTGAGACTCTTCCATCAGATACTGGGAGTTAATGAAGTGGATAATTTAAGAATTAGACTCTAAGGACCTATCAGGGTGAGTGAGGAGCCAAGCAAAGACCTCTCCCCTCCTTTCAATTCCCTCCTCCAAATGACCCCTGGGCGGGTTATGGATGTGGGAAAACACACTAGCTCCACCATGACAAAGCCTTCTGGTTTTCATCCGCTATGTTTCCCAATGAACTGTATTTCTTAAGAAACCAAACCAAACCAAACCAAACCCGGAAAGAAAAAGTGTGTTTTGACATGCAGTGTCCTAACACCTTGAACGACTTTCCCAAGCAGTTGTTGTTTCCACAGCCAATATATGGGAGTCCTTTTAGAAACCTATTCGACATGAATAGGTTTTTCCTAGTTCTTCTCTCAACATATTCACATATGGTTTTGTCCTCAGAGCTTACTTGCAATGTCATATTCAAGAGACTTTTTTGGGGGGGGGGGAGAAACAGCAGCCATGTAGAAGGCAAAGTAAAGGGGGAGATGGGGTGAAAAAACCACAAAACTCTATACTTTACAGAGTTGTTATTGTAATTCACCAGATCTTAACCTATTAAAGTATTTCCCGATTTTTAAAGACGTGTTTCCCCACAAAGCCATTTTGTCATGGGAGAAAAGGTCAAATTTATATTTTTTTGAACATGTGATGCCATTTTGTTCAAACTGATGTTATTTTTTCAATAATATCTCGAATATTAACATATTTAGACCCAAGTGCCACCCATCTTTCTTGCAGGGCTACATAGGAATATTCCAAGGTAGCCCAATTTGGACAGTTATTTTCAGTTGTGGGTCTCCAGATTTGTGTAAAGGTAAAGGGTAAAGGAACCCCTGACCATTAGGTCCAGTCGTCGCCGACTCTGGGGTTGCGGTGCTCATTTCACTTTATTGGCCGAGGGAGCTGGCATACTGCTTCCGGGTCATGTGGCCAGCATGACAAAGCTGCTTCTGGCGAACCAGAGCAGCACACAGAAACACTGTTTACCTTCCCGCTGGAGCGGTACCTATTTATCTACTTGCACTCTGATGTGCTTTCGAACTACTAGGTTGGCAGGAGCAGGGACCGAGCAACGGGAGCTCACTCCGGCACGGGGATTTGAACTGCCGACCTTCTGATCGGCAAGTCCTAGGCTCTGTGGTATAACCCACAGCACCACCCACGTCCCCCAGAAGTGTGCACCTGACATTAAATATGCTTGGTGATACAGTTCTAAATCTGGGATCCCAAATCCTACTTCCTTGATCAACTTTTGCATTGTTTGAATAGATATTCTTGGAACTGAAGAGCCCCATATGCATTTTTTTAAAATTATTCAAAATTATAACAAGACATATTATCCAAAAACATAAACATATCATCCTTGCCCCCCCATTTTTCCTTCCTCCCCCCTCCCACACTGTCAGCTTTCCAGCTGCTTTGTGTTGCTGCTCTCAGCAGAGAAAGCATTCCAGGCAGCCAGCCATAAATTTCACTCTTTATTGCCTCCCGACTCAATTAGAGGCAGAAATAAACCAAGTGATCCGACTTTCATGACGCCTTGCTCCGAATGGCGTCTTTCCCCTCTGCCCAGTCCCTTCCGTTTTCCCTGTGATGAGGAGTACTCTTTCTCGGAAGTAGCCCCTCCCGCTCAGACTCACTCTCCTCTCCTCTTCTCTCTCCTCTGAGGACCAGAAACTGCTAATCAGAGGGGATCATTCTCTATATCCTCCCTTTCTTTCCTCCCTCATTGCCTGCAGTTCCCTGACACACACAACCCCCCCCCACCTCACCCCAACTGCCCTCTGTTCCAGTCTTTGGTTTCTCTAAGAATGCTGTTTTCTGCATGTTACAAACTTGTATAGATCCTCAAACTATTTAGCTGATTATTATCAATAAAAGGTTTGTGAATGTTTATTCAAAACCTGCCAAGGAGTCCAATTTGCTTCGTTGCGTCTTCAGATACTTTGTAAAGGGTTCCCATTCATCCTTAAAGTCACAGTTTTCCTTGTCCCGTAGCTTATATGTCAATTTTGCCAGTTCTGCAAAGTCCGTCAATTTTTGTTGCCATGATTCTTTACTTGGGGTTTCTTCAGTCTTCCATCCTTGTGCTACCAGAACTCTCGTGGCAGTTGTCGCATACATGAAGATGTTTTTCAACTTTTTTGGCAGGTCTTTCTCTACAATCCTCAACAAAAATGCCTCAGGTTTTTTAACAAATGTTAAATGGAACATTTTCTTCAATTCATTGTAAATCATTTCCCAAAATTTTTTAATTACCTTACAATCCCACCACATATGATAAAATGTCCCCTCCTTTTCCTTACACTTCCAACATATATTTGAACTAGTTTTGTACATTTTCCCTAACTGCACTGGTGTTGTGTACCATCTGTACATCATCTTCATGTAATTCTCCTTCAATAGGGAACAGTCTGTAAATTTTAAGTCAGTTTTCCATAATTTAACCCAATCTTCCATCATAATGTTATGCCCTACATCTTGTGCCCATTTAATCATATCTGATTTTACCTCTTCATCTTTCGTCTCCCATTCTAATAATATGCTGTATGCGGCCTTCAGTAGTTTCACTTTCCCTTCAGTCCCTTCCGTTTGAAACCTAGATCTAGTATAACTAAATCCTTTCTTGCTGTCTTCTTTATGTGTTTCATATACCGTATTTTTCGCTCTATAAGACGCACCAGACCACAAGACGCACCTAGTTTTTGGAGGAGGAAAACAAGAAAAAAAATATTCTGAATCTCAGAAGCCAGAACAACAGGAGGGAACGCTGCGCAGTGAAAGCAGCAATCCCTCTTGCTGTTCTGGCTTCTGGGATAGCTGCGCAGCCTGCATTTGCTCCATAAGACGCACACACATTTCCCCTTACTTTTTAGGAGGGAAAAAGTGAGTCTTATAGAGCAAAAAATACGGTAGTTGTCGATAATGCAACCAACTCTGAAAGTGGTCTTTGATCTCATCATAATCTCTTATTTTCCATTTTCCATCATGTTCCTTTAATAAATCAGCATATGTGAGCCATTTTTCTTTCTTTCCAAGTGTTTGAGCAGTAATGCTTCATGTGGTGAAAGCCACCACGGGGTCTTCGTTCCAATAAGTCTTTGTATCTCTCCCATACTCTCATTAGTGATTTCCTGATTATATGGTTGTAAAAACGTCTATGAACCTTTCCTTTCCCGAACCCTAAGTATGCGTGCCAGCCAAATCTGTTATCATGTCCTTCTAGTTCTAATGCCTCTTGCTTATCCAATCTCATCCAGTCCCTGGTCCATATCAAACAAGCAGATTCATAATACAATTTAAGGTCTGGGAGGGCAAACCCGCTTCTATCTTTTACATCTGTAAGTATTTTATGTTTTATCCTTGGCTTTTTGCCCCCCCCGATAAATCTTGAAATCTCTTTCTGCCATTTTTTAAAGCATTCATCTTTCAGGATGACTGGTATTGATTGAAAAAGAAATAGCTTTTTTGGCACACATTCATTTTAATCACCAATATTTTTCCTAACATTGAGAGATTCATTCTGCTCCATATTTCTAAATTTCTTTTTACCTCAAGCCAAATTTTTTTCATAATTATTTTTAAATAGCTTTATATTTCTTGATCTAAACCAAATCCCTAAATATTTAACCTTTTTATGGACTTCAATCTCAATGTTTTGTTCTAATTCGGTTCTTTGTTCTTCCTTCATGTTTTTAACTAATAATTTAGTTTTATTCCTATTTAGCTTAAATCCTGCCACTTCCGCAAATGCATTTTCTAAACAAAGATTTAATATTTTGAAAGTATTTGCTTGGTATGTGAACTGGAATTTCTTTTAAGATATAAACTGGGTATTATGTTCAGTTTAAGAGCTTTGACTTTCCCCACAGGGTCAGGTTCAATGACTGCTGTCTGTTGATATCCATTGATAAGTCATGATACATTTTGTTGATGTTTAACAATGCTAATTTAGATAAATCTTGTGGTAATAATAACACACGGTTGACAGGTTCAGCTTGTGGTCCACCAAGACCCCTGGATCCTTTTCGCATGTACTGCTACTTAGCCATGTGTCTCCCATCTTCTATTTGTGCATCTGGTTCTTCCTGCCTAAGTGCAGAACCGTACATTTGTCCCTACTGAAATTCATTTGCTTAGCTTGGGTCCAGCTATGGAGAGTGCCCAGCTATGGGGCTGTACTGTTGAGTCTGGGTCAAGACAAATAAGGACTTGCTTTACTAAACTATAGTCGCTCTTGTGTCTGCTTCTTCCTTGCTCTCATTCCCACACAGAACAACATGCGTGTGAGCAGGGTACAGGGCCTCCTACTGGTGGCTGGCATCTTGACTTACTTGCTGATGGGTGCCCTCATCTTTGAGCTTCTGGAGAAGGATCACTACCTAAAAATGGAAGATGCAATGTTTCACCTGAAAGAGGAATTTTTTTCGAACTACACCGCTCTCAGCCCAGAAGAGGTGGAATTAGTCATAGAGGTAAGGCAAGACTGAAAGGGATGACCATGGCAGGACACCAGAGGTTAAGAGGTCAGAAAGTATATATGAGGGGAATACAGTTTAGGAGGTGGGAATTGAGGTGGGGACAGAATCAGTGGCCAGCATAGAGCCATAAGGACTCACCCTTCCTTCTGCATGTGAAAATTTATCCCCATGGAGGATTAGGCAGATTGTTGGAGGATAAGACAAGGAATGGCTACTAGACATTATGGCTCTGTTCTGCCAACACTGTTGGAGGCAGCATGGGCTTCTCCACACTGAGCTTTCCTCCACTCTCTCCAGGCCTGGCCATGATTTAAAGCTCCGTGTCTGAGCACCATTTCGTTGCTCTGGGGCTTTCCTCGTGAAAACCAGCTTGTTAACAGCAATCCATTGTAAACCCAAATTGACTTTTGCTCCGATTCAGCTATAAAGAGCAGGTTTTTGTTAGTATTAGTACTGTATTTGTTGGGAAATGTATTTTGCAAAGAATAATTTAGGGAAAGGAGAACATACGCCATGTAGCAGCTGCAAAACAGGTGACTCCAATCAAGGTCACAGAAAAGCTGAAACATTGCCACGGAAAACCCAAATTTACATTTCCTCCAATTCAGCTGTAAAGAGCGGGGTTTTGTTCATATTTGTACATTCAAACCTTGGTTGTGGAACTTAATCTGTTCCGGTAGTCCATTCGACTCCCAAAATGGTTTGAAAACCAAGGCGTGGTTTCCGATTGGCTGCAGGCACATCCTGCACTCAATCAGAAGCCGTGGAAGCTGCGTCAGACATTCGGCTTACGAAAAACATTCGCAAACCGGAACACTCACTTCGGGGTTTGTGGCATTCGGAAGCCAAATGTCAGAGCACCAAGGCATTAAAAAACCAAGGTTCAACTGTACTATATTTGTTGGGACATGCATTTTATAAAAATATATTGGGAAAAGGAGAACATACGTCATGTAGCAACTGCAAAACATTGTCTGGTTAACTGCCTTGAAAAGTGTGTGTTTCTGCCTTAGACCAGAGGGTGGGAGATTGTTTGGTTGACTGAGAATATGGGAGAGCCAATACTCCAAGCAGACTCTGTCCAAAAGAATTTAGGAAGACAGCCAAGCCAAGGGGTAATGATTTATGCATTGCTACTAAAGTGTATGTTTTTGGAGCAAGAAGACCAAACCCTCTCTTGGGGGTCAAGGAAGAGAAACACTTAGCATTGAACTTGAGATATAAACAATAAAGCTTCTTATAGTGTTGCCATCAGTGCTATTGGAGTGCGGCTTTTGCCTGGAAAGAGTGGAGGAAAAGTTGAGCGTGCATAAGCCCTATGCCTACCAGTTACTGGGGGTGACAAGTGAGGGGAGGGCTGTTGTGCTCAGGTCTTGTTTGTGGGCTTCCCATGAGCATTGGGCTGGCCCCTGGGGGAAGAATGTGCTGGACTGATCCCCAAGAACTTCCCTTCTGAATGCATAGCGATTTGGTTAGCAGTATCTGGTGATAATCAGAGGAGGGGCTATTCTTATTGTTGGAATATTCAGAGTCTTGCCTTCAATTGCAGAAACTGGTAAAATATGTTCAGATGGGAGTAGAACCTATAGGAAGACATGATGATGAAGGAAGGGCCAGCTGGGATTTCAGTACTTCTTTCTTCTTCGTGGGAACTATGATAACCACAATAGGTACTGTCATTTGGTTCTGGCTTCTTCGCGAATATAGTATGCAGGGCATTCAACTGCTCTCAGATAAATTGTGTTAAGCAGCAGGCTTTGCTTTTGCTCCTTCATCACCCTTCACATCTCATTTTTGTCTTTCTATTTCTGGCCAAATAAATAGTTCATTTATTATATGCCCAACAAGACCATTCCCTGATTAGTTATTTATTCCCCACCCTTCTGGGGCCAACCCATTATTAAAACCATCCTGTGGAAAGTAGTTGGGCTAGGAAACGAGTTCAAATCCCACCTTGTGCAACTGACCCAATGCCAGGTCTCCCAATGCAAATCCGTCCCTCTCAGCACAACCCTATGCATTCAGTGGGACTTGCTCCCCAATAAATTTGCATAGGATTCCAACTTCTTTCCAGTAAGCTACAAAATACACTCAAGAAACCACACACCCTTTATGTCTGGATGAATGCCTTCAATGCAGAAAACCATGCACTGAATGAGTGGGAGAACCTACCTTATTAGCACTGTTTAATCCAGAGCTTTCAAAACTTTTCACGTTGGTGACACACTTTTTATACATGCATCAATTTGTGACACGGTAATTCAGTTTTACCAGCACGCTGGTGGTTAAACCAAGCCCTTTCCAGCGTTGGCATGACCTACACACTGCAGCCAACACGCTAACATGTTGCGACACACAGTTTGGAAAGCTCTGGTTAAGCTTTTTGGTGTGAAGCACAAATTGGGATTCCAAACAACAGATTGAAGAACTAGGCCACAACCAACAAGATGCATTTCAATAGGGGCAAATGTAAGCTTCTGCACTCAGGCAGGAAGAACCAGCTGCACATATATAAGATGGGGGACATCTGGCTTACTAGTAGTACATGTGAAAAGGATCCGGGTTTTTGGTGGCTGCATCAACTGAAGTATTGTATCCAGATCAAGGGAAGCTATAGTACCACTCTATTCTGTCTTGGTCAGACCACCACTGAAATACTGTGTTCTGTTTTGGGCACCACAATTTGAGAAGGATTTTGGCAAGCTGGAACATGTGCAGAGAAGGGCAGCCAAGAAGATCAAGGGTCTGGAAACCAAGCCTTATGAAGAATGGTTGAAGAGCCTGACAGAAGATATGAGAACCATCTTCAAATATTTCAAGGGCTGTCACATGGAAGAGGGACCATGCATGTTTTCTCTTGCTCTGGAGGGTAGGACTTGAGGCAATGGCTTCAAAAGACAAGAAAGGAGTTTCCGACTAAACATCAGGAAAAACTTCTGACAGTAAGAGCTTTCTGATAATAAGGGTTGTTTGACAATAGAACACACTCCATCATGAGGTTGTGGGTGTTAGTTTTTGTTTATTGCCACTGTGCAGTTGCTTGGAGTCACAAGACTCTGTTTTGCATTCCAGAGATTCCTTTAAAAAATATATATATTTATTAAGTTTTTTACAAGAAAAAGGTTAAAAAACAGCAAACAAAAAACACACAAAGAAAATACAAAAACCAAAATTTAATATAAAAAAAAAGTTAAAATCCCTCTTTCTAATATCTTACCATTCATTTACTTATTTTCATGACTTCCTCACACCTCCCTTTTTTGTATTCCATTTAAAAATTTGTTCAGCAAATTCATACCCTCTTAATTTACCCTTAATTGTTTATCCTCACATATTATAACTTCAAATTTTCATCTAATATCAATCCATTCTTGCATATTCTTATTTTGCCTTATTACTAGAACTACTTCGTTTCATTCCAACGTCATTAACATTCAATAATTTTACAGTGTTTCTGTAGATAGATTTTAAATTTCTTCCAATCTTCTTCCACCAACTCTTCTCCCTGGTCTCGGATTCTGCCGGTCATTTCCACCAATTCCATGTAGTCCATTACTTGCATCTGCCATTCTTCCAAGGTGGGTAGATCTTGTGTCTTCCAATGCTTTGCAATGAGTATTCTTGCTGCTGCTGTAGTGTACATAAAGAAAGTTCTATCCTTCTTTGGCACCAATTGGCCGACCATGCCCAGGAGAAAGGCCTCTGGTTTCTTCAAGAAAGTATATTTAAATACCTTTTTCATTTCATTATAGATCATCTCCCAGAAAGCCTTAATCCTCGGGCACGTCAACCAAAGGTGAAAGAATGTACCTTCAGTCTCTTTACATTTCCAACATTTATTATCGGGCAAACGATAGATTTTTGCAAGCTTGACTGGAGTCATGTACCACCTGTATATCATTTTCATTATATTCTCTCTTAAGGCATTACATGCCTTAAATTTCATACCTGTGGTCCACAACTGTTCTCAGTCAGCAAACATAATGTTATGTCCGATATCTTGTGCCCATTTTATCATAGCAGATTTTACTGTTTCAGCCTCAGTATTCCATTTCAACAGCAAGTTGTACATTCTTGATAGTATCTTAGCTTTGGGTTCTAGCAGTTCTGTTTCTAATTTTGATTTTTCCACCTGGAAGCCAATTTTTTTATCTAAATTATAGGCCTCCCTTATTTGAAAATAATGAAGCCAATCTCGCACTTTATCCTTTAATTTCTCGAAACTCTGCAGTTTCAATTTGTCACCCTGCATTCCAGAGATTCCATACTGTTGGAAGTCTCACGGGAGACGGGAGACAGATGTGACATTACTGGTTTCCTGTTCCTATGTTTGTTCAGTTGCTCTCTGCTCCCACAGAGAGACGATGTATTTCTTTTCTGTCTCCATAGCTTAGTAATAAAACTCTTAGCATGTAGCTCATACTTCTCATCCTTCCCTGTGCTGGATACTCTGCATAATGGGAATGTGCTTGGAGCCTTATAAGAGGCTCAGGTCATTAATTACTGTCGGAGGCGATTCTGGAGGAGCTCGGAGGAGCTCGGTTGAACGGAGATTCTGACATTTTTGGTTTTGGGCCCAGAAGAACGGAATGCAGATTATCTTCTCTGCGTGTCAAGAAGATTGATGGGAGGTAGGTGCTCATTACCCGGGAAGCCTGCCAGTCCCTAATTAATTGGCAATAAGGGTGGACTTTGAACTTCAAGCCAAAGCACTAACCGGCTGCGGCAGAAGAGTGCTGTTTGAAATGCAGCTGCTGGGAAACAGACTGAGCTTGCTTTAAAGACACAATGGCCAGTCCAAAAGTACAGGGCGCTCTTCAATTTGCGATGGGGATACCAAAGCTCTCAAAAGGGAATTATCAGGAATGGGTGCAGTATGCAGAAGCCCTGCTAAGAAAAGAGGGTCTCTTTAATGTCATAACAGATGCGCCCCCCCAGCTCCAGTTACCCAAGAATGGGAGGCTAAGGATTCCAAAGCAAGGGGAACTCTAATGCTTATTGTGTCCCCTGAAGAGTTTTGTCTTTTGCGTGACAAGGCCTCAGCCAGAGATATAATAATAATAATAATAATAATAATAATAATAATAATAATAATAATAATAATTTATTTGTACCCCGCCCATCTGGCTGGGTTTCCCCAGCCACTCTGGGTGGCTTCCAACAAAGATGAAAAATACACCAAAATGTCACATATTAAAAACTTCCCTGAACAGGGCTGCCTTCAGATGTCTTCTGAATGTCAGGTAGTTGTTTATCGCTTTGACATCTGATGGGAGGGCGTTCCACAGGGCGGGCGCCACTACCGAGAAGGCCCTCTGCCTGGTTCCCTGTAACTTGACCTCTCGCAGTGAGGGAACCGCCAGAAGGCCCTCGGAGCTGGACCTCAGTGTCCGGGCAGAACGATGGGGGTGGAGACGCTCCTTCAGATATACTGGACCGAGGCCGTTTAGGGCTTTAAAGGTCAGCACCAACACTTTGAATTGTGCTCAGAAACGTCTCCAACAGTCACATTTAAGAACAGGGGTGGGAGCTTCTTTGTTCTTTTATGCCAAGTTGCATGATATGGCACTTGCTGATGGAGCAGATGTACGTGCTCACCTCATGGAAATGCAGAATCTAAGGCATGAGTTGCAACAGCGTGGAATCACCTTTCCAGAGGCTGTGTATTCCTTCATGATTCTACATTTTTTGGGTTCAAATTGGGAAGCGATTGCCAGCCAGCTTGCTGTTTTGCCTACTGCTCAGCTCACGGTAGTGCATGTTACTGCTGTGGTGTTGAATGAAGCGGATCGGTGTAGTGCTAGCTGCATCACTAAGGGGGATTCCTCACAGACTTCATCCCAGAATGCAGTGCAACCACTAGATGGCGCCAAAGTTTTGAAGGCAGTGAAATGCTACTATGTGGGCATCTAGGCCACATGAAGGGGGAATGTAAACATCCCAATGCCAAGGCAACAGAGCAACACAGTGAAAGTTCAACGCGTGGAAAAGGCAAAGGTCAGAAGTCCAGGACAATGCAACACAAGGCCATGGTCTCACGCTATACTTCAAAGGTCCAGAAGACATCTAGATCTTTCTTCATCATAGACTCGGGAGCCACCCGGCACGTCTGCAAAGACAAACACCTGTTTGTGTCCATTACTCTGCAGGAAGGTGCCATTCACCAAGCGGATGATCACACGATCTCCAGTCAAGGCTACAAAACGGTTGTGCTTCACAGTTTGGATGCATCAATACACAACGTTCTTTTTGTTCCAGATGCTGCACACAACCTATTGAGCGCCTCACAGCTGACTGAACAGGACATAGATGTTTTCTTCAAGAAGAGGAAGTGCACCATCACCAAGAAAGATGTCTTTGTATTGCATGCTGATTATGTTGATCATTTGTTTGTATTACATTATGATGATTCTGTTGATGTTGTGCAGGATGAAACTTGTTGTATTGCAAATACTAACAAGGTTTTGCATGCAGGATGTATTCATGATTATCACAGGAAACTTGGTCATTTAAACTTCGAGGCAGTTTCCAAAATGCCTGCCTTAGTTGAAGGTATGACTATTAAACCCTGCAGGTACCACATGAAGTGTAAGGCATGTGCAGCAAACAAGGTCAAAATGACTGCAAAAGGTAAGGTAGACAAGCTACAGAACCATACCAGGTAGTGCATGCTGATCTCGTTGGTCCACTAACACCCTCTTTGGGTGGAGCCAGGTACTTCATGGTTCTTATTGATTCATATTCCAGATATATTCATGTGTTCAATCTCAAGCAGAAATCAGAAGCGTTTCCTAGGTGCAAGGAATTCTGTGCTTGGTTGAAAAATGTGCATGATAAACAGGTGAAATGTTTATTTACAGATCGAGGGGGAGAATTCACTTCTCAAAAGTTTGAAGCTTTTGACCTTTCAAGTCCACGGTCTCCTTGGATGAATGGACTTTGTGAAAGGGTAAATCAAACATTGCTTCAAGGCTTGATAACCTTGCTGCATGACGCCAATCTTACAGAGTTATTGGGCAGAAGTGCTCAGCTGTTTTGTTTATACTTATAATCGCAGATTGTCATCACTGATTGGTTGTACCCCCTATGAAAAGATGTTTGGCAAGAAACCATACATCAAGCACATGAGAATTTTTGGTTCTGACATGTGGGTTCACACGCCACAAAGCTCCAAGTTAGGCAAACGTGGTTTGCATGGTATTTTTCTAGGATATCAGAAAGGTTCTTACAGAGTAATGATGACTGACTCTAATACAGTTAGGCTCACTAGAAGTGTTGAGTACAATGGCAAGTACGGGGAGAATGTGGGAATTTTCCAATGTTATCCTGATGACAGTGAAGAGTCTGAGGATAAACAGCAGCAAAGCCCCACACTCACTGATGAAGGTTCTCATTCTGATTCTGAAACTGACTCAGATGGTTCAGAGGATTTCAAGAGTGCTAAGGCCTCTCTGCGACCCTCTGAAAGCTCTGATCGAGAATTGGAGGAACCACTGTTCACTATAGGCAGTGGGTTCTGCTTAACTGGAGGTTTTTAAGTAGAGGTTGGATGGCCATGCGATATGGATGCTCTAGTTGAGATTTCTGCATTGCAGAGGGTTGAACTAGATTACTCTTGGGGTTCCTTCCAACTCTGCAATTTTACGATTCTGTGACTATGAATTGCCAGAAGCTTGGTGGTTTTTTCCTCTGAGTTTATTTCCACCTGTGCACAAGATCCTTTCTCTATCTCTGCCATATGTTGATGAATATTTCCCCCCAAAGGTCCTGTGAATTCTTTAGTCTGGTCTTTCTCTGATCCATTTTCATTCACCATTCATTCACTCATCTCATCTCTGAGCTCTTGCAATTGCTCATCCAATAATTGTGGGATGATACTAACAATCAATGGTGCGTTCAGCCGTGTCTTTGCCATATTGCGTTCTGTTCATCACTCCCTTAGCAGCCTCTGCTGTGAAAACTTGTGTCTGTCCCTTTAGGTAAACAGTGCATTCCATTCCAACAGTTTGAGGTTGAATTCCAACAAGACCGAAGTATTGTTTTTGCAGAACAGGGGAAGCTACCCAGAGTGGCTAGGGGCAACCCAGACAGATGGGCGACACATAAATAATAAATTGCAAATATATTATTATTCCCATGCTAATGGGTTCAATCTCACTGAAGGGATGGAGAGTTAAAAGTAATATAAGATGAAGATTTTAAACTAACCAGATCATCCCAATCATCCGATAATTTAAGATAAGCTTTTTGCTTTGTTTTTCAGCCTCTTAAATAATGCCTCTTCTTACACCAGCAGCCAGTTTGCATTCTGGATAAGAATTAATTAATAAGAAGTAATTGGCAGATAGATCAGCCAAGTCTTAATTGAGGCCAATCACAAAGTAAACTAAAATGGAGGTTTTTCTGAGCAGAAGACTTACCCTGAGAGCTATTATGGGGTATCTGGGCACAATGGTGGTTCCTCTGTCTAAGACGCTCCTTGCATGCCCCATTTCATCACCAAAGACAGATCATCCCAAAGCAAATAAGTTTTTTGTAATTCACTGTTTAATCCAATAACTATAACCAATTTTGAAAAAAATTGCCCTACTTCATCACCAAAGACATATCATCAAATACATTTCTAAATTTATCCCAAAATAAATAAGTTTTTTTGTAATTCATTTTTTAATCCAATAACTGTATCACAAATTTTTGAAGAACTGAAAAATCTGAAGGTTAAGCATGTTCCAGTTCACAGGCAAGGCCAGGTCACACTAGAATTGAGAGAAATCAAATTCCTTGAGCATTCTTAAAGTCTTTAGGGGCTTGGGAATCGCAACTTATTTTAGCCATGATGGTCACGAATGGAGGAACTCAGCTCTCTCCTCACTGCAGATCAACCTACATTTGTTTTGATTATCATGAAAATGCTGTGACTGCCACATTTTCATGACAAATATATTATCAATCTTTTGGGGTTTTTTTAAAGGGTTGCCATGATGAGTCTCCATTTCACCCAATGTTTCACAAGGTCTCCGAAGTCATACCTGCACACTTGGCCTCTTCCATTGCATCTCAGGTCAGTTCTTCCACAGTGGGCCTGTCCAGTCCAAGGAACAGGAAGGAGACACTTGAAGCTCCCACATAATAATGCCTGGAGGAAGTTTCTTTGTTTGAAACTGTTAATTGCCCCAAGTACATTGGCACAAAGGAAGTCAATAAGTGCAGTACATAAAATAAATATATTGGGCTGTATTCAAGGCTGCCATTTCGGTTGTGCACAGACCTCTGCTTTCACAATGAAACTTACCCCTCTTCTTCTCTCTGTACCCCTCTGAGCATCCTCAATGTCTGCTCCAGAGGGTATGGGGATCCTCTGGAGCAGATTTGGGAGTTGTACAGGAGAGAGGAAAGGAAGGAACACTCAGTCTCAATGCACAAACAGCTCTCCACTGGAAACAACCCTTCGTAGGGACCCTGCTCTGTAACTTCTCTAGGCAATTGGCAAATCGACAGTTGCTGATGTCCTTTGCAACCCTTTCTTAATCTTTCAACAGGCTATGGAAACCTCTGTCCCCAAACGAGAGAAGGTCAGCTCTTTTGTGTTCTTTTTGCTCTCTTTGGAATCCCCTTCAACCTCATCTGCTTTAACTATATTGGCTCTTCAATCTCAAGACTCTTCGAAAGCTGTGCAGAGAAAGTGTATGGGAAAGGAAAGAAGGTAATTCAGCTACTTTATCTGGAGATAATTTCTAATCTTACCAATCACAAGACTGAGGCCGACATAGGCTGCTATAGACATAGACAGCACTCAGGTCCTGTTTGCAGGTTTCCTGTGGGCATCTGGTCAGCTTTCATGAGAACAGGATCCTCAACTAGATGGGCCCTTGCCTGATCCAACAGATCTCTTCTTCTATTTTATTGCATATACATATGCATATCTGATTAGCTGCCTCTATAAGAGGTGGAAGACAAGGATAAATTAGACATGTGCATTATGCCATCTGAGGAAGATAAACTTGAACTGTGCCTTCAATTAGGAATGAAATACCACCATAGAGCTTGACCACCATGAATTGTGACATCAGCAGGAAATTGTGCTCCAGATGAAGTTTAACGGGTGGAATTATTATTATTTATCTGTTAACGCAGCCTAAAATAACAGTGCATGGCTGTAGGTCGAGAGAACTAAGCTCTGTTGCATCAAACCTCCCTTTTTTCTTTTCTTTTCTTGCTTTATCTTTCAGAAATCAGCAAGATACATTTTCGTGTTCGTGGTTCTGGGAATTCTAATGTTTATTATTTTGCCATCATTCTTCTTTCAATGGATGGAGGGCTGGGCTTATTATGAAGCTATCTATTTTACATTTGTTACACTCAGCACCATTGGTTTTGGAGACTATATAATAGGTAAGGCTTTCAAAATACTTTGATATTGTGGGCTTAACTGGTTGTACAGAGAAAGCGAGGTCATTTGTGGCCTCAAGGTACTGGTGGCAGTAATAGGCAAACTGTCCCCAATCCCAGCCCCACTAATTCCCCTGCCGCACCACCCATTATTCCACCACGCAGCACAAAACCTCCAGATTAAAACCTAGCAAACCAAAGGCTTATATTGCCTAATAGACTTCTACAAAAATAACAAACCCTTGTCAACACAAGAAATACAAGACAAACTAGAAGACACCCAAATGCCCTTGTTAACACATCACCAATTGCATACCCTCTTAAACAATCCAGCAGTAAAATCAACAGCAACTAGGCCTCTGACAACCTTCAAAACCTCCTTCTAACAACAAAGGGACAGGTAGAGGAATGGCATCCAGAATATACAAAATACTACTACAAAATCCCACGAACTCCCTAGACGCAATCAAAAAACAATGGGAGGATGACATAGGCTATGAGATTAACCCCACTCAATGGAACAAAATTTGTTCTAAACCCCCCTTTAAATCCATATCAATGAAAAGAAAAGATCTCACCCTGAAACTCACCTACAGGTGGTACCTAACACCAAGAAAACTAGCGCTAAAACACCCAGGAACCTCACCAAAATGCTGGAGAGGGTGCACATTCACAGGTACATACCTCCACATGTGGTGGGAGTGCCCCAAAACCCAACTATTCTTGACAAGAACCATACGAGAAATAAGTAAAATAACCAAGCAAGTATTAGAAACCACCCCAGAATTGGCCTTACTAAACATCATCCAAGACAATAATGCCCACTTACACCACAAAGAACTCATTACCTACCTACATTAAGCATCCAGAAGCATCATAGCCAGACACTGGAGAGACCTGTCAGGAGTAAGCATGGACCAAAGGTACCAAATAGTATGGGAAACAGCCTGACTAGAAAAATGATCCAATAAACTGAAACTGACAAGGGGACAAATAGAAGAAGACACCTTCAACCCGGTATGGCTCCCCTTTATCACGTACACAGCCCAACAAGACAATGACAAAAACCCATCAACAGCATACAAATCAATATGGCTAACCTGATCCAAAACACCCACCCACCCACCCCACTCACACATGAAAACAAAGACCGCCACAGCCAACCTCAAATGAATAACCACATCCTAGGCCAACCCCAACCTCTCTCACCACCAAAGGAACACAAGCGAACAGCAAAGAACCTGCACAAGCAACGCTGACACCAAACCCTACATATAGTAAGTAAAAGAGAATCATCGCCACCCGACCCCAACCCCACTCATCTTCCTCCCCTTTTCTTCCTAATGTCTTAGCAAATGAAACTGATTTGTAAAAATGTTACATGGAAAAAATACGAGAGAGAGACATTGCACACACTTTTGTAAATCAATAAAGTCTTTAATTAAAAGGGGGGGGGGAGGTGCTGGTGGCAACCAATCTGCTGTACTGAAGAATATGAAAGCTCAGCTCAGGTTTCATAAAAAATGATGACTTGCAATGATTATAATCTGGAACCCAAACCATATTTTAAGTTTCTCAAGTACAGACCCTCCAAGTATCCATATTTTCCAGGAACAGTTCTGGATTTACAGAAGCCATCCCAAAGAGTACTCATCAATGGTTCCTCAACATCCTGGAAAAAAGTGACAAGTGGTGTGCCACTGGGTTCTGTTCTGGGCCTGTTGTTGTTCAACGTCTTTATAAATGCTTGGCTGAATGAACTGAGAGGATGCTTCTCAAATGTACAGAAGACAGAATCACAATTCAAAATGACCTTAACCGATTGGAGAACTGGGCACAAGCTAATAAAATACATTTCAATAGGGACAAATGTAAGGTTCTGCGCTTAGTCAAGAAAAACCAGCTGCACAAATATAGGATGGGGGACACCTGGCTTACTAGCAGTACATGCGGAAAGGATCTAGGGGTCTTGGTGGACCACAAGCTTAACATGAGTCAACCGTGTGATGCAGTAGTGTGTGTGTGTGTGGGGGGGAGCTAACTCTATTCTCGGCTGCATCTGTAGAAGTATAGTGTCCAGATCAAGGGAAGTAAAAGTATCACTCAATTCTGCCTTGGTCAGAACACACCTAGAAGACTGTGTCCAGTTCTGGGCACCACAGTTTAAGAAGGCTGTTGACAAGTTGGAACATGTGCAGAGAAGGGCAGCCAAGATGATCAAGGGTCTGGAAACCAAGCCTTATGAAGAATGCTTGAAGGAGCTGGATATGTTTAGCCTGGAAAAGAGGAGGCTGAGAGGAAACAAGGTAGCCAACTTCAAATATCTCAAGGGCTGTCACATGGAAGAGGGAGCATGCTTGTTTTCTCTTGATCTTTAGAGTAGTATAATGATCTCAGGCAGTCAGATGGCTCCAGTATGCAGTAACGAGCCTCTGGAAAATTCATGTACGTTTATTTACAGATCAAAGAAACAAAGCGTGCCACACACCAATCAATCTCTGGTAATCAGGTGCTCAGTCTGAGTTTCCGTTCCTCCGACAACACAAGGTTTAACAACGTCTGGCCCTGCTCCTCTGACCCTTACATAGCCTTCTCACCCTCTCCTGGGAGGAGACCATAGGAACTCCCTCTTTTTGTTCTCCACTGAAGATTCCCCTGAACTCTCTTCCCTTCATGGTTGCCTAGTAACCTCAAGATGTCTCTCCCTTGGGTCTGATTCTCTGTTACTCTGCCAACTTTGTAAGACTGAGAAGGAAGGGGGTCAAGTTAACTCACTCCTGTCCTGCCTGTGATTGTGTTCTCTTATTGTCCAAGTCAGACCCTGGCTAGATCCCTGACAAGTAGGACTCAAACCAATGGCTTCAAGTTGCAAGAAAGAAGATTCGGACTAAACATTTGGGGGAAATTGTGACAGTCAGATCTGTTCGACAGTGGAACAGACTCCCACGAGAGGTGGTGGACTCTCTTTCCCTGGGGTATTTTAAGCAGAGGTTGGCTGGCCATCTGTCATGGATGCTTTAGCTGAGATTCCTGCATTGCAGAAGGTTGGGCTGGATGCATTAAACATAAAAGAAAAGAAAATGTCCAGTATGTTTTCCTGGACAGTGATTTTGCACCTTTCTCTTCGTTGGAACTGCAACTCCACCCCCATTGTTCAGCCCGGACACTGAGGTCCATCTCTGTGGGCCTTCTGGTGGGTCCCTCACTGCAATAAGTGAGGTTACAAGGAACCAGGAATATGTCAAGGAGATAAAGAACTACACAACCTTTAGAAGACATCTGAAGGCAGCCCTGTATAGGGAAACAAAATACAGTGGTACCTCGGGTTAAGTACTTAATTCGTTCCGGAGGTCCGTTCTTAACCCGAAACTGTTCTTAACCTGAAGCACCACTTTAGCTAATGGGGCCTCCTGCTGCTGCTGCACCACCAGAACCCAATTTCTGTTCTTATCTTGAAGCAAAGTTCTTAACCTGAAGCACTATTTCTGGGTTAGCGGAGTGTGTAACCTGAAGCGTATGTAACCCGAGGTACCACTGTAAAACAATTTCTTCCAGTAGCACCTTAGAGACCAACTAAGTTTGTTATAGGTATGAGCTTTCGTGTGCATGCACACTTCTTCAGATGTACCGTATATCAATAACAAACTTAGTTGGTCTCTAAGGTGCTACTGGAAGAATTTTTTTTTATTTTGTTTATGTACAGTGAAGTTTGTAATGTTGTATGTTTTATAATGTTTTGATATATGCTAGAAGCCTCCCAGAGTGGCTGGGGAAACCCAGTCAGGTGGGTGGGGCACAAATGTTATTGTTATTATTAAGCAGGTTATAGGATGTGTTTTTGGAAATGTGGTAGGGCAACTACCCCAAAGCTTTTGCAAGCCAAAACAGCATCATGTGCCCAAACCATCTCAAATCGGCATTAATAAGGGCACTGGCAGTTTCCTCCGTTCATCTTCCCACAATTCAGTGGTAGAAATGTCTTTTAAATGTATGGTGTGAATGTGTAGCTAACTAACTTTAGATAAACTGAATTGGTGAGTCCTTTAAATCACCTCCTCACACATTATTGTTGCTTTTCTCTGTGTCTCCAGGGATTAAGCAGGACAGGACGTATTTTCCGGGCTACCGGGTCCTCGGAGCCGCTTGGATCGTCGTTGGTCTGGCCTGGATAGCTGTGTTGTTTCAACGGGTCTCTTCATTCCTGGCACCTGTGGATCCAAAACCAAGCTCACCAAAAAAGAGTAAACGGTGAAGATTACACCGCCCCAAAGGAGTCAGTCTGCTAGATTTCCACTGGAGGAGAATTTATCATTGCATTCTGGTGGAGACAGACATAAAAATCAGCTAAACTCAAGAACTTCTGCTGAACTTTTTATAATTGTATGGCAGTGTGACATTTAACTGATTCCTTAAAAACTCACTAGTTCCTAATAAACTGTGAAATAGCCTGGTATTCTGCAACCAAGAGCGGGAGGGTCGGTCTTACTTGAACTGTGTGCAGAGGAGAGCAACCAAGATGATCAAGGGTCTGGAAACCAAACCTTATGAGGAGTGGTTGAAAGAGCTGGGTATTTTTATTCTGGAAACGAGGGGACTGGGGGAGATATGAGAGCCATCTTCAAATATCTCAAGGGCTGTCACATGGAAGAGGGAGCATGCTTGCTTTCGCCTGCTCTGGAGGGGAGGACTCAAACCATAGCTGTCAACCTTCCTTTATTTGGAGGGAAACTCCCTTATTCCAGCGCCGTTTCCCGCTGCTACCCCGGATTGTTGATATCGTGTAAATTTCCCAGATTTCAAAGGAAGCAGCTCTTCTCCCTCGCTCCCTGCTGGCCAGGGAGGAGGAAGGCTTCAACTGTGTTGCTTGGCTGCGTTGCTCACTAAGCAGTCTGAGAACGACTGGGGGGTGGTGGAGCTTGCATGCCTTGTGCCGATCAAATCGGCCACGTTGCCTGGGGACTCGCCTTTCCTCAGCGCTTCCCAGCGGAGAGGTGACGGTGTGGTTTTCATTGCTGCTGTATCCCCTTGCCGGGTTGCTGCGCTGTAGGAACCACTGCTTGAGGCTTCGTTTGGCTGCTGGCTGGGCTTTCTGCTTTTGGGCTTCGTGTGAATATAAATCCAGTCACGCTTCCTCTGGGCAGCTCTGCTTGGAAGCTCTGACCTGGCAGGATAGCAGCAGAGTAAATGCAGCGGTCCTGAGTCCATGTGAGAAAGGGATAAATTAAGTCCAAAGACAGATCGGTTCTTATCTCTAGAAGCGTTTATTTACAAGCCATAAATCAGTCTCTTTCCATCGGAAACCTCCGCCATTCCAAAGGCACTCTCCGCGCACACAGCTTGCAGCCTCGGAGCTGTGTCTCTCAGTGAGAAGCGAAAGCAACTCTCACAGACAGAGCCTGTGACTTAGGGCCCTGCTTCAGGCCCCTCCCAGATACAGGACACCACAGAGTTTTAACCCTGTCTGTTCCAAACTCCACACTTTTGGCTCAGAGGGGCTCTACTGTGTGTGTGTGTGTGTGTGTGTGTGTGTGTGTGAGAGAGAGAGAGAGAGAGAGAGAGAGAGAGAGAGAGAGAGAGAGAATGTGTCACTTAAGCTGATAGTAGGAATGCTGTAGCTTCACACACTTACCTTCACACAATGTGTAATTAACTTGGGGAATTTTTTTACCGCAGGATATGGTGAGGTCAGTACTTTAGATTTACAAGGGGATCTGAGAGATGAATGGGAGATACGGTTTGTCAGTATTAATGGACAGCTAAATAGAAACTTAACCCCCAAAGTTAGGACCAAGATTCAAATCCTGACTGGGTAACTTTGCTCACTAGTAACATTGAACCATGAGGACGAGGTGGTTGGACAGTGTTCTCGAAGCTACCAGCATGAGTTTGACCAAACTGCGGGAGGCAGTGGAAGACAGGAGTGCCTGGGACAGGTGAGGCTGCTGAACCCTTATTTTCAAATCTGAAAGTTGACAGCTATGACTCAAACCAATGGCTTCAAGTCTGTGATGCAGGTATGATGTTTCTGGGGGTGGTCTTGGACTCCAGGGCGGGCAATTTAAAATGTTTATATAAGGGCTTGCACGCATGGCTCGGGGTCCTCCTCCTCTCTCCTGCATGTGGGGGAGCACCCTGTTGCAACAGTTAATAAATATCAGGCTGCTTTGCTTCTCAATATTCTCTGGTTGGTCTCTGTTATTTTCTCCTACCCATAGAGAGCTTACAAAAGGACTCTTTATGGGCTCTTGGGTACACCATAAGGGAAAAGGAGCAGGTATTTTTTACTTACCGTATATCACATGGATGCAGCCTCACTACCAGGGGTATCTGATGACAAATGCCGACTCCCTCGGACTGAAAGCAGAGATGTGCGCCACACCCCATAGTTAAAATTGACTGGACTTAACCATCCTCGGGTTCTTTACCTTTTACCTTTATTACTTCCTGTGATCGGGACACTATTTCTGTTGATGTAGCCTAGAGTCACTTTGGAGAATAGAAGAAATGGCGGAAACTGTTGTACTTTAAGAAATAGGGTTTATTCAGCTATTTACACCTTCAGTCTGCATGGAAGGAGTCCAGCTCTTACGGCATGGTCAGTTCAAGAAGCAGCAGTGCAGGCATACAGCCTCTCTCTCCAAGATGGATCTTTCCTTCCCCCCCACCTTCTTTCTCCCAGAAACCCCTTGCCCTCGCCCAGAGCAGGTACCCTGGCAAACTCCCAAATCCCCAGTCTTTGTTCACACCTAGGGGCAAGAGGGAAGTTCCATTGCATTGTTAATGGCCCCTATTGTACTCTTGATAGCCAGAGGTCAGCCAGGATAATTTGCATAAACCAGCACAGGAATTCCCTGTCTGGAACAGCTCTGCAGTTTATGTTCTAATCTAATCCATATCCCAATTGATCAAAATCCTAGCATTTATTCATTCTGAGGGCTTAACAATAGCATTAGCTTTGCTGCTGCATCACACTATTGACTCATGTTCAGCCTGTGGTCCACCAAAACCCCTAGATCCTTTTTACATGTACTGCTAGTAAGCCAGATTGCCCCCCCCCCCATATTTGTGCATCTGGTTCTTCCTATGTGCAGAACCTGGCATTTGTCCCCAGTGAAATTTATTTTGTTAGCTGGGGCTCGATGTAGGGTTGCAAAAAAGAGGACACATTTGCCGACTTCTGCTGCTAGCTATGGATCGCTATGACTCTGCCCATGAAAAAGAGGACGTGTTCTGGAAAAAGAGGACAAATGGCAACCCTTTAATTCTGATTCTTTCTGCTGCGGCATTAGCTACCCCTCCCAGTTTGGTGCCATCTGCAAATCTGATGAGCATTCCCATTGCTCGAAGTAGCAATAGGTCAAATTTGGTCCCTGTACATTTCTAAAATACTGTGGTCTGATCTTCCTACCAGCCTCTCAGACCTGGAGGCTTTCAGCAGCACAGCAGGTACAGAGGGCATGACCTCACAGAGGACCAGGTAAGCCAGTCCACAAAAGTGGGTAATATACCCATGACCTCATAGAGCCCATGAAGATGTGGTCAGGCTGCTTCTACCAAATAGCTACCCAGTGAAAGAGAAGCACTGAGACTCTCCCATCAGATATTGGAAGTTGAAGTGGATCAATTAAGAGGATTTGGAATCAAAGGACCCTGTCAGGGTGAGTGAGGAGCCAAGCAAAGACCTCTCCCCTCCTTTCAATTCCCTCCTCCAAATGACCCCTGGGCTGGTTATGGATGTGGGAAAACACATTAGCTCCAACATGACAAAACCTCCTGGTTTACTTCCTCCATGTTTTCCAATGAACTGTATTTCTTAAAAAAAACTAAAACAAACCTGGAAAGAGAAAGTGTGTTTTGACATGCAGTGTCCTAACATTCCGACCAACTTTCCCGGGAAGTCATAGAAGCAGTGGTTTTTTTTTAGGCAGTATAATCTTTTATTTTGTTGTTTTTAGTTGTTTAGTCGTTTAGTCGTCTCTGACTCTTTGCGACCCCATGGACCAGAGCATGCCAGGCACTTCTGTCTTCAATCTTTTATTTTAGACACCTATAAAACATGAAGCACATTTACCCCTAGTTTTTCTAGCAACATATTCACATATGGTTTTGTCCTCAGAGCTTCCTTGCAATGTCATATTGTAGAGACATTTTTGGGGGGAGAAACAGCAGCCGTGTAGAAGGCAAAGTAAAGGGGGGATGGGATGAAAAAACCCCAAAACTCTATACTTTACAGAGTTGTTATTGTAATTCACCAGATCTTAACCTATTACAGTATTTCCCGATTTTTAAAGACGTGTTTCCCCACAAAGCCATTTTGTCATGGGAGAAAAGGTCAAATTTATATTTTTTGAACATGTGATGCCATATCATTTGAACTAATGTTATTTTTTCAATAGAATCTCGAATATTAACATATTTAGAGCCAAGTGCCACCCATAATTCTTGCAGTGCTACATAGGAATATTCCAAGGTAGCCCAATTTGGAGTTACTTTCAATTGTGGGTCTCCAGAATTGTGTACCTGACAGTAAATATGCTTAGTGATACAGTTCTAAAGAGCATTGTCTTTCCCCCACCAGGTCAGGTTCAATGACTGCGATCTGTTGATATACATGATACATTTTGTTGATGTTTAATAATGCTAATTTAGATCAATCTTGTGATAATAATAACACACAGTTGACTCATGTTCAGCTTGTGGTCCACCAAGACCCCTGGGTCCTTTTTGCATGTACTGCTACTTAGAAGAAGAGTTTGGATTTGATATCCCGCTTTATCACTACACGAAGGAGCCTCAAAGCGGCCAACAATCTCCTTTCCCTTCCTCCCCCACAACAAACACTGTGTGAGGTGAGTGAGGCTGAGAGACTTCAGAGAGGTGTGACTAGGCCAAGGTCTCCCAGCAGCTGCATGTGAAGGAGCGGGAAAGGGTCTGGAAACTTCTGTTTCAGTGTATCTGAAGAAGTGTGCATGCACACGAAAGCTCATACCAAGAACTAATTTAGTTGGTCTTTAAGGTGCTACTGGAAAGAATTTTTTTTGTTTTGACTATGGCAGACCAACACGGCTACCTATCTGTAACTGAAGCGAACCCGGTTCACCAGATTATGAGTCCACCGCTCTTAACCACTACACCACACTGGCTCTCCCATCTTCTATTTGTGCATCTGGTTCTTCCTGCCTAAGTGCAGAACCGTCCATTTGTCCCTGTTGAAATTCATTTCGTTAGCTTGGGTCCAGCTATGGAGAGTGCCCAGCTATGGGGCTGTACTATTGAGTCTGGGTCAAGACAAATAAGGACTTGCTTACTAACCTATAGTCGTTCTTGTGTCTGCTTCTTCCTTGGCCCTCATTCCTACACAGAACAACATGCGTGTGAGCAGGGCACAGGGCGTCATACTGCTGGCCGGCTTCCTGACTTACGTGGTGATGGGGGCCCTTGTCTTTGAGATTCTGGAGAAGGATCACAACAAAAAAGTAATAGATACAGTGTTTCACCTGAAACATGATTTTCTTTTGAACTACACCGCTCTCACCCCAGAAGACGTGGAGTTATTCATACAGGTAAGGCATTACTTCAGGAAGACTGAAAGAGATGACTAAGGCAGGACACCAGAGGTTAAGAGGTCAGAAAGTATATATGGGGGGAATACAGTTTAGGAGGTGGGAATTGAGGTGGGGACAGAATTGTTGTTGTTTAGTTATGTCCGACTCTTCATGACCCCATGGACCAGAGCATGCCAGGCACTTCTGTCTTCCACTGCCTCCCACTGTTTGGTCAAAACTCATGCTGGTAGCGGGGACAGAATTAGTGGCCAGCATAAAGCCATAAGGACTCACCCTTCCTTCTGCATGTGAAATTTTATCCCCATGGAGGATTAGGGAAATTGATGGAGGATAAGACAATGAATGGCTACTAACCATTTATGGCTGTGTTCTGCCAACACTGTTGGAGGCAGCACGGGCTTCTCCATACTGAGCTTTCCTCCACTCTCTCCAGGCATGGCCATGATTTAAAGCTCCGTGTCTGAGACCATTTTGTTGCTCTGGGGCTTTCCTCGTGAAAACCAGCATGTTAACGGCAATCCATTGTAAACCCAAATTGACGTTTTCTCCGATTCAGTTATAAGGAGCAGGTTTTTGTTAGTATTAGTACTGTATTTGTTGGGAAATGTATTTTGCAAAGAATAATTTAGGGAAAGGAGAACATACGCCATGTAGCAGCCGCAAAACAGGTGACTCCAATCAAGGTCACAGAAAAGCTGAAACATTGCCACGGAAAACCCAAATTTACGTTTCCTACAATTCAGCTATGAAGAGCGGGTTTTTGTTCATACTTGTACATTCAGACCTTGGTTGTTGAACTTAATCTGTTCTAGTAGTCCGTTGACTCCTGAAACGATTCAAAAACCAAGGCATGGCTTCCGATTGGCTGCAGGCACATCCTGCACTCAATTGGAAGGCATGGAAGCTGCCTTAGACGTTCAGCTTATGAAAAACATTCGCAAACTGGAACACTCACTTCTGGGTTTGCGAGATTCGGAAGCAAAAATGTCCGAGTACCAAGGTGTCCAAGAACCAAGGTGCGACTGTACTGTATTTGTTGGGAAACATATTTTGCAAAGAATAATTCAGGGAAAGGAGAACATATGTCATGTAGCAACTGCAAAACAGGTGACTCTGTTCAAGGTCACAGAAAAGCTGAATCATTGTCTGGTTAACTGCCTTGAAAAGTGTGTTTGTGCCTTAGACCAGAGGGTGGGAGATGGGGTAGTCTCACCATTGTTTGGTTGACTGAGAATATGGGAGAGCCAAGCAGACTCTGTCCAAAAGAATTTAGGAAGACAGGCAAGCCAAGGGGTAATGATTTATGCATTGCTACTAAAGTGTATGTTGTGGTTCGAGGACCCGACCCCCGCAACGTGAAATTGTGATGGCCTGGGAATCCAATTCAGAGGCTGAACCGGAGGAATCCCAGCCTGCACAGGAGTCCCCGCCTCCAGGGCCGGCTGAACTAGGGCAGGGCCTTGATTCTGAAGTGCCTGCACCTGTGTCGGATCCTCAGGAGCAGGCACCAGGTGAATCCACTCTGGCTCCAGAGGTGGTTGAGGACTCAGTGCCTACAGGTGAGTCTCCCCCTGGGTCCAGTAACCCTTCAGCCTCTCCTGAGCTGCAGAGGCTCAGGACAGAGAGGCGAAGGGAACTGGTTTCTCCCGGGAGGAGTGCTCGCCTTAAGGCCAGGAGAGGCGGGTCTCCTGGGGGCCGGGACCGCCCCTGGCCTCAGAGAAGATAAAGGCCAGTCAGCCCGGTCCCAGGTTGCGGGAGCAACATCGTTGTTGAGTACCTGTTCCTGCCTGGACCCAGACCTGATCCTCCAGTGTTCCTGTCCCCGCCCGGCTTCGGACCTCGCCCCGCTCCTTGTGAACTGTTTCCAGGCTAGTGACCCAGGACTGGACTTTGACTACGCCAATGGTAACCTCCCCCCCGGGACCAGCACAGAAATGAATACGCAAGGACACGTGATATAAGGTTAATGGGCAAGAAAAGGCCACAACTTTATTGATTACAGCAGTGAAAAGGTATTGGCTTAGGCATTGGATGTCTAAAACAAGGGGGCTTATTCACCAGTAGGTGGAGCCTGTTGATGCTAATCCAACTATAGGCTCTCCCCTGATGTCACCGAGGGTCGTGCCATGGCCTCCCGCCAAGCAGGCATCAGACACAGTACACGACCGCCGGATTCCTTTAACGGAATACCCCAAAATTGAAGGCATAGGCGATGGCCACACCTAGCCCTTCAACACACCACCACACAATATTTCAAAGCCTAAGACCAAACCCTCTCTTGGGCTCAAGGGAGAGAAATGTTGATTTTGCAGAGTCCCGTACACAGCAGAAGAATGAGCAGTACATGCCACATGCTTAACTTGCTTTATTTACACTTAAATGCTGAGAGTTTACAAGCAGGCATCTTGCCTCTGCTAGAGCAGAGACAACTCCTCTCTCCTCGGAAACAAAGAACTCCGAGAGAACAGTGAAAAACAGGAAACCAGTGTACGTCACATCCAGTCTCCCATTCCCGTGAGAAAACCCAACAGCAACTGACTATGGAATGTACCGTAAACACCTGTCTCGTGACAAGCACTTCGCTGCACAGAGAAGAAAGCAGAAACCAACATCAAACACTTAGTATTGAACTTGAGATATAAACAACACAGCTTGTTATAGTGTTGGCATCAGTGCTATTGGAGTGTGGCCTTTGCCTGGAAAGAGTGGAGGAAACATTGAGTGTGCATAAGCCCTATGCCTACCAGTTACTGGGGGGTGACAAGTGAGGGGACGGCTGTTGTGCTCAGGAGCTTCTGGAGAACGATCACCACAAAAAAGTAGAAGAGGCGGCAACATTTCACATGAAGGAGGAATTT
Source organism: Podarcis melisellensis (assembly GCF_964234715.1). NCBI lineage: Eukaryota > Metazoa > Chordata > Lepidosauria > Squamata > Lacertidae > Podarcis > Podarcis melisellensis. The sequence goes on along the minus strand of NC_138528.1, from coordinate 7,833,311 downwards.
TTTTGGAGCTACACCAATCTCAGCCCAGAAGAGGTGGAGTTATTCATACAGGTAAGGCATTACTTCAGCAAGACTGAAAGGGATGACCGTGGCAGGACACCAGAGGTTAAGAGGTCAGAAAGTAATATATGGGGGGAATACAGTTTAGGAGGTGGGAATTGAGGTGGGGACAGAATCTGTGGCCAGCATAGAGCCTTCCTTCTGCATGTGGAATGTTATCCCCGTGGAGGATTAGGCAAAATGATGGAGTGTATGTTTTTGGAGGAAGGAGAGAAACACTTAGTATTGAACTTGAGATAAATAAAGCTTGTTATAGTGTTGCCATCAGTGCTATTTTTCTAGGAAAAGAGGTATCGGAAGTTCCCAGAACTCACCATGAACACCTCCCTCTTTCTCCTATAATGGCAAAGGCGCCTACTTGAGAGGTGCCAGAACTGAGTTCCAGAGAGTTCCTGCTGAAAAAAAGCCCAAGTTGCCATCCTGACAAGTCAAGACTCATCTTCAAGTCTTGTGTAAGGAGTCTACTTTATCACTAAGCTTTGAGGGTGGAACCACTGCATCACTTTCAACAACTCAAACATAGACCACAGTTTTCACTGGGAAAGCTTGGTGCAAACCACAACAAGCACCCCTTGGAGTGCGGACCTTTGCCTGGAAAGAGTGGAGAAAACGTTGAGTGTGCATAAGCCCTATGCCTACCAGTTAGTGGGGGTGAGAAGTGAGGGGAGGGCTGTTGTGCTCAGGTCTTGTTTGTGGGCTTCCCATGAGCATTGGGCTGGCCCCCGGGGGAAGAACGTGCTGGACTGATCTAGAAGAACGTCCCTTGTGAATGCACAGAGATTTGGTTAGCAGTATCTGGTGATAATCAGAGGAAGGGCTATTCTTATTGCTGGAATATTCAAACTGAGTCTTGCCTTCAATTGCAGAAATTAATAAGATCTGTTCGGAAAGGTATAATTCCAGCAGCAACCCACCCTTCAGAAAAATACAGCAACTGGGATTTCGCTAATTCTTTCTTCTTCGTGGGCACTATGTTAGCCACAATAGGTACTGTCATTTGGTTCTGGCTTCTCCCCGAATATAGTAAGCAGGGCATTCAACTGCTCTCAGATAAATTGTGTTAAGCAGCAGGTTTTGCTTTTGCTCTTTCATCATTCTTCACATCTCATTTTTGTCCTCCCCGTTCATTTATTGTATGCCCAACAAGACCATTCCCTGATTAGTTATTTATTCCCCCCCATTCTGGGGCCAAACCATTATTAAAACTACCCTGTGGAAAGTAGTTGGGCTAGGGAAACGAGTTCAAATCCCACCCGGTGCAACTGACCCCATGCCCGTCTCCCAATGCAAATCCGTCCCTCTCAGCACAACCCTATGCATTCAGTGGGACTTGCTCCCCAAATAAATGATCATTGATAATTTAAGACAAGCTTTTTGCTTTGTTTTTCAGCCTCTTAAATAATGCCTCTTCTTACACCAGAAGCCAATTTGCATTCTGGATAAGAATTAATTAATAAGAAGTAATTGGCAGATAGATCAGCCAAGTCTTAATTGAGGCCAATCGCAAAGGAAACTAAAATGGAGGTTTTTCTGAGCAGAAAGCTTACCCTGAGGGCTATTATGGGGTATCTGGGCACAATGGTGGTTCCTCCTTGCATGCCCTATTTCATCACCAAAGACATATCATCCCAAAGCAAATAAGTTTTTTGTAATTCATTATTTAATCCAATAACTATCGCCAATTTTGAAACAGAAAAATCTGAAGGTTAAGCATGTTTCAATTCACAGGCAAGGCTAGCTCAGACTGGAATTGAGAGAAATCAAATCCCTTGAGCATTCTTAAAGTGTTTAGCGGCTTCGGAATTGCAACTTATTTTAGCCATGACGGTCACGAATGGAGGAACTCAGCTCTCTCCTCACTGCAGATCAACCTACATTTGTTTTCATTGTCATGAAAATGCAGTGATCCCCAGATTTTCATGACAAATATATTATCAATCTTTTGGGGTGTTTTTTAAAGGGTTGCCATGATGAGTCTCGATTTCACCCAATGTTTCACGAGGTCTCCAAAGTCATACCTGCACACTTGGCCTCTTCCATTGCATCTCAGGTCAGTTCTTCCACAGTGGGCCTGTCCGGTCCAAGGAACAGGAGGGAGAGACTTGAAGCTCCCACATAATTATCCTAACACCAAGTGCATCGGCATAAAGGAGGTCAGTGAGTGCAGTATATAAAATAAATACATTGGGCTGTATTCAAGGCTGCCATTTTGGTTGTGCACAGACCTCTGCTTCCACAATGAAACTGACCCCTCTTCTTCTCTCTGTACCTTTCTGAGCATCCTCAATGTCTGCTCCAGAGGGTATGGGGATCCTCTGGAGCAGATTTGGGGGTTGTACAGGAGAGAGGAAAGGAAGGAACAGCCAGTCTCAATGCACAAGCAGCTCTCCACTGGAAACAACCCTTCGTAGGGACCCTGCTCTGTAACTTCTCTAGGCAACTGGCAAATTAACAGTTGCTGACGTCCTTTGCAACCCTTTCTTAATCTTTCAACAGGCTATGGAAACGTCTCTCCGCAAACGAAAGAAGGTCAGATCTTTTGTATTATTTTTGCTCTCTTTGGAATCCCCTTCTGCCTCATCTGCTTGAACTACATTGGCTTTTTAGTGTCAAGACTCTTCGAAAGCTGTGCAAGGAATGTGTTTGGGAAAGGAAAGAAGGTACTTCAGTTACTTTATCTGGAGATGATTTCTAATCTGACAAGTCAGACTGAGGCTCCGGCCTGGTGGAACGCTTTGTCTCATGAGACCAGGGCCCTGCGGGATCTGATTTCTTTCCGCAGGGCCTGTAAGACAGAGTTGTTCCGCCTGGCCTTTGGCTTGGAGCCAATTTAATTCTCTCCCCCACTTTCTTTTTCCTTTCTCCTCCTGTGAAGAGGCTGCATCTTAATGTTTTAATGTTGTATTTTAATCTTGATTTTTAAATTGTATTTTAATCTACTTTTTATTATTATCGGTTGTTACCCAGCCCGGTCTTGGCTGGGGAAGGCGGGGCATAAAAATTATTATTATTATTATTATTATTCTGTCAGCTTTGATGAGAACAGGATCCTCAACTAGATGGGCTCTTGCCTGATCCAGCAGGGCTCTTTCTATTATATTGCATATACATATGATATATGATTAGTTGCCTTGATAAGAGGTGGAAGACAAGAATAAATTAGACATGTGCATTATGCCCTTAAATAAGTGAGGAAGATAAATTCAAGCTCTGCCTTCAAATAGGAATGGGAGAAGCTCGCCAAATTATTTGTTTTAAGAAGCTCATATTTTTGAAACATTGCTGTTTGCCTTTAGTAAAACTGGCTCCAGTATAAATTTGCAAAATATATCTTCCTAAATTCATGGAATTTATTTTTCTTAATTCTCCAAAATGTTAGTGGGTGCGAGGGTGTGTGCAACAATGTACAGCTTAACAAATCGTCACCTTTTCATGCATAAACGTTAACAAAATGTACAACAGTTTAGATATTACAAACTCGGACATTACTTTCCCCTATAGTTCCATTTTTTTCACTGTTTAGAAAATCAAGTTTGCAAGTTACTTTGGGATTACGACAGACCAAGGCTTTTAGTTGCTTGCCTGTTTCTAAAATGAAATCCTTTTTTCCCAAGCCACTTATCCTATCCGTTCTATCTTCTTTACTCAGCATTTTCCCCTCACACTTTCGCTCCGGTCCAACAATCATTTAAAAATAAAGTCCATTCAGCCTCAGTCGGGGGGGGGGGGCATAGTAAACCTTGTTAAATTCCTTATTAAGCATAAATCAAAGCCTCCCCCTTCTTTTCCTTGGTAAGAAAGTACCATAGCCACGGCTACACACAATTATTCCATTTTTGCAGGGGAGGACAAGAGAGAAAAGAATCATTTGGATGAAAGCACAAAGTGCTTTGTCCTCCCCTTTCCTTTTTGGCTGCTGTAAGGAATTTCAAGCTTCAGGGAAAAAACCATTCAAATACCTTCGAAGAACCAAATCCCATCCTTTCAGTCATCTGATTGATTGCAGTCCATTATCATATACCATTTCAGGAGTGCCTCATGATTAACGGCAATATTCCAAACTGGTGATCACAAATCATGCCAGAGATGGAGGTTCGTCCATGGCAAGGACACCCTTCCCAGGGCACACCCGTTCTGCCTTTCAAGTTGGCAGAAACGGGCTTAAACGACACCGCGGGATGCAGTAAACTCCCCAGAACCATCTGAGGAGCATTGCCAGGTATCTTACCTCATAAATCCTGGCTTTCCCCTGCCTGAACAGCTCCCAGAGGGCAGTAGAGCTTGACCACCATAAATCATGACATCAGCACCAAACCATGCTCCAGATGAAGTCTAATTAGGGTGGAATTATTATTATTTATCTGTTAATGCAGCCTAAAATAATTGTGCATGGCTCAAGGCCAGGAAAACTGAGTTCTGTTCCATCAAACCTGTCTTTTGTGCTGGTCCAGGGGGGAGGTTACCATGGGGCGAGGTCCAGGACCTGAGTTGAGGGCCAGCAGACAGTCCTCCACGGGCGAAGCGGGGTCCACAACGAGAAGCCGGGCAAGGACAGGAACTCTGGGGGAAACAGGACTGGATGCTGGCCGAAACAGCTCTACAACGACATTGCTCCCGCAACCTGGGACCGGGCTGACTGGCCTTTATCTTCTCTGAGGCCAGGGGCAGTCTCGGCCCCCAGGAGACCGGCCTCTCCTGGCCTTAAGGCGAGCACTCCTCCTGGGAGAAACCAGTTCCCTTCGCCTCTCTGCCCTGAGCCTCTGCAGTTCAGGAGAGGCTGAAGGGTTACTGGGCCCAGGGGGAGACTCACCTGTAGGCACTGAGTCCTCAACCACCTCTGGAGCCAGAGTGGATTCACCTGGTGCCTGCTCCTGAGGATCCAGTACAGGTGTAGGCGCTTCAGAATCAAGGCCGTGCCCCAGTTCAGCCGGCCCTGGAGGCGGGGACTCCTGTGCAGGCTGGGATTCCTCCGGTTCAGCCTCTGAATCTGATTCCCAGGCCATCACACTATTTTCTTTTCTTTTCTTGCTTTATCTTTCAGAAAACAGCAAGATATATTTTCGTGTTCGTGGTTGTGGGAATTCTAATGTTTCTTATTTTGCCATCGTTCCTCTTTCAATGGATGGAGGGCTGGACCTTTTATGAAGCTGTCTATTTTACATTTATTACACTTAGCACCATTGGTTTTGGAGACTATCTAATAGGTAAGGCTTTCAAAATACTTTCATATTGTGAGCTTAACTGGTTATTGGGGTGTTATCCACGAAGAACTTTAAAAAATGTTAAAAGCATCTATACAAAAGAAACCAGAGGCATACTTATTAGGCTAACTGGGAAATGACATACCTCAGAAAATGAAAGGAATTTTCTTATATGCTACAGCAGCTGCCAGGATAACATACGCTAGCAAATGGAAAGTGAAGCAATACCCACGAAAGAAGAATGGTTATACAAACTAACTGAGTTCATAGAAATGGCCATGCTAACTGCCTATATAAGAAGGCAAACAAACCAAAACAGAACATGTTGCTATGCTTAGACTAAAGGAGTAAAGAGGAAAGGATAAAACCAATTAGGATGCGATAAGGAACTTAAAATTCAATAACACAAAGATTGCAATGAGAGTACTGAAATTAAAAGTTAAGGAAGTTGAGGTGTGGTGGAGGGGAGTGATATGGTGGGGTGATGGGAATTTATGGCGGGGGGGGAGGATATAGGTTTATATATGTTTATGTGTTTTTTCTTTTGTATTGAAAGGGTATCTTACTTTTTTTAATTTATGTAGTATGAAAATTTAATAATAATAATAGCCATCCCAAAGAGTACTCATCAATGGTTCCTTGACATCCTGGAAAAAAGTGACAAGTGGGGTGCCACAGGGTTCTGTCCTGGGCCTGTTGTTGTTCAATGTCTTTATAAATGCTTGGTTGAATGAATTGAGAGGATGCTTCTCAAATGTACAGCTGACACTGAACTCGGAGGGGTAGCTAATGCCACAGAAGACAGAATCAATTCAAAATGACCTTAACAGATTGGAGAACTGGGCACAAGCTAACAAAATACATTTCAATAGGGACAAATGTAAGGTTCTGCACTTAGTCAGGAAGAAGCAGTTGCACAAATATAGGATGGGGGACACCTGGCTTACTAGCAGTACATGTGAAAAGGATCTAGGGGTCTTGGTGGACCACAAGCTTAACATGAGTCAACCGTGTGATGCAGCAGCAAAAAAAATCTAATGGTATTCGAGGCTGCATCAACAGGTGTGCAGTGTCCGGATCCAGAGAAGTAATAGTACCACTCTATTCTGCCTTGGTCGGAACATACCTAGAAGACTGTGTCCAGTTCTGGGCACCACAGTTTAAGAAGGCTGTTGACAAATTGGAACATGTGCAGAGAAGGGCAGCCAAGATGATCAAGGGTCTGGAAACCAAGCCTTATGAAGAATGCTTGAAGGAGCTGGGAACGTTTAGCCTGGAAAAGAAGAGACTGAGCAGAGATATGATAGCCATCTTCAAATATCTCAAGGGCTGCCACATGGAAGAGGGAGCATGACTTGTTCTCTCTTGCTCTTACAATATACGATATCTTTATTGTCATTGTCCCATGCGGAACAATGAAATTGAAAAACTACATAAAACTACATAAAAACTACATAAAACATTCAAAACCCCCTAAAAACTCTAAACCCCATTTTAAAATACACTATACCATAAAGGTAGGACTCAAACCAATCGCTTCAAGTTACAAGAAAGGAGATTCTGACTGAACATTCATTAAAAAATTCTGACAGTAATTCTGAGGTGGTGGACCCTTTCCCTGGGGAATTTTAAGCAGAGGTTGGATGGCCATCTGTCATGGATGCTTTGGTTGGGCTAGACGCATCAAACATAAAAGAAAAGAAAATGCCCAGTATGTTTCCTGGAAAGTGATTTTGCACCGTTCTCTTGGTTAGAACTGCAACTCCACCCTCATTGTTCAGCCCAGACAGTGAGGTCCATCTCTGAGGGCCTTCTGGTGGGTCCCTCACTGCAAGAAGTGAGGTTACAGGGAACCGGGAAGATGTCAAGGAGATAAAGAACTAGACAACCTTTAGAAGACATCTGAAGGCAGCCCTGCATAGGGAAACAAAATTAAAAAATTCCTTCCAGTAGCAGCTTAGAGACCAACTATTTTGTTATTGGTATGAGCTTTCGTGTGCATGCACACTTCTTCAGATGTGTTTTTTAAAATTTTGTTTCGACTATGGCAGACCAACATGGCTACCTACCTGTAAATGTATAGGGAAGTTCATAATGCTGTATGTTTTATTATGTTTTGATATACGCTGGAAGCCTCCCAGAGTGGCTGGGGAAACCCAGTCAGGTGGGTGGGGTACAAATATTATTATTATTATTATTATTATTATTAAGCAGGAGGTTATAGGATGTGCACCGATTAGAAATGTGGTAGTGCAACTACCCCAAAGCTTTTGCAGGCCAAAACAGCATAATGTACCCAAACCATCACAAATAGGCAATAATAAGGACATTGGCATTTTCCTGTGTTCGTCTTCCTACAATTCATTTTTTGTTTTAAAAAATGTTTTATTTAAGTATATTTACAAACAAACAAACAAACAAACAAACAATAAAGTACACACACTTAACCCCAAAAGCCAAAGAGAGTAAAGGGAAAGGGTAAGAAAGAAAAAAGGATGAAGTACCACACCCATTTGACTCCCTTCCACCAGCACTCAACATCTTTGAGTCATTTAAGTTCTTATTTACATTGCTATCATTTATCCCTGTAATTGCAAGTCACCTTAAAAGCTTAGTCTAAACATATCAGCATGTTATCTTTATAGCAGTGTCTGTTCATATATTCTTTGAACCATAACCATTTGTGCCCTTAATTTCTGGTGTGTTTGATACCTTATTACGGTAATTAATTTTGCTAATTCTATAAACGCTGTAAGTTTAATTAACAAAACCTCTTTTGTAGGTATGTGATTTCCTTTTCAGTTCTTTACAAGGAGTATTTTGGCTGCTGCGATTGCATATAGAAATAATTTTCTCCTATCTTGTGGAGACTATGCTCAGCAGGAATGTCTCAGGGTTTTTTTTCTATAGATATTCTGAGCATCTTTTTAAATTCTTCATGGATGCAGCTTCAATTTTTTTTTTCCTTTTTCGCATCCCCACCATAAGGGCATCACTTCCAGCAAAGGTTGGATTTGGTCTTATAGATTTTGGCAATCTTCAGTGGTGTCATGTGTCATCTATAAAACAACTTCATCATGTTCTCTTTTATAGAATACAGTGGTGCCCCGCAAGACGAATGCCTCGCAAAACGAAAAAAGCGCAAGACGAAAGGTTTTTTCGTTTTTGCGTCGCTTCGCTAGACGAATTTCCCTATGGGCTTGCTTCGCAAGACGAAACATCTTGCGAGTTCTTGCGAGTTTTTTTCCTTTTGCTTAAAGCCGCTAAGCCGCTAATAGCCGTGCTTCACAAGATGAAAAAAACCGCAAGACGAAGAGACTCGCAGAATGGATTAATTTCGTCTTGCGAGGCACCACTGTAACAGGAAGTAAATCTGGAGTCAATTTTCAATAGTCTTTCCCACTGGTCTAGTTCTATTGCATGTCTGATATCCTGGGCCCATTTGATCTGATGTTCTTTAATTTGTTCATCCTTTAGATCCCATTCTAGTAAAAAATCATATACTTTAGATAGTAATTTTTTGTTACTTCCTAATAATACTTTTTGCAATTTTGATTTTTCTTCTTTAAAGCCTGATCTTTTTTTAATCCAAGGTAAAAATGTTATTTAGTTGATGATATTGGAGCCAGCCCGTGAGATGGTACCTAATTTCTTCAAATGTTTTAAATTTTAACTGGCCCTGCTCTTGTCTTACTACTTGGTTATATGTTGCCCAATTCCCTGACATCTTTATTTTTTAAATTGAAAATGCTTCTAATGGTGTCAGCCACCATGCTGGATATGGTTCCAACAAGAGTTGGTAAGTGGTCCATAAGCCTTGACAGGCTCAAACATCATCATGAGCCCAAACCATCATGAACAGGCAATTATAAGGACATTGGCAGTTTCCTGTGTTCATCTTCCCACAATTCCATGGTAGAAATGTCTTTTAAATGTACAGTGGTGCCTCGCAAGACGAAAAGAATCCGTTCCGCGATTCTCTTCGTCTAGCGGTTTTTTCGCCTTGCAAAACAAGTCCATTGACAGCTTAGCGGATTAGCGCTACAGCGGTCTAGCGGCTTCTAGCGATCAGCTGTTAAGCGGCTTATCAGCGGATCAGCTGTTAAGCGGCTTAGCGGCTTCGGAAAAGGGGGGGAAAGCGAGAAAAGAAACGCAGGGACTCGCAAGATTTTTTCGTCTTGCGAAGCAACCCCATAGGGGTTTTGCGAAGCGCCTCCAAAACGGAAAACCCTTTCGTCTAGCGGGTTTTCAGTCTTGCGAGGCGTTCGTCTTGCGGGGCACCACTGTATGGTGTGAACACGACCTAACAAAGTTTAGATAAACTGAGTTGGCTGGTCCTTTAAATCACCTCCTCACACATTATTGTCGCTTTTCTCTTGTGTCTCGAGGGAGGAACCATGAGCGGAGCTATTTTCTGGGCTACCAGCTGCTTGCAGCCATTTGGATCGTCATTGGCCTGGCCTGGATAGCTGTGCTGTTTGAACTGTTTTCATCATTACTGGCACCTGTGGATCCAAAAGCAGCCTCTCAAAAAATCAGTAAAATGCAAAGATAACAGTGCCCCAAAGGAGTCAGTCTGCTAGATTTCCACTGGAGGAGAAATTATCATTGCATTCAGGTGGAGTCTGACATAAAAATCAGTTATACTCAACAACTTCCATTGAGTTTTTTTATAATGATATGGCATTGCGACATTCAACTGATTCCTTAAAAACTGGCTCGCTGGTCTATAAATTAGTAATTCCTAATAAACTGTGAAATAGCTGGGTTGTCTGCATCAGATTATAATGCCTCTTCATTACAGGATATGTACTGTGTTTTGATCATTTTTTAGCAACGAGGAGAGCAAGGAAAGGGAGGGTCTTACCTGGATTCTCAAAACTGGAATGTGTGCAGTGGAGAACAACCAAGATGATCAAGGTTCTGGAAACCAAGCCTTCTGAGGAGTGGTTGAAGGAGCTGGGTATATTTATTCTGGAAAAGAGGGGACTGGGAGAGATATGAGAGCCGTCTTCAAATATCTCAAGGGCTGTCACATGGAAGAGGGAGCATGCTTGCTTTCTCCTGCTCTGGAGGGGAGAACTCGAACCAGTGGCTTCAAGTCACAAGAAAGGAGATTCCAACTAAACATCAGGAAGAACTTTCTGACAGTAAGAGCTGTTCAGCAGTGGAACGGTCTCCCTCGGAAGGTGGTGGACTCTCCTTCCTTGGAGGTTTTTCAGCAGAGGTTGGATGGCCATCTTCCTGGATGCTTTAGTTGAGATTCCTGCATTGCAGGGGGTTGGACTAGATGACCCTTGGAACCCCTTCCAACTCTGCAATTCTATGATTCCATGATTCTAAGGGGCATTTTCGTCCAACATCGGGACAGACAAAGGGTCCCCACGTATAGTGGGAGGGAGGTGGTGGAATTTTCTGGCTTGAGGACCACACTGGCTTCTCCCTTCCAGTGGGCACTGCACACCCTCACATGTGTGAACGCCTATGATGGGGTGGACATGCCAGAGGCGATGCTTGGTGATGTAATGGAAGGCTAAAGAGCCGGACGGGCATCACTGGTAATGATTGGGCATTCCTGGCTCCTGTTGTTGTTTGAAGATACAGTTATTGACAATTCTCGGAATGAGCAAATTTTTGAATGAATTGTCGACATTCTTCGTGAATGGCTTGCCTGTGCTTTATGAATGACCCATTCAATAAAGTGTTTCAGTTTATGGATTGGTGTGTTGGATGTGTAGGTGGCGCTGTGGATCTGTCAAACATGTCAAAGCAGGCAAGCTGTTAAGTTGCGTTCGCATTTAACTGAGCAGGTACGTTTACAGTTATATACAGTAAAATTTACTTTCTTTCTTTAATCTTTATGAAACATTCAACACATATTTTCACAACAATATTACCATGCTACAGTTTATACAAACCACCTGCACAAACACTACAGGAAAAAGAAAAAGAAAGATACAGAGAAAAGGAGAAAAAAAGGACGTAAAGAATAAAGATAAAGATAAAAAACTGTTCTCAAAAACCTGAGTCTCATTGTTATTTTGTACACAGTATCATATCATTATATTTTGTTTCCTTAATTTCATTCAGAATTTTTTTTGTTTATTGTCTATACATTAAAAGAATAAGTCAAGGTCTGCCAGGAGATTTTTGCTATCACAATAATTTTTAAAATATTCTTTAAATATTGTCCATTCATTATTCACCTTCTGCACTGAGTGCCCTCTAACTCTCCCCCTCATTTTTGCCAATTGAATATATTCTAATATTTTTACCTGCCATTCTGATTTTGTGGGTGTAATTTCACTCTTCCAATTCGTTACGACTAGAATCCTGGTTGCAGATGTTGCATACATAAAGCGTGGTCTTACTTCTTTCTTGATTTCTGTTGACATTATCCCTAATAAGAAGGCCTCTGGTCTTTTTGTGAAAGGGAATTTGAATATCTTTTAAAATTCATTATATATTGTAATGGCTTGGGTCTCTCCCACAGACGTGAAACAACTCCGGCAGTCAATGATTTCAGATTTATTGCTTAAACAAACAAATCATGACGGAGCTCAGCTACTTAGTGTCATCCTTCAAAGAAGCAGTTGCCAGGACTGAGCTCCGCCCCCTTTCCCCCTAACAAGAAACCCCTCACTTCCACTTTCTTTCCTTTTCTCGCCTCTTGCAAAGTCTCGAGAGCCTACGAGTCTTTGGAGAGGTGATAGGCGGTCTTTCCGAGTCTGAGTCTGTGCTTGAGCTGACAGGCTGCGTTTTTCCACTTGGACTCTCCTTTCTTTGATCTCTGTGTTCAGAGATAAAGTTATGGCCTGCCGCCACCTCCTCAATTCCACATTCCAGCCTTATCTCTTCTCCCTGTCTGCCAGCATTCCCATTCTCTGTCAGCAAAGGGACGTAGCTGACATATATGATGTCCCAGAACGCTCTGATTTTTTTCACATTTCCACAACATATGCAAATATGTGTCAGGATCTCCGCTCGGCCAAGCTGATAAAGCTCATTTTCTTCCTGAGCCTTCAGAATCGCCTCCCGACATGTTTAACAATCTTGAGCCTGTGATGAGGCTCCAAGGCACGTCCTCCCAGCAGAGCATCAAAACAGCACGTGGAAGTGATGAGATTTATGGCTACATTGCTATACTTTATTTTCTAGCTACGCAGACAGCTAAGAAATATACATCCTCTCTCTGAGAGCAGAGAGCAACTGAACAAAGAAAGCAAAAGAACAAAGGAAACAGGAAACCTGTAACATCACATCTGTCTCTAGTCTCCCGTGAGACTTCCAATAGCCTGGACTATCTCTGGAATGTAAACACAGTCCTGTGACTCTAAGCAGCTGCACAGTGATAAGAACAGAAACTAACAATATGAACCTGTCAGGGAACTGCCATCGGAGCCAGAGGGAGAGGGAGGGCTCCAGAGGGGTTCAGGAGAGTGTTCCGGGAGGGAGAGAAGCAGCCCATCTTCTGGGGAAGGAAATCAGCGTAGCACCAGTGGAGAAGGGGGGCAGATGGGGGAATCAGCGAGGTGGCTCCAGGACTCCTCGCCGGAGACCAGCGGGGAGAGTAGAGGTCCTCCGCTGCCCACACCCTCCCTGCGCAGAAGGCTTCCGCGCAGGGAGAGTAGGAGGAGACTAGGCGTCAAAGAGCTTCTTTGCTGGAAGAAGTTCAAGAAACGCCCACTGACGGATTCTGCCAGCGATTGAGACAGCCACGGGTGAGAGGCTGTCCAGACAGAAAGGGTTCACCCAGGTAACCCAGCCAGGTGTGGCGTCGATTTACGCACAAGCAACCCCTAGAACCATTACAGAACCTCTCCCCTTTTTAGATCTCCCACAAGTTTCAGTTCTATTCTTGTACATTTTGGGCAATTTGGCCGGGGTGAGGTACCACCGATACAGCATTTTCATAACATTTTCTCTCAGATTGCAACATGCTGTAAACCTGATATCCTCCTTCCATAATCTCTCCCACTGGTTCATATAAATGTTGTGACCCAGGTCTTGAGCCCAACGTATCATGGCACTTTACACCTCCTCCTCTTTAACCTCCCAATCGAGGAGGAGGTTATACATCTTTGAGATGTGTTTTCTTTTAGTTTGCATTACCTTATTTTTCACCCCATAAGACGCACCTGACCATAAGACGCGTCTAGTTTTTAGAGGGGGGGGGGAAGCAAGAAAAAAAATATTCTGCGCAGAGCACGCAAGCCACTTAAATGGCTTCTCTCCTGCTTTGCGCAGCTCTCGCTTTGTTTGCCCATTCCTCCACCCACTTCGCTGTAAAGCGAGGCGACTCTGGAGCAAAAAGAGGAGGAGGAGACACTGGAACAAGTGCTTTGCTTGCTTTACAGCGAGGAGGGAGGAGGGATGGGCAAGCAAAATGAGAGCTGCACAAAGCGGGACAGAAGCCGTGTAAGCGGCTCTCGCTTTGCTTGCTCTCGTCTGTCCCTCCTCCCGTTTGGTGTGAAGGCAGCAGAGCAAGAGGCGCCGTGCAGCACTCGCTGAAACCAGCAGAGCAAGAGCGAGAGCTGCGCAGCAGTAAATCACCACTCCCCTTTTTTGTTTGGTCTGAGGATATAAATTCTACTCCTAGTTTGGGATTTATCAATATTCTCTTATGTTTTCTCTTTACATACATTTCTTGTATGCAAATTATATCTAGTTTTTGTTTAATCACTATATGCTCTACTTTGTTTCTCTTCTTTTTGTCATTCAAATGATTTACGCTCCATGTAAGTATTTTTAAAGTCACCCTTTATTGTTAAAAACAGAACAGAGAGGAAAATTACGGTGATTAAGTCCTAGTGAATTAAATATCAAAGAAATGAACAAAAGAGAAAAAAAGGGGGAAAGAAAAAAAAAATTCCATAGGGCATGTTGGGTTGCTTACTCACTTTCACGATCTGAAACCACCTGTTTAATTTTGGGAGCTCTCTCTACTGGCTGTCTTTCCCCTCCTAACTGCTTCCAATATTTCCTCCAAGAAATATTAGCCTCCTTAACTGACTCAAATATTCGTCTCTTCCCCTTGAAGTTGAATGAGATTCCTTCCAGAAACTCCCACTTATAGTTTATCGGTTTGGCTTTCAATGCTTTGTCCAGTCCAGGCTTATGTCCAGTTCTCTGAAGTTTGATATTTTGGCAGCTCCTAAATCATTAAACTTTCCGGTCTGGCTGTTGTTGAAACCTTCCTTTTACGATTTAGAAATGCAGTGTCTTAAGGCTTATTGAGTTGTTCTTAAGCAGACTGCTTGCTGTGTTGCAATATATCAGTCATTTGGTGATCGATCCGCTTTCCTGGAAGCCACCCAGTCCCCTCTCCGGGCCCTAGAGGGGGGCTGTTAGGCATCCATTTAGCCTTTTCTCTCGCTCATAATGAAAAAAGATCTTTTGCAAACAGATGCACTGTATATTATCCAAAATATTGTCATCAGGGATTGCTTGCCATTACCGTGCTCTTTTGACCCAGTGTCCTGCTGGCTGCACCTTAATGCACGCTGGCAATCTCGGACAAGCCGCAGGTCTTCGAGACAGTCCTCCCCTACCCTGGGGAGGCTGCCAGAGCTAATTACCCCCATATCAGCCCTGAATTATTGGCAAGGTCGGGGTCCGATCTTTTGGGAGTCAACCATTTCCCACTGCCGGAAACAGGAAGTCCAAGGCTTCTAGACCCTTGACTTTTATTATTTCCTGTGATGTGGACACTATGCTTCTGTTGATGTAGCCTAAAGTCACTTTGGAGAATAGATGACACAGTGGAAACTGTCGTACTTTAAGAAATAGGGTTTATTCAGCTACCGTATTTCTCTGTGTATAAGACACGCCCATATATAAGCCCCCACCTATTTTTTGAGCCCAAAATTAAGAAATAAATAATTACAACATTCTGTGTATAAGACGACACCCAATTTTAAACTTTAAAAAATTGGGGGAAAATATAGTCTTATACATGGAAAAATAAGTATTTACACCTTCAGTCTGCATGGAAGGAGTCCAGATCTTACGGCATTGTGAGTTCAAAAGGCAGCAGTACAGGCATCCTTCAGCCTCTCTCTCCAAGATGGACCTCTCCTCCCCCCCCTCTTTCTTCCCCCCAGAAACCCCTTGCCCTCCCCCAGAGCAGGTACCATGGCAACCTCCCCAATCTCCAGTGTTCATTCATACCTAGGGGCAAGAGGGAAGTTCCCTTGCATTGTTAATGACCCCTATAGTACTCTTGATAGCCTTGGGTCAGCCAGGTTGATTTGCATAAACCAGCCCAGGAATTATCTGTCTGGAACAGCTCTGCAGCTTATGTTTTTATCCATAACCCAATTAACCAAAATCCTAGCATTTATTCATTCTGAGGGTTTAACAATACAGTAGCATAAGCTTTGCTGCTGCATCACACTGTTGACTCATGTTCAGCCTGTGGTCCACCAAAATCTCTAGATCCTTTTTGAATGCACTTGTTAGTAAGCCAGGTGTCCCCCATACTATATTTGTGCATCTTCTTCTTGACTAAGTGCAGAACCCTACTGAAATTCATTTTGTTAGCTTGGGTTCAGCTTAGGGTTGTAAAAAGAGGACACATTTGCTGATTTCTGCTTTTAACTATGGGTCGCTATTAGATTCGGGTAGGTAGCTGTGTTGATCTGATGCAGTCGAAATAAATAAATAAATTGCCCAGTAGCACCTTAGAGATCATACTTAGTTGGTCTCTAAGTATGTTCTGGTTATAAGCTTTTGTGTGCATGCACACTTCTTCAGAGCTTCACCAAAGCTTATACCCAGAACATACTTAGTTAGCCTCTAAGGTGCTATTGAACATTTTTTTATGGATCGCTATGATGACACTGCCCATGAAAAAGAGGGCATGTCCTGGAAAAAGAGGACAATTGGCAACCCTAAATTCTGATTCTTTTTGCTGTGGCATTAGCTACCCTCCCAGTTTGGTGCCATCTGCAAATCTGATGAGCATTCCCATTGCTCATCAGAGCTTCCTCCCTATACATTTCTAAAATATTGTGGTCTGATCTTCCCACCAGCCTCTCAGACCTAGAGGCTGTCAGCAGCACAGCTGGTACAGAGGTGGTGACCTCACAGAAGACCAGGTAAGTAAAAGAGGGTAATGTACTCATGACCTCATAGAGCCCATGGGGGAGGGGGATAAGTTGTTCCTCCCAAATAGCTACCCAGTAAAAGGAAGCCACTGAGACTCTCCCATCAAATACTGGGAGTTGATGAAGTGGATAATTTAAGAAGAATTAAAATCAAAGGACCCTGTCAGGGTGAGTGAGGAGCCAAGCAAAGACCTCTCCCCTCCTTTCAATTCCCTCCTCCAAACGACCCCTGGGCTGGTTATGGATGTGGGAAAACACATTAGCTCCAACATGACAAAACCTCCTGGTTTTCTCCTTCCATGTTTCCCAATGAACTGTATTTCTTAAGAAACCAAACTAAACCCGGAAAGAGAAAGTGTGTTTTGACATGCAGTGTCCTAACACTCCGACCGACTTTCCCGAGAAGTCTTGATTTTTCACAGTCAATATAATCTTTTATTTTAGACACCTATACAACAGGAAGCACCATTTTCAAAATACTCACTTTTTCTAGTCTTTCTAGCAACATATTCACATATGGTTTTTGTCATCTGAGTGCCACACTTTTATTTTTCCAATTCATTAGTATTCTTTTGCCGTGGTAAAGGCATGGAATGTCCACTCATATTGTCCTTTCGTAAGGTTCCATTTCCTGGGTATATAATTCAAAAGGATATTTTACACTGTAAATGTAAGATTATTCCGTACAGTTTTGTTGATAGTTTCTGTTACCTTCTGCCAAAAATCTTTCAATATAGGACAATGAAAAAAACACATAGGTTTTGGGAAAACATTGTACTGATTGCACCTCCAACAGTTAGATACCTTCGATAGCCCTTTTTTAAACAAACATAATGGGGCCCAGTATATTCAAAATTTTATTTTTTGTTGTATGAACCTCAATTTAAGGTACAGAGATCCCCTGTTAAGGCACTTAAAAGAGTTTCCCACTGTGAGGTGAAAATTGAGGTCTCTAATTCTTTATCCCATCCCTCCCGCAGTACGTGTATATCAAATTGATTTATATATGTTGATGGCCGTTATTTGCTGCATAAGAATGAATCAACTGCTTTCTTATCTCTGGGGTCTCTGAGGCTGTAAAAGTAGCTGTTCCGTAGATGGTGGTTAGCAATATCAGGAGATATTGCCATTGTAGGTAGTCTGTATTTGTCTCTTCAAAAGGAATATGTATAAAATACATCCTCTTCATTTATCAGCTGGTCTAACATTAATATACTCAAATTCATCCACCTCTTCCATACAACCATTTCTTTCCCGATTTTTAAAGATGGGTTTCCCCACAAAGTCATTTTGTCATGGGAGAAGATGTCAAATGTATATTTTTTGGACATGTGATGGCATATTGTTCAAATTGATGTTATTGTTTCAATAGTACCTTAACGTATTTAGACCTGAGTGCCACCCATCTTTCTTGCAGTGCTATGTAGGAATATTCTAAGGTACCCAATCTGGACAGTTATTTTCAGTTGTGGGTCTCCAGAATTGTGTACCTGACAGTAAATATGCTTGGTGATACACGTCTTAATCTGGGATCCCAAATCCTCCTTTTTTATGAATTCTTGGAACTGAAGAGCCCCAAATGCATTTTCTAAACAAAGATTTAATATTGTGAAAGTATTTGCTCGGTATATGAATTGGAACTTCTCTTAAGATATAAACTAGTCTAGGTATTATGTTCAGTTTGATAGCATTGACCTTTCTCCACAGGGTCAGGTTCAATAACTGCCATCTCTTGATATCCATTGATAAGTCATGATACATTTCATTGATGTTTAAAAATACTAATTTAGATAAACCTTGTGGTATTAACAGCGGCGGAGCGTGGGTTGTCAGCACCCGGGGCAAGGCAAGTAATTTGCGCCCCCTAACCCGGGGCAAGGCAAGTAATTTGCGCCCCCTAACCCCTAACCTGCCGCCGCTGCCAGCTTCTTCTTCCTGCTGCCTGGTCTGGTCTGGTGTGGTTCTCTCCCGCGCTCAGCGCTGCGCTGGGCGGCCGCTGCAGCGTCCCTCCCCCAGATAGTCCCTCGCTCTCTCTCTGCACCGCACGCCTGGCACCCACCCCGTCCACAGTGGGCGCCGACCCGGCGGCTGGGATTGGATTCGCACAGCCAGCACTGCAGTGAGAGTGAGTGAGCCAGGTAGGGGCAGAGAGCTGCGAGTGCGAGCGCGCCCCCCCAGATGTTGCACCCGGTGCGGCCGGCCCCCCTGCACCTCCCACGCTATGCCACTGGGTATTAACAACACACGGTTGACTCATGTTCAGCTTGTGGTCCACCAAGACCCGTGGATCCTTTTCACATGTACTGCTACTTAGCCATGTGTCCCCCATCTTCTATTTATGCATCTGGTCCTTCCTGCCTAAGTGCAGAACCTTCCCTGTTGAAATTCATTTCATTAGCTTGGGTCCAGCTATGGAGAGTGCCCAGCTATGGGGCTGTACTGTTGAGTCTGGGTCAAGACAAATAAGGACTCGCTTACTAACCTATAGTCGCTCTTGTGTCTGCTTCTTCCTTGGCCCTCATTCCCACACAGAACAACATGCATGTGAGCAGGGCACAGGGCGTCCTACTGCTGGCTGGCCTCTTAACTTACGTCGTGATGGGTGCCTTCGTCTTTGAGCTTCTGGAGAACGATCACCACAAAAAAGTAGAAGAGGCAACGTTTCACATGAAGGAGGAATTTTTTTTGAACTACACCGCTCTCACCCCAGAAGAGGTGGAGTTATTCATACAGGTAAGGTATTACTTTAGCAAGACTGAAAGGGATGACCATGGCATGACACCAGAGGTTAGGAGGTCAGAAAGTATATATGGGGGAATACAGTTTAGGAGGTGGGAATTGAGGTGGGGACAGAATCAATGACCAGCATAGAGCCTTCCTTCTGCATGTGGAATGTTATCCCCGTGGAGGATTAGGCAAATTGATGGAGTGTATGTTTTTGGAGGAAGGAGAGAAACACTAGTTTTGAACTTGAGATATAAACAATACAACTTCTGACAGTGTTGCCATCAGTACTATTTTTCTTGGAAAAACGGTGCTGGGAGATCTTGGAACCAGTGGCGTAGCGTGGGTTGTCAGTACCCGGGGCAAGGCAAGTAATTTGCGCCCCCTAACCTGTGGATTTGCGCCCCCTAACCCATGGATTTGCGCCCCCTAACCCGTGAATTTGCGCCGCCTAAACCTAACCCCCAGATGTTGCACCCGGTGCGGCCGGCCCCCCCTGCACCCCCCACGCTACGCCACTGCTTGGAACTCACCATGAACACCTCCTTCCTTCTCCGATAAATGCAATGCTGCCCACTTGAGAGGTGACGGAACTGAGTTCCAGAGAGTTCCGGCTAAAAAAAGCCCTAGTTGCCATCCTGACAAGTCAAGACTCGTCTTTAAGTCTTGTGTAAGGTGTGTAAGGAGTCTACTTTATCACTAAGTTTTGAGGGTGAAACCGCTGCATCACTTTCAACGACTCAAACATAAATCACGGTTTTCACTGGGAAAGCTTGGTGCAAACCACAAGCAGCGGCCTCGGTCCAGTATACCTGAAGGAGCATCTCCACCACCAACGTTCTGCCCGGACACTGAGGTCCAGTGCCGAGGGCCTTCTGGCGGTTCCCTCACTGCAAGGAGCCAAGTTACAGGGAACCAGGCAGAGGGCCTTCTCGGTAGTGGCACCCATGCTGTGGAACGCCCTCCCACCAGATGTCAAAGAGAAAAATAAGTACCAAACTTTTAGAAGACATCTGGAGGCAGCCCTGATTAGGGAAGCTTTTAATGTTTAATAGGTTATTGTATTTTAGTATTTTGTTGGAAGCCGCCCAGAGTGGCTGGGGAAACCCAGCCAGATGGGCGGGGTTATAATAATAATAATAATAATAATAATAATAATAATAATAATAATTGTTATTATTATTATTATTATTATTATTATTATTATTATTATTATTAGCTCTCCTTGGGGTGTGGACCTTTGCCTGGAAAGAGTGGAGGAAAAGTTGAGTGTTCATAACCCCTATGCCTACCAGTTAGTGGGGGTGACAAGTGAAGGGAGGGCTGTTGCGGAGGAAAGATCTTGTTTGTGGGCTTCCCATGAACATTGGGCTGGCCACTGGGGGAAGAACATGCTGGACTGATCTAGAAGAACGTCCCTTGTGAAAGCATCGTGATTTGGCTAGTGGTATCTGGTGATAATCAGAGGAGGGGCTATTCCTATTGTTGGAATATTCAAACTGAGTCTTGCATTCAATTGCAGAAACTGGTAAAAGCTGTTCGGTCGGGAATAGATCCAGTAGGAACCCATCCTCATGAAAAACACAGCAGCTGGGATTTCACTCATTCTTTCTTCTTCGTGGGCACTATGTTATCCACAATTGGTAATTTGGTTCTTTCTTTCTTTCTTTAAATAATATTTATTAAATTCCCATTTTAACAATCCAATCAAACCATAGTATGTATTCCAAATTATACAAATCATCCAGTAATCGAACAGTTCCAATATTATGCCTAATTATAAATTTTGAGCTGACTTCCCATGCTTCGAGATCTGAGGGAATCCTAATCACCTCGTCGTTCTGCTGCTTTTCATAATCATTACAATAATTCCCATAATTCATTCTGATGTTAATCATTACTTTCAACAGCCTCTGCGTTCATTCTGCAAGTGAGTTGTTAAGTGAAAACAATATATTTCTGTGTGGGTTTTATGTCCCCCCCCTTCTTCTTTATGCTCCCAATCTGTAATCCAAGCTTCCCCTCTGTAAATTCACATCCTCTCTTCTCAAGCTGGTGTTTCTGCCAAATCAGTCCAGGAGACTTCCTGCCATATTGACACGCAGTCCAAATAGAATCAAATCAGGGCGTCTTCCCTATGTTTTTCCTTAACCAGCTGCTATTCAAACATTAGCTTTTCTCAGAGGTGGTTTACCAAGTAAATCTGTAAATACAAGTATCGAAGAGTAAAATATTAGAGGTTTACACCCCCCAGCGGCGTAGCGTTGGTTGTACCTGGGGCAAGGCAAGTAATTTGCGCCCCCTAACCCGGGGCAAGGCAAGTAATTTGCGCCCCCTAACCCCTAACCTGCCGCCGCTGCCAGCTTCTTCTTGCTGCTGCCTGGGTTGGTCTGGTGTGGTTCTCTCCCGCGCTCAGCGCTGCGCTGGGCGGCCGCTGCACTGTCCCTCCCCCAGATAGCCCCTCGCTCTCTCTCCGCACCGCATGCCTGGCACCCACCCCCTCCACAGTGGGCGGCGACCCAGCGGCTCGGATCGGATTCGCACAGCCAGCACTGTGTAGGGGCAGAGAGCTGCGAGTGTGAGCGCGCCCCCCCAGATGTTGCGCCCGGTGCAGCCGGCCCCCCTGCACCCCCACACTACGCCACTGCACTCCCCCTCCTGCAGCTATACAATTTGATTCAGCTAGCTGGTCAATCTACTTTCAGTTTCCCTCCTGTCTCCCTGCCAAATTAATGCTGCGTAACAAATCTCCCAGGCAAATATCCAGAACTCTTTGGCATCTCTCCAGTTGTTAATGAGAAGTCGCTTCTACTCCAATATAATAAATCAGGGAGAATTTTGATCTTCTTCCAGGAAACCAAGAGTCAAAAACCTTGATTCCCCCCCCCCCAGTAATTTCCACACAGTTAGTAATTATTAGAGTTGTTAAAACCTTCTTATATCAACAAATACAAAATTTGTAATCTCGCTTGCTTTCATAAAAAAATCCGCTAGTCGTTCCTTCCAGAGGGGATTTGCCAAATGTTATCACGTAGGCAAATATCGAAGTAAAGTAAATAAAGGCTCACACCCACTTTCTGTTCCGTCAGACTGGCACCTCAGATGATAATCCCTTTTCCATTCAAGTCTTCTAAGTCGTCAGAGACTGAATTAATTGTTTAAATCCAAATTTTCATCTTAAGAAATGGGGACTTGTTGCTCGTGGAGACAGCTTCAGAGAGTGACAGAATTGGGGGGGGGGGCGTTCCATCCAGCACCCCCCCAGCCCCATATTCCTTCCGGATTTGGGACCAGGTGTTGGGCGACCGCAGATGAGACTGCTCCCTCCGGCCCTGGAGGGGTTTAGGAGGCTGATTACTCCCATCTCAGCCTCTAATTGCCCGTGTGAAATGGAGACGATGGAATTTTCAGCCATCTTCCGTAGCAACTAGCCGGAAGTGACAATAGGTAATTTGGTTCTGGCTGGCTTCTCCCCGAAAATAATATGCAGGGCATCCGACTGGTCTTGCTCAGATAAACTGTGTTAAGCTGCAGGGTTTGCTTTTGTTCTTTCATCATCCTTCAAATCTCATCTTTGCATAGGATTGCCACCTCTTTCCAGTAAGCTACAAAACACACAAAAAACTACACACCCTTTTTGTCTGGATGAATTCCTTCAGTGCAGAAAACCATGCACTGAATGAGTGGGAGAACCTACCCTGTTAGCACTGTCTAATCCAGAGCTTTCCAAACTTTCCATGTTGGTGACACACTCGTGGTTAAACTAATTCTTTTCCATCCTTCGCGCGACACATCTACAAACTGCAGCTGAAACACTAATGTGCTGTGACATACAGTTTGGAAAGCTCTGGTTAAGCTTTCTGGTGCGAAGCACAATTCTACTATTCTACGATTCTATGAATTGCCAGATGCTTGGTGGTTTTTCCCTTTGAGTTCAATTCCACCTGTACACAAGATCCTTTCTCTCTCTATCTCTGCTGTTGATCAATATTTCCCCCCAAAGAGTTTTAAAGAATTCTGGTCTTTCTCTGATACATTTTCATTCCCCATTCTGTGCATCTCATCTGTGAGCTCTTGCAATTGTTCATCCAATAATTGTGGGATGATGCCAACAATCAATGTCTTTGCCATAATGAGTTCTGTTCATCTCTCCCTTAGCAGCCTCTGCTTTGAAAACCTGTGTCTGTCCCTTTAAGTAAACAGTGCATTCCATTCCAATGGTTTGAGGTTGAATCCTGACAAGACCGAAGTATTTTTTTCTGCGCAACAGGGGAAGCCACCCAGAATGGCAGGGGCAACCCAGTCAGATGGGCGACACATAAATATTAAATTAAAGTTACAGATAGGTAGCCGTGTTGGTCTGCCATAGTCAAAACAAAAAAAAATTCCTTCCAGTAGCACCTTAAAGACCAACTAAGTTAGTTCTTGGTATGAGCTTTCGTGTGCATGCATCTGAAGAAGTGTGCATGCACACAAAAGCTCATACCAAGAACTAACTTAGTTGGTCTTTAAGGTGCTACTGGAAGGAATTTTTTTTTTGTATTAAATTAAAATTATATTATTACTATTCCCATACTAGTGGATTCAATCTTTTATAAGCAGCACCAGGATGGAGAGTTAAATTAATATAAGATTAAGATTTTAAGCTAACAAGGTTATCCTTATCCGTTGGTAAACGTTATTGATCATCGATAATTTAAGATAAGCTTTTTGCTTTGTTTTTCAGCCTCTTAATTAATGACTCTTCTTACATCAGCAGCCAATTTGCATTTTGGATAAGAATTAATTAACAAGAATTAAGTAGTATATAGATCAGCCAAGTCTTAATTGAGTCCAATCTCAAAAGAAGCTAAAATGGAGGTTTTGCTGAGCAGATGCTCGGAAGGCTTACTCTGAGGGCTATTATGGGGTATCTGGGCACAATGGTGGTTCCTCTGTCTGATACGCTCCTTGCTTGCCCTATTTCATCACCAAAGACATATCATCAAATACATTTCTAAATTTATCCCAAAATAAATATTTTGTGATTCATTTTTTAATCCAATAACTGTATCACAAATTTTGAAGAACTGAAAAACCTGAAGGTTTCAATTCACAGGCCAGTCCTGGGCACACAGATCAGGTCAGGTCACACTAGAATTGAGAGAAATCCAATTCCTAGAGCATTTACAAGTCTTTTGGGGCTTGGGAATTGTAACTGATTTTAGCCATTGTTATGTGCCAGTGTGGTTGCTCGAGAGCGAAGAGGCAAGTCTTCCACTGGTCTTTTCCAGGCTTTATTATCGGTACAAAAACATTTACAGTGCAGAGCGTCACAAGTCCATGTCTGCTCAGTCGCTAGCAGAATCTGGGAGTGGGCAGTCCTTAAACTTTCCCCAGCATAAACTTTGACCCTCATCCTTCTCCTCCCCTCTCTGCACGTAAACCGACTGCGCAGAGAGGGCATTAGCAAAGGGGGACTTGCCTCCCCCCGCTTTGCTCAGGCTCGGTGTTGCGGCTCTCTCTAACATCTTCCGATCCCTGCATCCCCTCCCCACTGGAGGCGGGGCTTCCCTCCTCGCTGGAGGAAGAGCTGCTTCGCACGATCTTTGGAGGCTCCCTGTAACCCAACTGCCCTTCCATCTCTCGCCGCTGAGCTGATTGCAGTTCCCTGACAGCCATGATGGGGACAAATGGAGGAACTCCGCTCTCTCCTCACTGCAGATGAACCTACATTTGTTTTCATTGCCACGGAAATGCAGTGAACTCCTGATTCACGTTACAAATATATTATCAATCATTTGGTGTGTTTTTTAAAGGGTTGCCATGATGAGTCTCCATTTCACCCAATGTTTCACGAGGTCTCCAAAGTCATACCTGCACACTTGGCCTCTTCCATTGCATCTCAGGTCAGTTCTTCCACAGTGGGCCTGTCCGGTCCAAGGAACAGGAGGGAGAGACTTGAAGCTCCCACATAATTATCCTAACACCAAGTGCATCGGCATAAAGGAGGTCGGTGAGTGCAGTACATAAAATAAATACATTGGGCTGTATTCAAGGCTGCCATTTTGGTTGTGCACAGACCTCTGCTTCCACAATGAAACTGACCCCTCTTCTCCTCTCTGTACCCCTCTGAGCATCCTCAATGTCGGCTCCAGAGGGTATGGGGATCCTCTGAAGCAGATTTGGGGGTTGTACAGGAGAGAGGAAAGGAAGGAACAGTCAGTCTCAATGTACATGCTGCATTCCACTGGAAACAACCCTTCGTAGGGACCCTGCTCTGTAACTTCTCTTGTTGTTGTTTAGTCGTGTCCGACTCTTCGTGACCCCATGGACCAAAGCACACCAGGCACTCCTGTCTTCCACTGCCTCCCACAGTTTGGTCAGACTCATGTTTGTAGCTTCGAGAACACTGTCCCACCATCTTGTCCTCTGTCATCCCCTTCTCCTTGTGCCCTCCATCTTTCCCAACATCAGGGTCTTTTCCAGGGAATCTTCTCTTCTCATGAGGTGGCCAAAGTATTGGAGCCTCAGCATCACGATCTGTCCTTCCAGTGAGCACTCAGGGCTAATTTCCTTAAGAATGGATGCGTTTAATCTTTTTGCAGTTCATGGGACTCTCAAGAGTCTCCTCCAGCACCATAATTCAAAAGCATCAATTCTTTGGCAATCAGCCTTCTTTATGGTCCAGCTCTCACTTCCATACTAACTTCTCTAGGTACGGTAATTGGCAGATCGACAGTTGTTGACCTCCTTTGCAGCACATTTTTCATCTTTCAACAGGCTATGGAAACCTCTGTCCCCAAACGAAAGAAGGTCAGCTCTTTTGTGTTATTTTTGCTCTCTTTGGAATCCCCTTCAACCTCCTC
This sequence comes from Podarcis melisellensis, assembly GCF_964234715.1. Classification (NCBI taxonomy): domain Eukaryota; kingdom Metazoa; phylum Chordata; class Lepidosauria; order Squamata; family Lacertidae; genus Podarcis; species Podarcis melisellensis. The sequence goes on along the minus strand of NC_138528.1, from coordinate 7,807,370 downwards.
TGCTTGAATTATATTGGCTCTTCAGTCTCAGGAATCTGCGAAAGCTGTGCAGAGAAACTGTCTGGGAAAGAAAACAAGGTAATTCAGTTACTTTATCTGGAGATGATTTCTAATCTTACCACTCACAAGACTGAGGCCGACATAGACTACTGCTACACTCGGGTCCTGTATGCAGGTTTCCTGTGGACATCTAGCCAGCTTCAATGAGAACAGGATCCTCGACTAGATGCGCCCTTGCCTGATCCAGCAGGGCTCTTCTTCTATTATATTGCATATACATATGCATATCTGATTAGGAAGACAAGACTAAATTAGACATGTGCATTATGCCCTCTAATTAAGCGAGGAAGATTAATGCTTGCTCTGCCTTCAAATAGGAATGAATGTAACCACCATAGAGCTCAACCACCAAAAATTGTGACATCAGCGGGAAACTGTGCTCCAGATGAAGTCTAACTAGGGTGGAATTATTATTATTTATCTGTTAATGCAGCCTAAAATCACAGTGCATGGCTGTAGCTCAAGAGAACTGAGCTTTGTTGCATGAGAACTGCCTTTTTTCCTTTCCTTTCCCTTTGCTTTATTTTTCAGAAATCAGCAAGATACGTTTTCGTGTTCGTGGGTGCGGGAATTCTAATGTTTCTTATTTTGCCAGCGTTCTTCTTTCAATGGATGGAGGGCTGGAATTATAGTGAAGCTATCTATTTTACATTTATTACACTCAGCACCATTGGTTTTGGAGACTATCTAATAGGTAAGGCTTTCAAAATACTTTCATATTGTGGGCTTAACAGGTTCTACAGATAATACTAGGTCATTTGTGGCCTCAAGGTACAGGTGGCAACCAATCTGTTGTACTGAAGAATATGAAAGCTCAGATCAGGTTTCATCCAAAACGATGGCTTGCAATGATTATAATTTGGAACCCAAACCATATTTTAAGCTTCTCAAGAACAGATGACCAAGGGTCTGGAAACCAAGCTATATGAGGAGTGATTGAAGGAGCTGGGTATTTTTATTCTGGAAAAGAGGGGACTGGGGGAGATATGAGAAACATCTTCAAATATCTCAAGGGCTGTCACATGGAAGAGGGAGTATGCTTGTTTTCTCCTGCTCTGGAGGGGAGAACTTATACCAATGGAGATTTGAACTAAACATCAGGAAGAACTTTCTGACAGTAAGAGCTGTTCAGCAGTGGAACAAACTCCCATGAGATGTGGTGGACTCTCTTTCCTTGAAGGATTTTAAGCAGAGGTTGTCATTTTTCATGGATGCTTTCCTTAAGATTCCTGTGTTGCAGTGCGTTGGGCTAGTTTCAGCAAACATGAAAGAAAGAAAATGCTTTCCTGGACAGTGATTTTGCACAATTCTCATAGCTAGCAACTGCCACAACTGCTGCCTGTGACCAACAACTGGAGCAAACTGTAGCCAACAAAATAAACTAGAATCTTTCTCGTGTAAAACTCAGAGTGCTGGTGCTGACCTTTAAAGCCCTAAACGGCCTCAGGCCTGTATACCTGAAGGAGCGTCTCCACCCCCATCATTCAGTTGGACACTGAGGTCCAGCTCTGAGAGCCTTCTGGCGGTTCCCCCCCTGTGGGAAGTGAGATTACAGGGAACCAGGCAGAGGGCCTTCTCAGTGGTGGCACCCTCCCTGTTGAACACCCTCCCTTCAGATGTCAAGGAGATAAAGAATTACACAACCTTTAGAAGACATCTGAAGGCAGTCCTGTATAGGGGAGTTCTTAATGTTGTATGTTTTATAATGTTTTGATATATGCTGGAAGCCTCCCAGAGAGGCTGGGAAAACCCAGTGAGATGGGTGGGGTAAAAATAATAAATTATTTTTATTGCACAGAATTTTGCTTAATGGTTGCCACCAATTTGATTTTAATTAATTTTTATAATGAAATGTTTTTAGAATGTTGGATTATTAACTGTTGTTAGCCGCCCTGAGCCCGGCTTCGGCTGGGGAGGGCGGGATATAAATAAAATTTATTATTATTATTATTATTATTATTATTATTATTATTAATCAGGAAGTTATAGGATGTGCACCAATTGGAAATGTGGTAGCACAACCAGGCTCAAACAGCATCATGAGCCCAAACCACCATGAATAGGCAATAATAAGGACATTGGCAGTTTCCTGTGTTCGTCTTCCCACAATTCAGTGGTAGAAATGTGTTTTTAAATGTACGGTGTGAAAATGACCTAATGAGGTTTGGATAAAGTTGGCGGGTCCTTTAAATCTCCATCACCTCCTCACACATTATTGTTGCTTTTCTCTGTGTCTCCAGGGATGAAGCATGACAGAACCTATTTTCCGGGCTACCAGATGCTTGCAGCCGTTTGGATCGTCGTTGGTCTGGCCTGGTTAGCTGTGCTGTTTGAACTGGTATCTTCATTCCTGGCACCTGTGGATCCAAAAGCAAGCTCACAAAAAGACAGCAGAGGGTAAAAATAACACCGTCCCAAAGGAGTCAGTCTGCTACATGTCCACTGGAGAAGAATTTATCATTTCATTCAGGTGGAGACTGACATAAAAATCAGTTGCACTCAAGGACTTCGGTTGAGCTTTTTATAATTTTATGCCATTGTGACAGCCTGCTGATTCCTTAAAAACTCACTCGTTGCTCTTTAGGTTATGCAGTTCCTAATAAACTGTGAAATAGCCGGGTATTCTGCAACCAAGAGAGGGAGGGAGGGTCTTAATTGGATTCTCAAAACTGGAATGTGTGCAGAGGAGAGCAACCAAGATGATCAAGGGTCTGGAAACCAAGCCTTATGAGGAGTGGTTGAAGCAGCTGTGTATTTTTATTCTGGAAAAGAGGGGGCTGGGGGAAATATGAGAGACCTCTTCAAATATCACATGGAAGAGGGAGCATGTTTTCTTTCTCCTGCTCTGGAGAGCAAGACTCGAACCATTGGCTTCAAGTCACAAGAAAGTAAACATCAGGAAGAACTTTCCGACAGTAAGAGCTGTTCAGCCGTGGAACAGTCTCCCTCACTCACTATTTATATATATGTGCCATCGCCAAAAACAGTGGAGGGTTCTGAAGGGCTAGAGAATAATTGTCTCAGGGCCAGATTAAGCTCCCAAACAGGGAATTGGCCACCACTGAAGTATAACCGCCCCTGAAATATGGAATTGCAGGAGAAAGCTCTTGGAACGATTTGAGAGGAAATAATGTCCTGAGGTACTGCCAAGTGAAGTGTGTGTGAATGCATCTCTGGGGAGAAGGGACCTGTGCTTTTGCTGGGTCACTTTTCCCGTTCCACGGTATAGACTGTCCAGCCGCCACCAGAAGGAAAACCCCCTTCTGCGTATGCCTACCTTTTCCACCCCTCTCTTTTTCATGCCTGAATTCGCAGCCTTTTTAGGGTTATAGTATAATCGGAGTGAAGTTGAAAATGAGGAGGACAGCCAAGGTCTCTTTGCACTTGTTTGGACAAAGAGCGGGGAATTCTGAATGCTTAAGACCTCAGGCCTCCACTGGAAGACAAAGAAAAAAGGAAATGAAACACACCATAAAGAAGATAATCTAAATATAGCTTTGCTATGGAGATATGCCCCTATTTGTGCACAGGTGGCAGCAACACATTCCCCAAATAAAGGCAATTTAATGTTCACACAATCTCACAACTGCCCTTGTGATGTGGCTAGCATGGCCAGGACATAAAGGCTTGGTGAATGTGGATTTGCTTAGATATGAAAGTGGTGCTAAATGTAATTTCTATAATACCCAGAGAAAGACACAACAAAAACATTCTATTTGCATAGATAAAACATACTTTGCAGATGGAACCATTGTGGATGCTGTGTTAAATTGTTTCTTCTTTTTTCCCTTGAAAAAAAAAATTGGGGGGGAAAAACAGTTCTAATTTATTTTTCTGGGTAAAGAGAGATTTCATCTCAACCAATGCAGAATTTGAACCATGTTCTGTTTCAACAATATTCTTTCTTCTTCTGTGGCGATCACTCATAGCCAAGTAAGATTGTCTTCCATAAACACGGTTTTAACGATGAGCCTGTAAGTGAATGTGGAGGCGAATTCTGGATCCACACGTCCTTCCACAGTGGGGACATTCATTTCTGGGTGGAAGTTGATCACGGTGAGGGTTTGCCAAGCGTGCCTTTGTCTTAGCATGTTTCTCCCTTGCGTCCAGAGTTCAAAGCCCATAACACCTTTGGTAAAGGCTGTTTTCCAATTGGAGCGCTCGCAGGCCAGTGTTTCCCAGTTGTCAGTGTTTATACTACTTTTTTTTAGATTTGCCTTGAGACAGTCTTCAAACCTCTTTTGTTGACCACCAGAAATACGCTTTCCATTTTTAAATTCAGAATAGAGTAGTTGCTTTGGAAGACGATCATCAGGCATCCGCACAACATGACCAGTCCAACGAAGTTGATGTTGAAGAATCATTGCTTCAACACTGGTGATCAACCATATTCAAAGAACAATGGTCCACAATATTGAGGGAACTTGGGCAAGTTACATCCCACATTATTCCCAGCTTCTTGGTAGCCTCCTGGTTCTTAGTGAGATGGAGTCATTCCCATACTCTCCAGCTTTTCTCCAGTGAAAATAGGGACATCTTAAGGATCATATCAAAAACAGGGACGGAAACTTGGAGAGTCTGCATTCCTTAACAAATGCACTCCATTTAGAATGTTTAGGAACATGACAGAGACACAGAGTCAGACCAGTGGGACATTTGGCACATACATACATCACAGAAGGGGTGTAACTCCTCTGGTCTCACACCGCCATGGTGCTACAATATTGTGATAGGAATTTTATGGTCTTAGATATATGCTAATGTTCATAAACGTACCAACCAAGCCCGTACATAGATCAGCACAGGAAGATCGACCTGGAACCATTTTGATTCCTAAACTGACCAAATGTTTTCTCTACAAGGTCAAAGTGGGAAGCCTCCCATTGTCTCTTTCCTCACAAATCCTGTCTTAAGGGCACATTTAAGATATGAATAGGGTGTGAGCCTGTGACAAGGCCCAGGAACTAAGTATTTATCATTACAAAAGAATGGCCAGGCTCCCCAGGAAATCCAATCAAGTAACCTGGGAGACAGGAGATAAACAACGACAGGAGGAAAACAACATTCAAATTTCTGTTTTAAGACCGCCTTTTCTTTGATGTAGGTATGAGGTATCTGAGGGGCGGTCTTAGGTTACACCCCTTCTGTGATGTATGTATGATGTTTCTGGGGGTGGTCATGATCTACAGGGTGGCAATTTCAAAAGTCTTTATAAAGCCTTGCACGCCATTTTTCGAGGTCCCTCCTCTCTCCTGCAGGTGAGGGGAGCACCCTGTTGCAACAGATCAATAAAGATCAAACTTACTAGCTGCTTTGCTTCTCAATATTCTCTGGTTGGCCTCTGTTATTCTCTCCTACCAATAGGGAACCTATGTAAGGACTCTATATGGGCTCTTGGATACCCCCATAAGGGGAAAGGGCAAATTTTGTTTACAACACCTTCCATTTTTAATGGCCTCTATTGTACTCTTGATAGCCTATGTCAGCCAGGTTGATTTCAATAAGCAGGCCCAGGAATTCCCTGTCTGGAACAGCTCTGCAGTTTATGTTTTAATCCATATCCGAATTAATCAAAATCCTAGCATTTATTCATTCCGAGGGCTTAACAATAGCATTAGCTTTGCTGATGCATCACACAATTGACTCATGTTTAGCATGTGGTCCACCAAAACTCCTAGTTCCTTTTCGCATGCTAGTAAACCAGGTGTCCCCCATATTTGTGTATCTTGTTCTTCCTTCCTAAGTTCAGAACCAAAAATTTGTCCCTATTGAAATTCATTTTGTTAGCTGGGGCTCAATGTAGGGTTGCAAAAAAGAGGACACATTTGCCAACTTATGCTTTTAACTATGGATCGCTATGATGACATTGCTCATGAAAAAGAGGTCGTGTCCTGGAAAAAGAGGACAAATGGCACCCCCAATCCCGATTCTTTCTTCTGCAGCATTAGCAACCCCTCCCAGTTTGGTGCCATCTGCAAATCTGATGAGCATTCCCATTGCTGGATGTAAAAATAGATCAAGCTTGCTCCTGTACATTTCTAAAATATTGTGGTCTGATCTTCCTACCAGCCTCTCAGACCTGGAGGCTTTCAGCAGCACAGCAGGTACAGAGGGCATGACCTCACAGAGGACCAGGTAAGCCAGTCCACAAAAGAGAGTAATATACCCATGACCTCATAGAGTCCACGGGGTGTGTGTGTTAACTGCTCCTAACAAATAGCTACCCAGTGAAAGGGAAGCACTGAGACTCTCCCATCAGATATTGGAAGTTGAAGTGGATCATTTAAGAAGAATTGGACTTGAAGGACCCTGTCATGGTGAGTGAGGAGCCAAGCAAAGACCTCTCCGCTCCTTTCAATTCCCTCCTCCAAATGACCCCTGGGCGGGTTATGGATGTGGGAAAACACACTAGCTCCACCATGACAAAGCCTTCTGGTTTTCATCCGCTATGTTTCCCAATGAACTGTATTTCTTAAAAAACCCCAAACCAAACCCGGAAAGAGAAAATGCATTATGACATGCAGTGTCCTAACACTCCAAATGACTTTCCCAATAAGTCATTGAAGCAGTGTTGTTTTTTTCACAGTCAGTATAATCTTTTATTTTAGACACCTATACAACAGGAAGCACATTTTTCAAAATACTCCTTTATTCTAGTTTTTCTAGCAACATATTCACATATGGTTTTGTCATCTGAGACCTTCCTTGCAATCATTTTCTAGAGACAATTTTTTTTAGCCATGTAGAAGGCGAAGTCATATTGTCCTTTTGTAAGGTTCCATGTGCTGGGTATATAATTCAAAAGGACATTTTGCACTGTAAATGTCAGATTATTCCGTACAGTTCTGTTGATAGTTTCTGTTACCATTTGCCTAAAATCTTTCAATATAGGACAATGAAAAACACATAGGTTTTGGGAAAACATTGTACTGATTGCACCTCCAACAGTTAGATACCTTAGATAGCCCTTTTTTAAACAAACATAATGGGGTCCAGTATATTCAATATATTATTTTTTGTTGTATGAACCTCAATTTAAGGTACAGAGATCCCCTGTTAAGGCACTTAAAAGAGTTTCCCACTGTGAGGTGAAAATTGAGATCTCTAATTCTTTATCCCATCCCTCCCTCAGTACCTGTATATCAAATTGATTTATATATGTTGATGGCCCTTTTTTGCTGCATAAGAATGAATCAACTGCTTTCTTATCTCTGGGGTCTCTGAGGCTGTAAAAGTAGCTGTTCCGTAGATGGTGGTTAGCAATATCAGGAGATATTGCCATTGTAGGTAGTCTGTATTTGTCTCTTCAAAAGGAATATGTATAAAATACATCCTCTTCATTTATCAGCTGGTCTAACATTAATATACTCAAATTCATCCACCTCTTCCATACAATCATTTCTTAGTATGTGAATTGGAATTCCTCTAAAGATATAAACTACTCTAGCTATTATGTTCATTTTAAGAGCACTGACTTTCCCCCACAGAGTCAGGTTCAATGACTGCCATTTGTCGATATCCACTGATACCTCATGATATATTTTGTTGATGTTTAATGATACTAATTTAGATAAATCTCATGGTATTAATATCACACTGTTGACTCATGTTCAGCTTGTGGTCCACCAAGACCCCTGGATCCTTTTCACATGTACTACTAGGAAACCATATTCTATTTGTGCATCTGGTTCTTCCTGCCTAAGCGCAGAACTGTACATTTGAGCCTGTTAAAATTCATTTGGTTAGCTTGGGCCCAGCTATGGAGAGTGCCCAGCTATGGGGCTGTACGCTTGAGTCTGGGTCAAGACAAAAAGGACTTACTTACTAAACTATAGTCGCTCTTGTGTCTGCTTCTTCCGTGGCGCTCATTCTCACACAGAACAACATGCGTGTGAACAGGATTCAGGGCCTCCTACTGCTGGCTGGCTTCATGACTTACGTGGTGATGGGTTCCTTCGTCTTTGAGATTCTGGAGAATGATCACCACAAATCTGTAAAAGAGGAAATTTTTCGCCTGAAACTGGAATTTCTTTCAAACTACCCCAATCTCAGCCCAGAAGACGTGGAGTATTTCATACAGGTAAGGCATTACTTCAGCAAGACTGAAAGGGATGACCGTGGCATGACACCAGAGGTTAGGAGGTCAGAAAGTATATATGGGGGGTCCAGTTTAGGAGGTGAGAATTGAGGTGGGGACCGAATCAGTGGCCAGCATAAAGCCATAAGGACTCACCCTTCCTTCTGCATGTGAAAATTTATCTCCATGGAGGATTAGGCAGATTGTTGGAGGATAAGACAAGGAATGACTACTAGACATTATGTCTGTGTTCTGCCAACACTGTTGGAGGCAGCACGGGCTTCTCCACACTGAGCTTTCCTCCACTCTCTCCAGGCATGGTCATGATTTAAAGCTCCGTGTCTGAGACCATTTCGTTGCTCTGGGGCTTTCCTCGTGAAAACCAGCTTGTGAACGGCAATCCATTGTAAACCCAAATTGACGTTTACTCTGATTTAGCTATAAGGAGCAGGTTTTGTTAGTGTTTGTACTGTATTTGATGGGAAACATATTTTGCAAAGAATAATTTAACATACGTCATATAGCAACTGCAAAACAGGTGACTCTGTTCAAGGTCACAGGAAAGTTGAATCATTGTCTGGTTAACTGCCTTGAATAGTGTGTTTGTGCCTTAGAACAGAGGGTGGGAGATGGGGTAGTCTCACCATTGTTTGGTTGACTGAGAATATGGGAGAGCCAATATTCCAAGCAGACTCTGTCCAAAAGAATTTATGAAGACAGGCAAGCCAAGGGGTAATAATATATTCATTGCTACTAAAGTGTGCTTTTGGAGCAAGAAGACCAAACCCTCTCTTGGGGTCAAGGGAGAGAAACACTTAGTATTGAACTTGAGATATAAACAACACAGCTTGTTATAGTGTTGCCATCAGTGCTATTTTTCTAGGAAAAGAGGTATCGGAAGTTCCCAGAACTCACCATGAACACCTCCCTCCTTCTCCTATAATGGCAAAGGCGCCTACTTGAGAGGTGCCAGAACTGAGTTCCAGAGAGTTCCTGCTGAAAAAAAGCCCAAGTTGCCATCCTGACAAGTCAAGACTCATCTTCAAGTCTTGTGTAAGGAGTCTACTTTATCACTAAGCTTTGAAGGTGAAACTGCTGCATCCCTCTCAACAACCCAAACACTCTCAACTGGGAAAGCTTGGTGCAAACCACAACAAGCATCCCTTGGAGTGTGGGCCTTTGCCTGGAAAAAGTGGAGGAAAGGTTGAGTGTGCATAAGCCCCATGCCTACCAGTTACTGGGGGTGCCAAGTGAGGGGAGGGCTGTTGTGCTCAGGTCTTGTTTGTGGGCTTCCCATGAGCATTGGGCTGGCCACTGGGGGAAGAACGTGCTGGACTGATCTAGAAGAAGGTCCCTTGTGAATGCATAGAGATTTGGTTAGCAGTATCTGGTGATAATCAGAGAAGGGGCTATTCTTATTGCTGGAATATTCAAACTGAGTCTTGCATTCAATTGCAGAAACTGATAACAGCTGTTCAGATGGGAATAGATCCAGTAGGAACCCAACCTCATGACAAACAAGGCAGCTGGAATTTCGCTAATTCTTTCTTCTTCGTGGGCACTATGTTATGCACAATAGGTACTGTCATTTGGTTCTGGCTTCTTCGTGAATATAGTATGCAGGGCATTCAACTGCTCTTGCTTAGATAAATTGTGTTAAGGTGCAGGCTTTGGTTTTATTCTTTCATCATCCTTCACATCTCATGTTTGCCTTACCCTTTCTGGCCAAATAAATAGTTCGTTTATTTTATGCCCAACAAGACCATTCCCTGATTAGTTATTTATTCCCCACCCTTCTGGGGTCAACCTATTATTAAAACTACCCTGTGAAAAGTGGTTGGGCTAGGAAACGAGTTCAAATCCTACCCGGTGCAACTGACCCAATGCCAGTCTCCCAATGCAAATCCGTCCTTCTCAACACAACCCTATGCATTCAGTGGGACTTGCTACCCAATATATTTGCATAGGATTGCAACTTCTTTCCAGTAATCTACACAATACACAAGAAACCACACACCCTTTGTGTCTGGATGAATGCCTTCAATGCAGAAAACCATGCACTGAATGAGTGCGAGAACCTAGCTTATTAGTATTGTTTAATCCAGAGCTTTCAAAACTTTTCATGTTGGTGACACACTTTTTATACATGCTTCAAATTGTGACACAGCGATTCACTTTTGCTAGTGAACTGGTGGTTATTGTTGGCAAACAAGCCTCCTAGGGAGAGGCTGGCAACTCTCCCAGACTCCCGGCTTGCTTACCGGTGATCTGCCCTGGCTGCAACCCCCGCAAGTCCAGGATAGATCTCGATAGGCGACATTTCCCAGCGTGGAAAATGCACACCCCCTCCCTCCTTGCTTCCCTAGCAGGGAAAGGAGATAGTCAGAAATCCTTTTACATCTCTTTATTTCTGACTTTGCAGCACTACAGAAAACATGTCCGATTAGTTCAGACTTCAGCAAGCAAGTGGCTAAGACTTCCTTTACATACGCAACAGGAAGGTCTCATATTACACACAGAGCAAATTCCGGTGAATCGCCCTGTGAACTGGCTGTAACATTCTTTCCCACAGTCAGCCACATCATGTGATGTTTTCACCCAGCTGCCAGTTTGCAGCTGCGTTGCTCTCATATCGTAACAGTTATAACCCCTCTCTAGCGTTCACATGACACACCTGAACACTGCAGCCCACACACGAATGTGTCACGACACACAGTTTGGAAAGCTCTAGTGAAGCTTTCTGGTGTGAAGCACAAACAGTTGATTCAAGTGTGCTAGGGATAAACTAATCTGCACTTCGAGTTCAGGACATTAAGCTGCAGCTTCTGAGACCCAAGAAAAGGGCTTATCTGTTTTTCAGCTTTTGAACTTGAGGTATCCCAGGAGGCTTCATTTCTTGGCTCTGTCCACTTGTGAATTTGGATCAGTAGATATTATTAGTTTTCTAATTGGTTCTCTGATTATTCCTGGTGCTTGGCAAAATCTTCATAGGATCTCAGCTGAAAACAACTCAGTCTGCTCCTTACAGGTACATGGAGCATGTTGCTTATTTATTGAAACTTTTCAACATACAATGCAATAAAAAGCAAACTAGTATAAAGAAAAAGTAAAGAGGAAACACACACACACACACACACACACGCACACACACAGAAATCATATTCTTAGAGCATTCTTGAAAGAAATTAGGGATTTGGGAATTGCAACTGATTCTAGCCAAGATGGTGATGAATGGAGGAACTCTGTTCTTTCCTCACTGCAGATGCCCTGAAGACTTACCTTCAGGGCTATTATGGGGTATCTGGGCACGATTGGGGTTCTTCTATCTAATATACTCCTTCCTTGCCCTATTTCATCACCAAAGACATTTCATAATTTATCCCAAAATAAATAAGTATTTTGTAATTCATTTTTTAATACAATAACTGTATCAGAAATTTTGAAAAATCGAAAAATCTGAAGGTAATTGGCAAATCGACAGGTGCTGATGTCCTTTTCAACTCTTTCTTAATCTTTCAACAGGCTATGGATACCTCTGTCCCCGAACGAAAGAAGGTCAGATCTTTTGTGTTATTTTTGCTCTCTTTGGAATCCCCTTCTACCTCATCTGCTTGAACTATATTGGCTTTTTAGTCTCAGGAATCTTTGAATGGTGTGCAGAGCAAGTGTATCGGAAGAAAAAAAACAAGGTAATTCAGTTACTTTATCTAGAGATGGTTTCTAATCTAGCAGTCACAAGACTGAGGCCGACATAGACTGCTGCTGCACTCAGGTCCTGTATGCAGGTTTTCTGTGGGCATCTGGTCAGCTTCGATGAGAACAAGATCCTCAACTCGATGGGTCCTTGCCTGATCCAACAGATCTCTTCTCTTATCTATTATTTTTCACAGCAGGAGGCCTCATTAGCTAAAGTGGTACCTCAGGTTAAGAATGGTTTTGGGTTAAGAACGGATCTCCGGAACGAATTAAGTTCGCAACCCAAGGTACCACTATATAATTAGCTGCTTTTATATTAGGAGGAAGACAAGAATAAATTAGACATGTGCATGATGCCCTCTAAATAATTGAGGAAGACAAATTTGAGCTCTGCCTTCAAACAGAAATGAGAGAAACTCATGGGTTCGTGGGTGTGAGGGTATATGCAACAACATACAACTGGACAAAAAATGAATCATCACCATTTTTTTCAATGTTTAGAAAATCAAGTTTGCCAAGTTAACACAGGATTATGACAGACCAAGGCTTTTAGATACTTGCCTCTTTCTAAAACGATGGTTTCTGTTTTGTTTACAACTTGTGGTTTGTCTGGAGGAGGCACAAACAATGAGCCTGAGTTTGGACAACATGTTAAGCCAAACCATGCCTTAGTTTGTGGCCAAACCAGCCACCATCTCCTCTCCTGGAGCGTGTCTTGGAGAAATTTAAAAAGAGCTTCCTAGATTGGAGGTTACCCACACAGCAACCCAAAAGAAAAGAATGCGGGCTCCAAGTGAGAAGATGTGAAGCAAGCAATTGCATGTGAACAGAGAACTGGTATTGTGCTCCAAATGAAGTCGAAATCCCTATGCATGGCTGAAGGTCAAGAGAACTGAGCTCTGTTGCATCAAAGTGCCCTTGTCTTTTCTTTTCTTGCTTTATCTTTCAGAAATCAGCAAGATACATTTTCATCTTTGTGGTTCTGGGACTTATAATGTTTCTTATTTTGCCATCATTCTTCTTTCAATGGATGGAGGGCTGGGCTTATTATGAAGCTGTCTATTATACATTTATTACCCTCAGCACCATTGGTTTTGGAGACTATCTAATAGGTAAGGCTTTCAAAATACTTTCATATTGTGGGCTTAACAGGTTCTACAGATAATACTAGGTCACCTGTGGCCTCAAGGTACTGGTGGGAACCAATCTGTTCTACTGAAAAATATGAAAGCTCAGTTCAGTGACAAGTAGGGTGCCACCAGGTTCTCTCCTGGGCCTGTTGTTGTTCAACGTCTTTATAAATGCTTGGTTGAATGAACTGAGAGGATGCTTCTCAAATGTACAGCTGACACTGAACTCGGAGGGGTAGCTAATGCCACAGAAGACAGAATCAATTCTATATATATATATATATATGCAGGTTTTGGTGTCCTCGGGTGTCTTCCCGTGTAAAAGTTGGGGTGTCTAGGCGACGTTTCGACGAGGTCTCACTCGTCATCTTCAGGCTGGTGCTTTCGGCTTCTTGTTACTGGAACAGAGCAGGATCTCAGTGTTTGAGTTCCTATAAATACTGTTGAGGGGGTGTGGTGTATAGCCTCCAATGTTCTGGGCAGAGAGGAAGTTCCCAGGCTAGTGTGCCTTTTCTTCTTTTGTTCCTTAATTACTTGAGGGATATCTTGAGTGATTTCTTGAGTGGTATCCTGAGTACCACTTAGGTGGGTCATTAGGTGTGGATTAGTTGCTAAAGTCTTTGTGTCTTGACCTCTTGAACTTTGTGAAGAGTTTTTCTGAGAAGATGGCTGTACTGCACTTAGTTGTGCTCTGGCTTGGCTTCGTGTATAGGGGCGAGCTGTGGTTTTGTGGCCTGTGTCAGCCAGATCTGTGTAGGGATTGCAGGGGGGTGCAGCATCCGGAGGTGCCACCATGGTTTGGCTACTGGATGGTGTCTGTAATTTATCTGTGGAGAGGGTCTGGGTTTGGGTCTGGTGTGGTTGATTGGTGATAGCGTTCTGTGTGCCTCTGGATCTGGTGTCAGTTTTTGTGGGGAGGGCTAATTTCCAGATGTCTGGCAAGCGGGATGTGTCGTCACGCTTGTTCATGTTGTGAGGGTGTTTCTCTATCTCGATGGCTTCCATGATTATTCTCTTGTGGTGATGTTCCATGTTAAAGAGCAATTTGGAATCTGCAAAATTAATTTCGTGTCCTGTTTCTTTCATGTGTTGGAAAAGAGAGGAAGTTTTTTCTTCTTTTTTGACGGCATTCTTGTGTTCTGCGATACGTGCATTTATTCGTCTGTTTGTTTGTCCAATGTACGTGGCTGGGCAGACTTTGCAGGGTATTTCATAGACCCCTTGGTTTTCCAACTGGATTTTATCCTTGGGGTTTCTGAGGATATTGGCTATTTTTTGGTTGGTGCAAAAGGCTGTTTTGATATTGTGTTTATGGAGGATTTTGCTAATTTTATCTGTAGTGCCCTTGATATAAGGAAGGAGGGCCATGCCATTGTTTTCTTCTGTGTCTTGGTTTTTGGGGGGTGTTTCTTTTTGGATTAGCTTCGTAACCCTGTTTTGCTGGTATCCATTGGCAATTAACACATTTGAGAGATTCTGTAACTCAGTTGTCAAGTGGTCTTTGTCAGCCAGGCGTTTGGTTCTGGAGATGAGAGTCTTGGCTACGGAGTTTATTTGTGCAAGACTCTCATCTCCAGAACCAAACGCCTGGCTGACAAAGACCACTTGACAACTGAGTTACAGAATCTCTCAAATGTGTTAATTGCCAATGGATACCAGCAAAACAGGGTTACGAAGCTAATCCAAAAAGAAACACCCCCCAAAAACCAAGACACAGAAGAAAACAATGGCATGGCCCTCCTTCCTTATATCAAGGGCACTACAGATAAAATTAGCAAAATCCTCCATAAACACAATATCAAAACAGCCTTTTGCACCAACCAAAAAATAGCCAATATCCTCAGAAACCCCAAGGATAAAATCCACAGTTGGAAAACCAAGGGGTCTATGAAATACCCTGCAAAGTCTGCCCAGCCACGTACATTGGACAAACAAACAGACGAATAAATGCACGTATCGCAGAACACAAGAATGCCGTCAAAAAAGAAGAAAAAACTTCCTCTCTTTTCCAACACATGAAAGAAACAGGACACGAAATTAATTTTGCAGATTCCAAATTGCTCTTTAACATGGAACATCACCACAAGAGAATAATCATGGAAGCCATCGAGATAGAGAAACACCCTCACAACATGAACAAGCGTGACGACACATCCCGCTTGCCAGACACCTGGAAATTAGCCCTCCCCACAAAAACTGACACCAGATCCAGAGGCACACAGAACGCCATCACCAATCAACCACACCAGACCCAAACCCAGACCCTCTCCACAGATAAATTACAGACACCATCCAGTAGCCAAACCATGGTGGCACCTCCGGATGCTGCACCCCCCTGCAATCCCTACACAGATCTGGCTGACACAGGCCACAAAACCACAGCTCGCCCCTATACACGAAGCCAAGCCAGAGCACAACTAAGTGCAGTACAGCCATCTTCTCAGAAAAACTCTTCACAAAGTTCAAGAGGTCAAGACACAAAGACTTTAGCAACTAATCCACACCTAATGACCCACCTAAGTGGTACTCAGGATATCACTCAAGAAATCACTCAAGATATCCCTCAAGTAATTAAGGAACAAAAGAAGAAAAGGCACACTAGCCTGGGAACTTCCTCTCTGCCCAGAACATTGGAGGCTATACACCACACCCCCTCAACAGTATTTATAGGAACTCAAACACTGAGATCCTGCTCTGTTCCAGTAACAAGAAGCCGAAAGCACCAGCCTGAAGATGACGAGTGAGACCTCGTCGAAACGTCGCCTAGACACCCCAACTTTTACACGGGAAGACACCCGAGGACACCAAAACCTGCATATATATATATATATATATATATAATATTTATTCAAAATTTTAAAGGTTACAAAAAGAAAAAAGGGAAAAAAGAAAAATTAAAAAGACAGAAAAAATACAATCATTTAAAAAAGAAAAAGGACAAATCGAGCCTTTACATAGCTTTCTTCCTTTACTTATTTCCTTGACCTCCTCACACCTCCCATTTTTGTATTCTAATTCAAATTGTTATTTCAGCAAATCCTTCCAACCTTGTTTTTATCTTAATAATTTGTTTTAATATACTGTAATTTTACGTTCTCTCTTTCATCAATTCATTTTTACTTAATCCTTTATATCATTTCTGCCAAAACCACATAATTTTCTTTTTCCAACATCTTTCTAACAATCCTTAATTTTGCAATATTTTTGAAGATAAACTTTAAATTTTTTCCAATCTTCTTCCACCGACTCTTCTCCTTGGTCCCGGATTCTGCCAGTCATCTCAGCCAGTTCCATATATTCCATCACCTTCGCCTGCCATTTTTCCCGGGTGGGTAGATCTTATGATTTCTAATACTTTGCAATAAGTATTCTTGCTGCTGTTGTGGCGTACACAACCTTAACAGATTGGAGAACTGGGCACAAGCTAACAAATGCATTTCAATAGGGACAAATGTAAGGTTCTGCGCTTAGTCAGGAAGAAGCAGCTGCACAAATATAGGATGGGGGGCACCTGGTTTACTAGCAGTACATGTGAAAAGGATCAAGGGGTCTTGGTGGACCATAAGCTTAACATGAGTCAAGCGTGTGATGCAGTAGCAAAAAAAAAAAAAAAAAAAAGCTAACAGTATTCTAGGCTGCATCAACAGAAGTATAGTGTCCAGATCAAGAGAAGTAATAGTACTATTCTATCCTGCCTTGGTCAAACCACATTTGGAGCACTGTGTCCAGTTCTGGGCACCACAGTTTAAGAAAGCTGTTGACAAGTTGGAACATGTGCAGAGAAGGTCAGCCAAGATGATCAAGGGCCTTTCAGACAGAAAGAGCGGTTTGGCTGTGCAATAGACTCCCATGAGAGGTGGTGGACCCTTTCCCTGGGGGATTTTAAGCAGAGGTTGGATGGCCATCTGTCATGGATGCTTTAGCTGAGATTCCTGCATTGCAGAAGGTTGGTCTGGATGCATCAAACTTGAAAGAAAAGAAAATGGCCAGTATGTTTTCCTGGCCAGTGATTTTGCACCTTTTTCTTGGCTGAAACTGCAACTCCACCCCCATTGTTCAGCCCAGACACTGAGGTCCATCTGTGGTGGGTCCCTCACTGCAAGAAGTGAGGTTACAAGGAACCAGGAAGATGTCAAGAAGATAAAGAATGACACAACCTTTAGAAGACATCTGAAGGCAACCCTGTATAGGGAAGTTTGTAATGTTTTATGTTTTATAATGTTTTGATATATGCTCCCAGAGTGGCTGGGGAAACCCAGTCAGATGGGTGGGGTACAAATAAAATTATTATTATTGTTATTACTATTATTAAGCAGGAAGTTATTATTAATATCCTCATCATTGAGCAGGAAGTTACAGGATGTGCACTGATTGGAAATTTGGTCAGTTTGCTGGAAATTTGGAAAGTTTGTCAGACTTGCTGGAAGAACTGAACTGAAAGAACGTGTTTTTCTCTAGTGCTGTAATGTCAGAAATAAACATCATGTAAATAGATTTCTGACTTATTTTCTTTCCCCTGCGGAAGCAGGAGGGAGGGGTTGTGCATTTTGCCCATGCTTGGGAAAATGTCGCCTATCAAAATCTCCCTGGTCTGTCTGGATATCAGCCAGAGGAGGTTACCGGTAAGCAAGCTCCAAGGACAGTGAGAGGGGCCAGCCTCTATGGAGGGGGCTTGCAAATCGACAAGTGGTAGCAGAGGATGGTTGCAACAAGACGGCTGAGCAGCAGGTGGGAGACAATTTTTTTTGCTGATAAGCAGCGATCCACGGACCTCTGCGATGCTGATTTATGGCTGGATGGTGAACGCGAATTGAAACGTCTTCGGTTCCCTGAGAAAAAAGGCTCCTGTTTTGAATAAAACAGAGCGGAGAGGCCACATACTTCGCATTCCAGAGCTGATAAGAAGTTCTGTTGCTATGTGACAGGTCGTGAGTACTTTTTGAGCTAAATTTATTTTAGAGAGAAAAGAAGCTTCAAAAGCGAAAGCAAGGCTGAGTTTTTCAGCGACGCTTGTTGTAAACAAACTGTTGGAAAGGGGACTTTCCAAGAAGAGCGCAGCTTGCTGATTGCTGTTGGATTGCAGCGAAGGCTTATCGTTTACAGATTCTCTGTGGAAGTGAAAATTCCAGGCAGCAGAGGCTGACTGCCAGGTGCAAAGCAGCTTGTAAACATGCAATAGACTATTGGATTTTCCAGCTTGTAGCTGAAGCTGCAGCTTGGCATTAAAGATGGCTCTGTTATCTCAGAAACTGAATAGCCAAAACTGGCTAGAATGGTCATTTGCAATGGAATTTTTGCTGGTGGGAGAGCACTATGGGACTTAGTACAAACCCCACAGCCTGTTGCTGTACAAGCACAGGGGGAGAAGGCTGCAGTTCAAAGTGAATTGAAGCAGCGTGTCCTGATAATTTTGGCGGAAAATGTTGACGCTTATCTTGAGCCAGTCCTAAAGGGTGCAGCAGAACCAAGGGTCGCTTGGGAGTCACTCCGCAAAGCTTGTGAAGCTGGGGTGGGAAGCAAGGACCGATAATTGGTTGCGCCAAAGGGGGAGAGCCAAGATGAAGCTAGCCCAATTCTTGAGAGCTCATCGAAAGCTGGGAGGAGCTTTGAGCCACAACAAGGAAGTGAAGGGACTGTTGCTGCTGTTGCTGTTAAAGATCCTGCTACTGCTGCAATGGCTGTTGCTGATGGGGGGAGTGAAGCTCGGGAATCAAGCACCCCCACTACTATTGCTACAGAGGAGAAAGCTGTAGCTCACAACGCTGTTCGTCAGGAGACACCACGTCAGGAGAAAGGAACTAGAGGGAGCTCTGTAAAGCCTCAGACTTCAAGCAAAGGTCGTACCCAGTCCCAGGCAAAACCAGATATGGCTTTGATGTCACTAAAAGCCACAGCATCCGTGGAGAACTCATTTATAATAGACACAGGGTGCACGCAACACATGACATCACATTGAGAGCTGTTTTCTACATTTGAGAAGCAACGCTTCACTGTGAAATTGGCAAATGGTCAGGAAATGGAAGCAACCAGGATTGAAACTGTGTATTTAGAAAGCCTGAACTTGACTATAAACAATGTTTATTTTGTTCCAGGTTTAAAGTACAATTTGCTGAGTGTTTCTCAAATCACTAAGAAGAAACTGGTGTTATCCTATGATGAGGAAAGTTGCAAAATCTACAAAGATGGAGAGCTGTATCTTTCTGCCAGAGAAAAAGACGGGCTGTATCTGTTGACATTTGAGGAATCGAATTATAAAATGTGCACTGCATGTGAATCTAAAATGCTTTCTCTTGCAGGTATCTCGAAAGAAGACACGAGAGGAAAGGCAACAAAGATTAACAAAGTTTTTCAGCGAGTGTATGCTGATGTAATTGGTCCTTTAGCACCTTCTAGAGGCAATGCAAAATACGATCTTGTATTTGTTGATCATTTTTCTCAATATGTATGGATTTACATATTGAGATCTCCCAGAGAAACCTTAGAAAGGTTTAAGGAGTTTTGTGATAAGGCTAAGAATGTTCATGATGCTAATATTGATTTTCTTTACACAGATGAGAAGCCAATTTTTCTTTCACAGGATTTTCAGGATTTCCTTGAGAATCAAGGGATAGAGCACAAGGTTGCTGTTTCAGAAGCTGCATGGAACAAAACTGTGTGTGTAAAAGTGAACAAGGTGTTCACACTTGCCACATGAGTTTTGGGCTGAATCTTTATCTTGTTACACTTGGGTGAGAAAGGTTTCAAAAGGTATGGAATGTTCTCCTTTTGAGAGGCTGTTCCGCAGAAAACCTTCTGTCTCACATTTTAGGGTTTTGGGATCTCAAATCAGAACAGAAACTCCAGATGGGGTGAAGAATGCCAGAGGCATTCTTGTGGGTTATGAAAAGGGTCTCTACAGAGTAATTTTGATTCTCACAAAATTTCTAGAGAGTGCTCCTGGACAGGAGAGAGTAATTTTTCACACATATCCCACTGCTGATGATTCAGATGATGAATTTGATTATTCTGATTATAGTGATACCGAAAGTGACACAGAAAGCTCAGAGAGTTCTGTTGACACAGTTATTGAGAAAGGTTCACACACAAAAGCTAGATCTTCACAGGTTAAGGATGAACCACTGTTTATTATTGGAACTGGTTCTTTGAAAAGTCCTGAGACTGAACCAGTCAGCAAAGAGGATCAATACCTCATACACAGGTCTGAGAGAATCACAAAGGGCGTACCACCCAAGAGGTATTCAAAAGAGTTTGCTAACTCAGCTGTTGCATGTGTTACTATTGTTGACAACTCAAGGCAGGTTGAAGCTGTGTCTAAGTCAGAGACAAAGACACAACAGGGAGTTGCTAAGCATAACACAACGTTCCCTAACCAAGGTAATGCAGAAGCACTCATTCCTTGGAAATCAGACAACCAGAGAATTACATTGGTGAAACCAGTGGCAGGTAGTTCCAAGGGTGGAACTGAAACGACAGGGGATTGTTTCATGTATAACAACTGTTTGTTTTCTTCTCTGGATCAAGCTTTGTCCGCAGCTAACGATGATTCATATGGGGGAGGATGTCAGTATATTGAAACATCACCGCTGCAGACAGCCAGATTGTTGACACCACATGATGCGCTTATCTGTGGGAAGGAAGAATTTCCCAGGACGTTCACAGGCTGGATAAGTCTTTGTGAAGAGTGTAACTTGAAACCTTCTGTGTGCGCATGTTCAGGAAGTTTGTCAGACTTGCTGGAAGAACTGAACTGAAAGAACGTGTTTTTTCTCTAGTGCTGTAATGTCAGAAATAAACATCATGTAAATAGATTTCTGACTTATTTTCTTTCCCCTGCGGAAGCAGAAGGGAGGGGTTGTGCATTTTGCCCATACTTGGGAAAATGTCGCCTATCAAAATCTCCCTGGTCTGTCTGGATATCAGCCAGAGGAGGTTACCGGTAAGCAAGCTCCGAGGACAGTGAGAGGGGCCAGCCTCTATGGAGGGGGCTTGCAAATCGACAGTGCAACCACACCAAAGCCTTTACAGGCTCAAACATCATCATGAGCCCAAACCGTGACGAATAGGCAATTATAAAGACATTAGTCACACTTCACCACACTCTTCTCACATTTCACTGGTAGAAATGTCTTTTAAATGTATGCTGTGAATGTGAGCTAACGAAGTTTAGATAAACTGAATTGGTGAGTCCTTAAATCACCTCCTCACACATTATTGTTGCTTTTCTCTGTGTTTTCAGGGAGGAAGCATGACAGGACGTATATTCCGGGCTACCGGACGATCGCATCCTTTTGGATCGTCATGGGTCTGGCCTGGATAACTGTGTTGTTTGAACTGGTATCATCATTACTGGCACCTACGGATCCAAAAGCAAGCCCACGAAAAGACAGTAGTAGGCAAAAATAACACTGCCCAAAAGGCGTCAGTTTGCTACATTTCCACTGGAGGAGAATTTATCTTTGCATTCTGGTGGAGACGGACATAAAAATCAGCTATACTCAAGAACCTCCCCTGAGCTTTTTATAATTATATGGCATTGTGACATTCAAGTGATTCGTTAAAAACTGGCTAGCTGGTCTATAAGTTAAAGTAATTCCTAATAAACTGTGAAATAGTTGGGTTTTCTGCATCGGATTATAATATCTCTTCTTTACAAAATATATATTGTGCTTTGATAATTTTTTTAGAGAGGAACCAAGATGATCAAGGGTCTGGAAACCAAGCCTTATGAGGAGTGGTTGAAGGAGCTGGGTATTTTTATTCTGGAAAAGAGGGAACTGGGAGAGATATGAGAGCTTTCTTCAAATATCTCAAGGGCTGTCACATGGAAGAGGGAGCATGCTTGCTTTCTCCTGCTCTGGAGGGGAGGACTCAAACCAATGAAAGGAGATGAAACACACCATAAGGAGGAGAATTGTATTTCTCTCGCTAAGGTCTCTATCACCAAAATAAATAATAATGGTGACGGGGGGCACCCTTGCCTTGTCCCTTTCGTTATTTTACATTTTTCCATAATCCCATTATTCGCAATCAGCATAGCTTGTTGGTCTGAGTAAATTGCCTCCATACCTCTACCAAAAGCCTCCCTGATGTTCATCATTTCTATCATCTTCTTCATAAAAGTCAATGAAATATTATCAAAGGCCTTTTCTGCATCTATGAACATTAAAACTGCTTGTTTCTCATTCCCGACCACTAGATAGTCTATGATATCAATGATCTTTCTTATTTTATCCTTCATCTGGTGGCCTGGCAAGAAACCTGCCTGATCTTGACGAATTAAGTCCACTAAAACCCTCTTCATTTGGTTAGCATATTGGCAGATAATTTATAATTATTATTTAAAAAAGAAATTGGCCTATAATTTTTAACTAAAAGTGAGCCAGCATTCTTCTTCAGAATCAATGTGATATAGGCCTTTTTTCAGAACTTTTCAGAATGAATGAGATACCAGTGACTGGGTGTTTCCCCAATCTCGAGATACTATTTAAGTGGTTGTACCAGTTGGTCCTGCAATGTTTTAATAGTACTTTGGTGACAGTCCATCTAGCCCTGGTGTTTTACCTATTTTAGCTTCTGTAATTGTCTCTTTTACCTCCTGTGTCAATAATGGTGCATTTAGAAAATCTATTTTTTCTTTTGGAATTTTACTGTTTTAAATATTCTTCAATTTTCTCTTTATTTTCAGAACTCGCTCGGTACAGTTCTGTATAATATCTTACAAATTGCCTTTGTGTATCTTTTGGATTATCTTTTACTTTCCCCACTACATTTAATTTATTAATTAAATTTATGCTGTTTTCTCCTTAACTGCCATGCCAGTAATTTGCCTGGCTTATTAGCATATTCAAAAAAAAATCTGTTTCATCCTTTTTATTTTCTATTCTATTCCTTGAATAGAATAGAATAACTGAATATTGTGTTTGTAACATCTTTACTGTTTATTTGTTTGTTTTATTGAATTTTAATGTTACAGAAAGAAAAAGAAATAAAATGAAATAAAATGAAATACATAGACAAAAATAAATGACTCTTTACACGAACAAAAGTCATTCCCACCCCTGTGACTACCCATCACCACGCCCCACCACTTCCCTCCCTTACACCTCGACTACCACATATTTAAGGTTTGGTATAAAACATTGCAATCTTTTAAGTTTTATATTTTGATCTCTGCAAGGTGTTGCCATAATAAAGCCTGACAGAGGCTCATTGCAAAGCAGAACAGAACAAAGTGCTAAGACTAGTGTCTGTCATATTTCTGCACAGAACACTTTTCTGCAACTGGGAGTCTTCAAGGTTAAATGTTACAGCCTGCTGTTGAGTTCAGGCACTGCACATTCTCTGCCCCATCTCCCTATGTATGTTTTAAAGGATCTTTTAGTTCACCAAAGTAGTTGACATTCTCCACAGTGTTTGTCATACAATCCTGAACACAATTTCAGGTGTTCTTCAACTACAACTTCCATCATTGTTGACCTTTGGCTGGTTATTTGATCATTAATGTAAACCTCCAAAATGAATTTTGTATAGTTACATTTTTAGCTCTAGCTTCAGTACTTTTTATTTTATTTTAATTTATTGCTATGGCTAGTAGTTGATGCAAATAAAGATTCTTCTGATCTGGGGCAGATGAGAGCCAGAGCCCAAGGACGTCTGGAGGGCCAAACTTCTAGGTATTTAGTGGGAGTCACTTCTGACTAAAACGGCGCAGCCTTAAGGCTGCCAAGCAATCCAATGTACATTTACTTTGGGCGAAAACAAAGAGTGCTTCCTTCTGAGTAAATATTAATAGGATTGTACTATGAAATTCTGTTTTTCAGATCTGCTTGCTGGGCTTCTGGAAGGTGTACACCAAAACTGTAGCTCTGCCAGAGGCAGACTACAGTTCCCAGGACCCCTTGAGGGAAGCAGTGTGCTTTAAATGTATGACATGGATGCAGCCTCACAACCAGGAACCCAACAGCTGGAGTGGGGAACCCTGAGATCAATCAGACCACCACCACACCTTGCTTCATGCTGTTAAGGTGCTGCAAGGTTCCTTGTTGTCTTCCCTGGAAACAGAATGGGGAAGCAAGCCATATTGGGGTGTCGATGATGTTCTTAAGAGTACGGCACAGCACTATTTTCATTAGGGGGCTGGACAGCTGAAAATAATACGCCAATATATTTCACCCTTGGGTTTCAGATAGTTACATGGGTAGACAAATCTAAAAAGCACAGGACACAAATTTTCACAGCCTTCTAGTGGCTAGGGTGGCTCATTTGCCAGGAGCAAATTGTTGTATTTAGCATCAACTCTGGAGGTGTATATTCAATTCTGACCATACGAAGCCTCCTGGTGTATATTATGCTCTAGGAGCAAATCTAAAACCAAAGGGGCACATTTGTTGCCAGATGTGATTCCCCCCCGGCTCTCCTACTACACTACATTTTTGGGGACTTCTTGCTGTTTTCGCAAGGGTTGAGGCACAGAGCCTGATGAGCAAAAGGTAGAGGCAATGGCAAAACTGAAGCAAAGCTGTGTCCTTCACACGGGGTTTTAGCAAACCCCTTTGGGTGGGCATTTCTCTGTTGCATCTCTCCTATCAATCGTGAGGAGGAAGGAAAGCAATGGCGACACATCCCAAAGAACAGAGCTCAGCTTCTTGCAGTTAGGATCTCTTACATCCTGCTTTACTCAAGAGATGAGGAAGGGTCACAGTTCAGTGGCAGGAAACATGCTTTAAATGCTAAATCTTCCAGAGTAAAAAACCTGGAGAGCTTCTGCCAGCGAGTGTAGGTGATGCTCAGTTAGATGAGCCAATGATCTGACTTGATTTAAGTCAGCTGTTTCCTATGGTCTGTCAGCTGATGGGATTTAGGACAGGTGTTCCAACTTCTAGGGGTGGAAGGGTCTTCAGCCCCCTCCATATTTGCTGGCAGGCATCTGGGCACCCTCTATGTTGAGCATAGTTCAATGGCTGGCTCCACCTGAACGTGAAGATGACTCTCATATCTCCTCCTGTTCAGAATAAACACACCCAGCTCCCTCAACCATTCCTCATCAGGCTTGGCTTCTAGATTCTTGATCTCTTGATACATTTATTACTTCCCATGATCTGGACACTATGCTTCGAGAGTCACTTTGGAGAATAGAAGACGCGGAGGAAACTGTTCTACTTTAAGAAATAGAGTTTATGGAGCTATTTATATCTTCAGTCTGCATGGAAGGAGTCAAGCTCTTATGGCATGGTCAGTTCAAGAGGCAGCAGTGCAGGCATCCTTCTGCCTCTCTCTCCAAGATGGATGTCTCCTTCCCCCCACCTTCTTTCTCCCAGAAACCTCTTGCCCTCCCACAGAGCAGGCTCCCTGGCAACTTCCCAAATCCCCAGTGTTTGTTCATACCTAGGGGCGTGGTTCAAAACTCTGTGACGGGGTGAGCTCCCATTGCTCGGTCATAGCTCCTGCCAACCTAGCAGTTCAAAGTGCAAGTAGATAAATAGGTACCCCTCTGGCAGGAAGGTAAATGGCATTTCCGTGCATTGCTCTGGTTTCACCAGAAGCGGCTTAGTCATGCTGGCCGCATGACCTGGAAAAACTGTCTGCGGACAAATGTCAGCTCCCTCGGCCAGTAAAGCGAGACGAGTGCTGCATCCCCATAACTGCCAGGGGTTCTTTACCTTTAGGGGCAAAAGGGAAGTTCCTTTGCATTGTTAATGGCTCCTATTGTACTCTTGATAGCTGTAGGTCAGCGAGGTTTATTTCCATAAGCAGGCCCAGGAATTCTCTGTCCAGAACAGCTCTGCAGTTTGTATTTTAATCCATATCCCAATCAATCAAAATCCTAGCATTTATCCATCTGAGGGTTAAACAATAGCATTAGCTTCGCTGCTGCATCACACTATTGACTCATGTTCAGTGTGTGGTCCACCAAAACCCCTAGATCCTTTTCACATGTACTGCCAATAAACTAGGTGGCCCCCATCCTATATTTGTGTATCTTGTTCTTTCTTCCTAAGTGCAGAACCTGACATTGGTCCCCATTGAAATTCATTTTGTTAGCTGGGGTTCAATGTTGCCTTGCAAAAAAGAGGACACATTTGTTGACTTCTGCTTTTAACTATGGATTGCTATCATGACTCTGCCCATGAAAAAGAGGACGTGTCCTGGAAAAAGAGGACAAATGGCAACCCTAAATTCTGATTCTTTTTGTTGTGGCATTAGCTACCCTCCCAGTTTGGTGCCATCTGCAAATCTGATGAGCATTCCCATTGCTCATCAGAGCTTCCTACCTATACATTTCTAAAATACTGTGGGCTGATCTTCCCACCAGCCTCTCAGACCTAGAGAGGCTATCAGCAGCCCAGCAGGTACAGAGGTGGTGACCTCACAGAAGACCAGGTAAGTAAAAGTGGGTAATGTACTCATGACCTCATAGAGCCCATGGGGGAGGGGGTTAAGCTGCTCCTCCCAAATAGCTACCCAGTAAAAGGAAGCCACTGAGACTCTCCCATCAAATACTGGGAGTTGATGAAGTGGATAATTTAAGAATTGGACTCGAAGGACCCTGTCAGGGTGAGTGAGGAGCCAAGCAAAGACCTCTCTCCTCTTTTCAATTCCCTCCTCCAAATGACCCCTGGGCTGGTTATGGATGTGGGAAAACACACTAGCTCCACCATGACAAAACCTCCTGGTTTTCTCCCTCCATGTTTCCCAATGAACTGTATTTCTTAAAAAAAACAAACCAAACCCGGAAAGGGAAAATGTGTTGGACATGCAATGTTCCTAACACTGCACGTCCAAAACATTCTTCAGATGTGCAATACACATTCTTCAGATGTGTATCTGAAGTACGTATATCTGGTGTGTCTGAAGAAGTGTGCATGCACACGAAAGCTTATACCTAGAACAAACCTAGTTGGTCTCTAAGGTGCTACTGGACTATTTTTTAAATTTTTAATTTTAACCTATTACGGTATTTGTAAGAATGGGTTTAAAATATCCTTTGATTTATCCATGGCAAGTCTGCATTTATATGCAAATTGTTCATATTTTGCGGGTTTGTCTTCAATGAAAGGTAGAAGGAAGCCTCATTTTTATTTTTCCGATTCATCAGTATCCGTCTTTTTGCCATGGTAAGGGCACGGAAACTCCACTCATATTGTCCTTTTGTAAGGTTCCATGTGCTGGGTATATAATTCAAAAGGACATTTTGCACTGTAAATGTCAGATTATTCCGTACAGTTCTGTTCATAGTTTCTGTTACCATCTGCCTAAAATCTTTCAATATAGGACAATGAAAAACACATAGGTTTTGGGGAAGCATTGTACTCATTGCATCTCCAACAGTTAGCTACCTTAGATAGCCCTTTTTTAAACAAACACGATGGGATCCAGTATATTCAAAATATTATTTTTTGTTATATGAACCTCAATTTAAGATCCATAGAACCCGTTAAAGCACTTAAAAAGAGTTTCCCACTGTGAGCTCGAAACTGAGGTCTCTACTTCTTTATTCCATCCCTCCCTCAATACCTGTATATCAAATTAGTTTGCTAGTAACAAAGATTTATATACGTTGATGGCCCTTTGTTGCATGAGAATTAATCAGCTGCTTCAATATCTTTGGGTTCTCTGAGGCTGTAAAAACTGCTGGTCTGTAGAAGGTGGTTAGCAAGCGTTTTATCTGGAGATATTGCCATTGAGCATTTGTAGGCAATCTGTATTTGTCTCCTAAGACAGAATATATATAAAATACAGCCTCTTCGTTTATCAGCTGGTCTAACATTAATATACCCAAATTCATCCATCTTTTCCTCTTCCTGTCTTGGTATGTGAATTGGAATTCCTCATAACATATAAACTAGTCTAGCTATTATGTTCATTTTAAGAGCACTGACCTTCCCCCACAGAGTCAGGTTCAATGACTGCCATTTGTTGATATCCACTGATACCTCATGATATATTTTGTTGATGTTTAATGATGCTAATTTAGCTAAATCTCATGGTATTAATATCACACTGTTGACTCATGTTCAGCTTGTGGTCCACCAAGACCCCTGGATCCTGTTCACATGTACTGCTATTTAGCCATGTGTCTCCCATCTTCTATTTGTGCATCTGGTTCTTCCTGCCTAAGTGCAGAACCGTACATTTGTCCCTACTGAAATTCATTTGGTTAGCTTGGGTCCAACTATGGAGAGTGCTCAGCTATGGGGCTGTACGCTTGAGTCTGGGTCAAGAAAAATATGGACTTGCTGACTAAACTATAGTTATTCTTGTGTCCTTGGATCTCATTCCCACACAGAACAACATGTTTGTGAGCAGGGCACAGGGCGTCCTACTGCTAGCTGGATACATGACTTACATGGTGATGGGTGCCTTCGTCTTCGAGCTTCTGGAGAACGATCACCACAAAAGAATAGAAGAAGCAATTTTTCACATGAAAGAGGAATTTTTTTCGAACTACACCGCTCTCAGCCCAGAAGAGGTGGAGGTATTCATACAGGTAAGGCATTACTTTAGCAAGACTGAAAGGGATGACCGTGGCAGGACACCAGAGATTAAGAGGTCAGAAAGTATATATGGGGGGAATACAGTTTAGGAGGTGGGAATTGAGGTGGGGACAGAATCAGTGGCCAGCATAAAGCCATAAGGACTCACCCTTCCTTCTGCATGTGAAAATTTATCTCCATGGAGGATTAGGCAGATTGTTGGAGGATAAGACAAGGAATGACTACTAGACATTATGGCTGTGTTCTGCCAACACTGTTGGAGGCAGCATGGGCTTCTCCACACTGAGCTTTCCTCCACTCTCTCCAGGCATGGCCATGATTTAAAGCTCCGTGTCTGAGCACCATTTTGTTACTCTGGGGCTTTCCTCGTGAAAACCAGCTTGTGAACAGCAATCCATTGTAAACCCAAATTGATTTTTGCTCTGATTCAGTTATAAGGAGTTTTTGTTAGTATTTGTACCATATGATGCAGTTGGTCCCTTACCTTTCCCTCTCCAACCTGGCCACAGTGATCCATGCGACGGTCACCTCCATGCTTGACTACTGTAACTCGGGGATGTACTTGAAACTGTCCCAGAAACTCCAGTGGGTGCAGAATGCTGCAGCGAGGCTCCTCATGGGGTCCTTGCCATGGGAGTATATTCACTCAGTGCTCTACCAGCTGCACTGGCTCCTGTTGGAGTATAGGGTCAGGTATAAGGTGCTGTTTTTTGACCTTTAAAGCCCTATGCAGCCTTGGACCCTCGTACTTACCCACAGAGGACCCTAAGGTCCATGAGTAATAATAGCTTAAAGGTCCCGGGCCCTAAGAAAGCCAGACTATCCTCCACCAGGGCCAGGGCTTTTTCAGTGAGGGCTCCGACCTGGTGGAATGCTCTGTCCCTTGAGACTAGGGCCCTGCAGGACTTAATCTCCTTCTGCAGGGCCTGTAAGACAGAGTTATTCCGCTTGGCCTTCAATCTGAATTAGCCTGATTCTCTATTCTCTTTTCCCTTTATTCTTCTGTGAAGAAACCCTTTGTGGGACCCCCACATTTAAATTCTTCCTTGGTCTCCTTGCTGGCCGTAGTAGGACCAACTTGGCCAGTTAGCCCTGGTGATCAATCGATGTCTACTGAGACTGGGGTTTTTTTTCTCCCTTTTCCAAAAATGACCCCTGAATTTTTGAATTTTATTGATATTGATGCTGCATTTTATGTTGTATTCTATGCTGTTTTGTGCTCTTAATAAGTCACATTTTAATCAATGTTTTATATTGTTTTTAGCTGCCCTGAGCCCAGTTTTTAAACCGGGATGGGCAGGGTACAAATAATAATAATAATAATAATAATAATAATAATAATAATAATAATTATAATAATAATAATAATAATTATAATAATAATTGTTGTTGTACTGTACTGTATTTTGGAAAGAATAATTTAGGGAAAGGAGAACATATGTCACGTAGTAGCTGCAAAAGAGGTGATTCCAATCAAGGTCACAGAAAAGCTGAATCATTGCCACGGAAAAACCAAATTTATGTTTCTTCCAATTCAGCTATAAAGTGTGGGTTTTGGTTAATATTTGTACAGTTGAACCTTGGTTATTGTACTTAATCCATTCCGGTAGTCCATTCGACTCGGTTCGAAAACAAAGGTGTGGCTTTCAATTGGCTGCAGGCGCATCTTGCACTCAATCAGAAGCCATGGAAGCTGCGTCAGAATTTTGGCTTACGAAAAACATTCGCAAACCGGAACACTCACTTCACGGTTTGTGGCAATCGGGAGCCAAAATGTCTGAGTACCAAAGTGTCCGAGAACCAAGGTAGGACTGTTCTTTATTTCCTGGGAAACGTATTTTGCAAAGATAATACTGAGGAAAGGAGAACATACATCATATAGCAGTTCCAAAACAGGTGACTCTGTTCAAGTTCACAGAAAAGCTCAATTATTGTCTGGTTAACTGCCTTGAAAAGTGTGTCTTTGTGCCTTAGAACAGAGGGTGGGAGATGGGGTAGTCTCACCATTGTTTTGTTGACTGAGAATATGGGAGAGCCAATACTCCAAGCAGACTCTGTCCAGAAGAATTTATGAAGACAGGGAAGCTAAGACAGTATCTGGTGATAATCGGAGGAGGGGCTATTCTTATTGTTGGAATATTCAAACTGAGTCTTGCTTTCAATTGCAGAGACTGGTAAGAGCTGTTCACATGGGAATAGATCCAGTAGGAACCCATCCTCATGAAAAACAGAGGAGCAGCTGGGATTTCGCTAATTCTTTCTTCTTCGTGGGCACTATGTTAGCCACAATAGGTACTGTCATTTGGTTCTGGCTTCTCCCCAAATATAATATGGAGGGCATTCAACTGCTCTCATTTTTGCTCCTTCATCACCCTTCACATCTCATGTTTGCCTTGCCCTTTCTGGCCAAATAAATAGTTCATTTATTGTATGCCCAACAAGACCATTCCCTGATTAGTTATTTATTCCCCACCCTTCTGGGGTCAACCTAATGCAAATCCGTCCCTCTCAGCACAACCCTATGTATTCAGTGGGACTTGCTCCCCAATAAATTTGCATGGGATTGCAACTTCTTTCCAGTAAGCTACACAATGCACAAGATACCACACACCCTTTTCGTCTGGATGCAGAAAACCATGCACTGAATGAGTGGGAGAACCTACCTTATTAAGGGTTTATCTTTGCAACACACAGTTTGGAAAGCTCTAGTGAAGCTTTCTGGTGTGAAGCACAAACTGTTGATTCAAGTGTGCTAGGGATAAACTAATCTGCACTTCAAGTTCAGGCCATAAAGCTGCAGCTTCTGAGACCCAAGAAAAGGGCTTATCTGTTGAACTTGAGGTATCCCAGGAGGCTTCATTTCTTGACTCTGTCCACTTGAGAATCTGGATCAGTAGATACTATTAGTTTTCTAATTGGTTCTCTGATTATTCCTGGTGCTTGGCAAAATCTTCATAGGATCTCAGCTGAAAACAACTCAAAGTCTGGTCCTTACAGATGCATGGAGTATGCTGCTTAGTTATTGAAACTTTTCAACATACAATGCAATAAAACCCAAACTGATATAAAGTAAAAGAAAAGAAGAAACACACACAGAGAAAAATCAATCAATAAATAACAAATAAATAAATTAATCAAAGAAGGAAGGAAGGAAGCAAGGAAGAAAAGAAGGTGGGAATAAGGGAGAAAAGATTCAGAGCCCTCTATCAGAGGTAGAGTTTAACCCTTATCCATCCCAGCTCTCACCTGGACATACTGATCAGGTCAGGTCACACCGCAGTTGAAAGAAATCATATTCTTAGAGCATTCTTGAAAGAATTTAGAGACTTGGGAATTGCAACTGATTCTAGCCAACTGATGGTGACGAATGGAGGAACTCTGTTCTTTCCTCACTGCAGATGCCCTGAAGACTTACCTTCAGGGCTATTATGGGGTATCTGGGCACAATGGTGGTTCCTCTATCTAAGACGCTCCTTGCACGCCCAATTTCATCACCAAAGACATATCATCAAATACACTTCTAAATTTATCCCAAAAGAAATAAGTATTTTGTAATTCATTTTTAATCCAGTAACTGTATCACAAATTTTGAGGAACTGAAAAATCTGAAGGTAATTGGCAAATCAACAGTTGCTGACGTCTTTGCAACCCTTTCTGAATCTTACAACAGGCTATGGAAATCTCTGTCCCCAAACGAAAGAAGGTCAGATCTTTTGTGTTATTTTTGCTCTCTTTGGAATCCCCTTCTGCCTCCTCTGCTTGAATTATATTGGCTTTTTAGTCTCAGGAATCTTCGAAAGCTGTGCAGAGAAAGTGCATGGGAAAGAAAACAAGGTAATTCAGTTACTTTATCTAGAGATGGTTTCTAATCCAGCAGTCACAAGACTGAGGCCAACATAGACTGCTGCTGCACTCGGGTCCTGTATGCAGGTTTCCTGTGGGCATCTGGTCAGCTTCGATGAGAACAGAATCCTCAACTAGAAGGGCCCTTGCCTGTTCCAGCAGGGCTCTTCTTATATCTATTATATTTCATATACATATACATATATAATTAGCTGCTTCTATAATA
Organism: Podarcis melisellensis; assembly: GCF_964234715.1. Classification (NCBI taxonomy): domain Eukaryota; kingdom Metazoa; phylum Chordata; class Lepidosauria; order Squamata; family Lacertidae; genus Podarcis; species Podarcis melisellensis. Next base: position 7,774,844 of record NC_138528.1, on the reverse strand, counting down.
ATGGGAAGACAAGAAAAAATTAGACATGTGCATTATGCCCTCTAATTAAATGAGGAAGATAAACTCGAGCTCTGCCTTCAAATAGGAATGAGAGAAACTCCCCAAATTATTTGTTTCAAGAAGCACAGATTTTTGGAACACAGCTGTTTGCATTTAGTGAAAATGGCTTTGGGATAAATTTGCAAAAGATATCTTCTCAAATTCATGGAATTTATTGTTCTTAACTCTCCAAAATGCTCGTGGGTGCAAGGGTATATGCAACAACGTACAAGTGAACAAAAATTGCATCATCACCATTTTTTTCAAGGTTTAGAAAATCAAGTCTGCCATGTTAACACGGGATTACGACAGACCAAGGCTTTTAGATCAGTGTTTCCCAACCGGTGTTCCGTGGCACACTAGTGTGCCGCGAGACGTTGCCTGGTGTGCCGTGGGAGGGAGGCGGGCGAGTCGGGCGGCGGGAGCGCAAGGCTTGCGGGCAGCACGGAGCACGGGGCGCCCTTCGGAGGCCGCCCCGTGCTCCGCGCTGGTGTTGGCCAGCCTTGCGCACCTGGGGGATCTCCCCCCGGAGAGCGCAAGGCTTGCGGGCGGCAGCTAGCAGCGCGGAGCACGGGGCGGGGCGCCCTTCGGAGGACGCCCCGTGCTCCGCGCTGGTGTCGGCAAGCCTTGCGCACCCGGGGGATCTCCCCCCGAGAGCGCAAGGCTTGCGGGCGGCAGCTGGCAGCGCGGAGCACAGGGCGCCCTTTGGAGGACGCCCCGTGCTCCGCGCTGGTGTTGGCCAGCCTTGCGCACCCGGGGGATCTCCCCCCGAGAGCGCAAGGCTTGCGGGCGGCAGCTGGCAGCGCGGAGCATGGGGCGCCCTTCGGAAGACGCCCCGTGCTCCGCGCTGGTGTTGGCCAGCCTTGCGCACCCGGGGGATCTCCCCCCGAGAGCGCAAGGCTTGCGGGCGGCAGCTGGCAGCGCGGAGCACGGGGCGCCCTTCGGCGGACGCCCAGTGCTCCGCGCTGGTGTTGGCCAGCCTTGCGCACCCGGGAGATCTCCCCCCGAGAGCGCAAGGCTTGCGGGCGGCAGCGCGGAGCACGGGGCGCCCTTCGGAGGACGCCCCGTGCTCCGCGCTCGTGTTGGCAAGCCTTGCGCACCCGGGGGCGCGTGGGGCGCCCTGAAACAGAGGGTTCCCCATGCTGCGGACTGTAGCCTGCCGCCCGACGCGTGGGGCGCCCTGAAGCAGAGCGCCCCTCGCGCCAGGCAGACATGGGCCAGCCCCACAAGCTCGGGGGACAGCGGGGAGGCGCAGCACCGCCATCCCACTGTTCCCCGACCTGGTTTTTTGGGGGGGAAATAAAGGAAAAAATTTTTTCCTTTATTTCCCCCCCAAAAAAGGAGGTGCGTCCTATTTCATAATAAAGTAATTATAAAATACTTTCTTTGTGTTTATTTGATGCCTATTAAAGAGAGTTACTTTATATATAGTCAATATAGGCACACAGTTAATTTTTTAAACATTTTCTAATGGTGGTGTGCCTCGAGATTTTTTTCATGAAACAAGTGTGCCTTTGCCCAAAAAAGGTTGGGAAACACTGTTTTAGATACTTGCCTCTTTCTAAAACAAAGGTTTCTGTTTTGTTTACAGCTTGTGGTTTGTCTGCAGGCACACAAAAAAATGAGCCTGGGTTTGGACAAAATGCTAAGTCAAACCATGCCTTAGTTTGTGGCCGAAGCAGCCACCATCTCCTCTCCTGGAGCCTGTCTTGGAGAAATTTAAAAGGAGGTTCTTAGACTGTAGCTTACCTACACAGCAATCCAAAAGAAAAGGATGTAGGTTCCCAGTGAATAGTTGTGAACCAAGCACTTGCATGTGAATGTAGAACTGGGTATTGTGCTCCAGATGAAGTCTAACTAGGATGGAATTATTGTTATTTATCTATTAATGCAGCCTAAAATCCCTGTGCATGGCTGGAAGCCAAGAAAACTGAGCTCTGTTGCATCAAACCTACCTTATTTCTTTTCTTTTTTTCTTTATCTTTTAGAATTCAGCAAGATATTTTATCTTGTTCGTGGCTATGGGAATTATAGTCTTTCTTATTTTGCCATCATTCCTCTTTCAACGGGTGGAGGATTGGAGTTATTATGAAGCTATCTATTTTACATTTATCACACTCAGCACCATTGGTTTTGGAGACTATCTAATTGGTAAGGCTTTCAAAATACTTTCATATTGTGAGCTTAACTGGTTTTAGAGATAAAGCTAGGTCATCTGTAGCCTCAAGGTACTAGTGGGAACCAATCTGCTCCACTGAAGAATATGAAAGCTCAGTTCAGGTTTCATACAAAAGATGACTTGCAATGATTATAATTTGAACCCAAACCATATTTTAAGTTTCTCAAGTAAAGACCCTCCAAGTATCCATATTTTCCAGGAACAGCTCCAGATTTACAGAAGCTATCCCAAAGAGTAATGGTTCCTTGACATCCTGGAAAAAAGTGACAAGTAGGGTGCCACCGGGTTCTGTTCTGGACCTGTTGTTGTTCAACATCTTTATAAATGCTTGGTTGAATGAACTGAGAGGATGCTTCTCAAATGTACAGATGACACTGAACTTGGAGGAGTAGCTAATGCCACGGAAGACAGAATCACAATTCAAAATGACCTTAACAGATTGGAGAACTGGGTACAAGCTAACAAAATGCATTTCAATAGGGATAAATGTAAGGTTCTGCACTTAGTCAGGAAGAAGCAGCTGCACAAATATAGGATGGGGAACACCTGGCTTACTAGCAGTACATGTGAAAAGGATCTAGGGGTCTTGGTGGACCACAAGCTTAACATGAGTCAAGCATGTGATGCAGTAGGGAAAAAAGCTAACAATATTCTAGGCTGCATCAACAGAAGTACAGTGTCCAGATCAAGAGAAGGAATAGTACCACTCTATTCTGCTTGGTCAGAACAATCTGACAATCTGGAATACTGGGTCCAGTTCTGGGCTGTTGAGAAATTGGAACATGTGCAGAGAAGGGCAGCCAAGATGATCAAGAGTCTGGAAACCAAGCCTTATGAGGAATGGTTGAAGGAGCTGGCTACATTTATACCTGGAAAAGAAGAGACTGAGAGGAGATATGATAGCCATCTTCAAATATATTAAGGGTCGTCACATGGAAGAGGGAGCATGCTTCTTCTCTCCTGCTCTTGAAGGTAGGACTCAAACCAAAGGCTTCAGGTTACAAGAAACAAGATTCTGACTGAACATTCATTAAAAATTTCTGACAGTAAGAGTGGTTCGGCCATGCAATAGACTCCCTTGAGAGGTGGTGGACTCTCTTTCCCAGGGGTATTTTAAGCAGAGGTTGGATAGCCATCTGTCATGGATGCTTTAGCTGAGATTCCTGCATTGCAGAGGGTTGGGCTGGATGCAACAAACATGAAAGAAAGGAAAATGCTCAATATGTTTTACTGGACAGTGATTTTCACCTTTCTCTTGGTTGGAACTGCAACTCCACCCCCATTGTTTAGCCCGGACACTGAGGTCCATCTCCGCGGGCCTTCTGGTGGGTTCCTCACTGCAAGAAGTGAGGTTACAGGGAACCAGGAAGATGTCAAGGAGATAAAGAACTCAGGGGCGCCGACTTATAAAAAATATTGGGGGGGCCCATACCGACTTATAAAAAATATTGGGGGGCCCAAGACCTCCAAACCGCTGCTGCTGGGGGAACGAAAGGGGCGAGCCCCGGGCTGCCCCGACCTTAAGTGAACCTGTGAGGGCCCTCCCTTTGCGGCAGCCGATTGGCTGCCGCAAAGGGCGGTGAATATTAATGATGTATCATTTTTGTGCTTCATGCTGTGGCCACAGACATGTGATCTGATGGTGAATTTGGGGTGACCCAATGCAAAAATCCTGAGAATCCCTGTGGATCCATGCTTTGTAACCACATTTTTGCACCATTGCAGCCCCAGGCAACAGTGGGTGTGTGATTTTTGGGGGGCAGGCTGTAGCCATGGACATGCTATGTGCTCTGATGGTGAATTTGGGGTGACCCAATGCAAAGATCCTGAGGATCCCTGTGGATCCATGTTTTGTAACCACGTTTTTGCACCATTGCAGCCCCAGGCAACAGTGGGTGTGTGATTTTTTGGGGGCAGGCTGTAGCCAATTTGGGGTGACCCAATGCAAAGATCCTGAGGATCCATGTGGATCCATGCTTTTTAACCACATTTTTGCACCACTGCAGCCCCAGGCAACAGTGGGTGCGTGATTTTGGGGGGGCAGGCTGTAGCCATGGACATGCTATGTGATCTGTTGGTGAATTTGGGGTGACCCAATGCAAAGATCCTGAGGATCCATGTGGATCCATGCTTTTTAACCACATTTTAAGTGGGGAGGGAAGGAAAAACACAGAACGGACAAGGAGCACGAGAGGGGTGTGCAGAGAAGCAGCTGGCTAAGAATGCAGGGGAGGGGTATAACGGCAGGGAGGAAAGGAAGGCAAAAGTTTTCCCTCACCTACCCACCCAAGCCAGCCAGCCAGCTCTCTCTCTCTCTCTCTCTCTCTCTCTCTCTCTCTCTCTCCCTCCTGCATGTTTTCAGCCCTCTCCTTGCCTGGAGGGGAGGGGCTTTCCCTGCTCTTTGTTCCGTTTGAGCAAACACAGCAAGGAAACAGAGGAGGGTGGGCAGTAAGACCCTGAGGCAGAATGCAGGAAAGCAGCCGCTTCCTCTTTTTGAGGGAAAAATACGGTAATAATTTTCTTAAATTATTGGGGGGGCAGAGCCCCCCCAAACGAATTTTTGAGGGGGCTCGGGCCCCCTCAGGCCCCATGGAGTCGGCGCCTATGAAAGAACTACACAACCTTTAGAAGACATCTTAAGGCACCCCTGTATAGGGAGATTCTTAACGCTTTATGTTTTATAATGTTTTTATATATGCTGGAAGCCTCCCTGAGTGGAGGTGGGATACAAATAAAAAAACATTATTATTATTATTAATATTATATTATATATAATGTGTGTATGTGTGTGTGTGTGTGTGTGTATATATATATATATATGACACAGGTGGCGCTGTGGGTTAAACCACAGAGCCTAGGACTTGCCGATCAGAAGGTCGGCGGTTCGAATCCCTGTGACGGGGTGAGCTCCTGTTGCCCGGTCCTAGCTCCTGCCAACCTAGCAGTTCGAAAGCACGTCAAAGTGCAAGTAGATAAATAGGTACCGCTCCGGTGGGAAGGTAAACAGCGTTTCCTTGTGCTGCTCTGGTTCGCCAGAAGTGGCTTACTCATGCTGGCCACATGACCTGGAAGCTGTACATCGGCTCCTTCGGCCAATAAAGCGAGATGAGCGCCGCAACCCCAGAGTCGGTTGGACTGAACCTAATGGTCAGGGGTCCCTTTACCACATATATATATATGCAGGAATTTACAGGATGTACACTGATTGGGAATGTGGTAGCGCAACCACACCATGTCTTTTAAACGTATGGTGTGAACATGACCTAATGAGGTCTGGATAAACTGAGTTGGCGGGTCCTTTAAATCACCTCCTCACACATTATTGTTGCTTTTCTCTGTGTCTCCAGGGAAGAAGCAGGACAGAACCTATTTTCCGGGCTACCGGCTGCTCTCAGCCATTTGGATCATCGTTGGTCTGGCCTGGATAGCTGTGCTGTTTGAACTGGTATCTTCATTCCTGGCACCTGTGGATCCAAAACCAAGCTCACAAAAAGACAGTAGAGGGTAAAAATAACACCGTCCCAAAGGAGTCAGTCTGCTACATGTCCACTGGAGAAGAATTTATCATTTCATTCAGGTGGAGACTGACATAAAAATCAGTTGCACTCAAGGACTTCGGTTGAGCTTTTTATAATTTTATGCCATTGTGACTGCCTGCTGATTCCTTAAAAACTCACTAGTTGCTCTTTAGGTTATGCAGCTCCTAATAAACTGTGAAATAGCCGGGTATTCTGCAACCAAGAGAGGGAGGGTGGGTAATACTTGGATTCTCAAAACTGGAATGTGTGCAGAGGGGAGCAACCAAGATGATCAAGGGTCTGGAAACCAAGCCTTATGAGGAGTGGTTGAAGGAGCTGGGTATTTTTAATCTGAAAAAGAGGGGATTGGGGGAGATATGAGAGCCATCTTCAAATATCTCAAGGGCTGTCACATGGAAGAGGGAGCATGCTTGCTTTCACCTGATCTGGAAGGGAGAACTTATACCAATGGAGATTTGAACTAAACATCAGGAAGAACTTTCTGACAGTAAGAGCTGTTCAGCAGGGGAACATGCTCCCTCGGAAGGTGGTGGACTTTCCTTCCTTGAAAGTTTTTCAGCAGAGGTTGGATGGCCATCTGTCCTGGATGCTTTAGTTGAGATTCCTGCATTGCAGGGGGTTGGACTAGATGACCCTTGGAACCCCTTCCAACTCTGCAGCTGTATGATTCCATGATTCTAAGGGGCATTTTTGTCCAACATCAGGACAGACAAAGGGTCCCCAGGTAAAGTGGGAGGGGGTGGTGGAATTTTCTGGCTTGAGGACCACACTGGCTTCTCCCTTCCAGTGGGCACTGCACACCCTCACATGTGTGAACGCCTACGTGTGCACACACACAGGCAGACATGCATGGAGACACAACCCCCCCCCCATGAGAGCAGTGGAGACCAGCTTAGGTGGAGGTGGTAACTGCATGGGCATTCAAACTCCCCCCTCCCAGGACACCCCATCAGGGCGCTGAGCCTCACTCACTATTTAAATATATGTGGCATCACCAAAAACAGTAGAGGGTTCTGAAGGGCCAGAAAAAAATTGTCTCGGAGCCAGATCAAACTCCCAAACTGGGAATTGGCCACCACTGAAGTATAACCGTCCCTGAAATATGGAATTGCAGGTGAAAGTTCTTGGAACGTTTTGAGAGGAAAGAATGTCCTGAGGTACTGCCAAGTGAAGTGTGTGTGAATGCATCTCTGGGGAGAAGGGATCTGTGCATTTGCTTGGATCACTTTTCCCGTTCCACGGGTATTGACTGTCCAGCCGCCACCAGAAGGAAAACCCCCTTCTGCGTATGCCTACCTTTTCCACCCCACTCTTTTTCATCCCTGAATTCGCAGCCTTTTTAGGGTCATAGTATCATCGGAGCGAAGTTGAAAATGAGGAGGACAGCCAAGATCTCTTGGCACTTGTTTGGACAAAGAGTGTGGAATTCTGAATGCTTAAGACCTCAGGCCTCCACTGGAAGACAAAGAAAAAAGGAAATGAAACACACCATAAAGAAGATAATCTAAATATAGCTTTGTTAGGGAGATATGCGCATATATGTGCACAGGTGGCAGCAACACACGCTTCGTGCAGTAACAGAAGATGCCCCAAATAAAGGCAATTTAATAACGTGCACACAGTCTCACAACCCCCTTGTGATGTGCCTAGCATGGCCAGGAGAGAAAGGCTTGGCGAAGTTGGAATTTGATTTGAAAGTGGCGCCAAATGTAATTTCTATACAGTGGTACCTCTGGTTGTGAACGGGATCCGTTCCAGAGTCCCGTTCACAACATAAGCAGAACGCAACCCGCGTGCGCGGTTCACGATTCGCTGCCTCTGCGCATGCACGTGATATCATTTTGTGTGTCTGCGCATGCGTGAGTGCCAAAACCCGGAAGTAACCCTTTCCAGTACTTCCTCGTCACCGCGGGACGCAGCCTGAAAACGCTCAACCTGAAGCAAATGCAACACGAGGTATGACTGTAATACCCAGAGAAACACACAACAAAAACATTCTATATGCATAGATAAAACATACTTTGCAGATGGAAGCCATTGTGGATGCTGTGCTAAATTGTTTCTTCTTTTTCCCTTGGGAAAAAAATATGTTGGGGGGGGGGGAAGAGTTCTAATTTATTTATCCGGGTAAGGAGAGATTTCATCTCAACCCAATGCAGAATTTGAACTATGTTCTGTTTCAACAATATTCAAAGAACAATGGTCCACAATATTGAGGGAAACTGGGCAAGTTACATCCCACATTATTCCCAGCTTCTTGGTAGCCTGCTGGTTCTTAGTGAGATGGAGTCATTCCCATATTCCCCAACTTTTCTCCAGTGAAAATAGGGACATCCTAGACGCGGGTGGCACTGTGGGTAAAAGCCTCAGCGCCTAGGACTTGCCAATCGAAAAGTTGGCGGTTCGAATCCCCGCGGCAGGGTGCGCTCCTGTCGCTTGATCCCAGCGCCTGCCAACCTAGCAGTTCGAAAGCACCACCGGGTGCAAGTAGATAAATAGGGACCGCTTACCAGCGGGAAGGTAAACGGCGTTCCATGTGCTGCGCTGGCTCGCCAGATGCAGCTTGTCACGCTGGCCACGTGACCCGGAAGTGTCTGCGGACAGCGCTGGCCCCTGGCCTCTAGAGTGAGATGAGCGCACAACCCTAGAGTCTGTCAAGACTGGCCCATACGGGCAGGGGTACCTTTACCTTTACCTTTAAGGATCATATCAAAAACAGGGATGGAAACTTGGAGAATCTGCATTCCTTAACAAATGCACTCCATTTAGAATGCTTAGGGACACGGAGAGCTGCCTTACACAGAGTCAGACCAGTGGGCCATTTGGCACAATACTGTTCAGACTGACCGTGAGGAGCAATTCAGAATTTCAAACAGGAGTTTGGAAATGCTGGAGTTTGAACTCAGGACTCGCTGCCTGCTAAGCAGATGTTCTACCACTCAGTTTGGGAAAGGAGATTCATCCATCTCAGTGCTGGTGGTGGAATGTTCAGCTGGAAGCACTCCCACAACGACAACAAGGGGCTGTAGCCAACTAATTATTTTTTTTCATTCTTTATTAAATTTATACACCGCCTTTCATTTGAAGGTCTCGGGGAGGTTCACAAGAAAAAAAAATACAGGGTAAAAGGACAAAACAAATAGTTAAAACAAAGCCCAAAACAAAACAATGCCCTCCACTCCCACAAACACATTTAAAAGGCCGTAAGAAGAGGCATACTAAAAATAAATAGATCTGAGTTCGTCATGCCCCTTAATGCAAATATTGCCAATGTATTTCACATCTGGCAACCAATGTGCTCCTCGGGTTTCGGATACAACACGGGCAGACAAGAAACAGTCTGGGACACAAATTTTATGGCCCTCTAGCGGCTAAGGTGGCTCATTTACCAGAAGTAATGTAGTTTGTAGTTTGATCAGTTGTATACTCGATGCTGATCAAACTAAGCTTCTGAAAAGAAGAGTGGCATGTTGTGATGGAAAATACTGACTGTCACTCGTGATTCATTCTCCATTCGGGATTTCACCTGAGGGAAAGGGAAACGGAGGGCTGGCGCAGCGGCGCCAGGGAGAGAGAGAGCCATTGCGCCGTTGCATATTAAGTAGTGGCAGCGCTGTGGTATGAAGTTAAAAACCCCACAGAAACGTGCAGATATAGAACATCCAGTTTAATAAAGTACTGAGGTTATTTTATTGAAAGAAGAATTTTTTTCTGTCAGAAAATGGCCAGCAAGCACCAGGCAAAAGAGACTCGGGATGACCCAGTACAGGAAGCTGTTGCATCTGAGGAGAATCCTAATACTGAATTAGAAATGCTGAGGCTAGTATTAGAATTGGCTAAAGTTGAAGCAAAGAAAGAAAGAAAGACATGAAGTTGAAACAGAGAAAGAAAGACATAAGTTGAAGCAGAGAAAGGAAAGGAAAAAGCAAAATTAGCAGCTGAACAGGCCAGAATTGCAGCTGACATTCGGTCAGCACAGATACAGGCTGAGAGAGATATGGCAGAGAGAGAGAGCAGATTAGCTCATGAGGGAAAAGAAAAAGAAAGAAATGCCAGATTAGCCCAAGAAGAAAGAGAAAGGGAGGTCAAGATGGCCCATGAAAAAGACATGTTTCTTTTAAAAATGGAGGAAATTAAGCTGAGAGCAGAACTGCCACATTGGTATGGGTGGAGACTTTACCTCAGCTAATGTGAAGAGATTTCCCTAAGTGTGTCAAAGGCATTCCTGCTAAGTTTTGAACAGACCTGTAAGGACTTAAATATTCCTGAGGAAAACTGGATGCTGTATTTACACCCACAGATATGTGGAACTTTGAGTGAAATATACTCCGATTTAAGAGAAGATGAAACCTCTGATTATCTCACATTCAAAGAAAGAATGAAAGGGTGGTTTGTTTTAACTGCAGAGCAAAGTAGAAAATCCTTTCGTGACATTAAAAGAAAACCAGGAGAGACTTATGCCCAGCTGAGTAGCCGTATTGATAAAGCTCTGGACAGATGGGTGGAAGGAAGTAAAATCAAAACCTTGGATGAACTTAAACAGTTGATCAGTTTAGAGCAATTTTATAGACAGGTTCCTGCACACCTACGCTGGTTCCTTAAAGATAAGAAACTGGAAACAGTAACTGAAGTCTCTATCTTGTTAGATGAAATCGAAGGAGACTTAGGGGGAGCGCTAGCACCCAGTCCCTTCAAGAAAAATAATGACTGGAAACCCAGAGAGAAAGTTGGGACTCAGAACGACAACCCTGTAAGGCGGACCTCTCCTACACAATACAAACCTAAAGGAGTAATTTGTCAGGAGGAGGGTCACAAATTTTCACAGCCTTCTAGTGGCTAGGGTGGCTCATATAATAAGTCAATCCTTTATTAGGCATAGCAAACCACACATTATCAAACAAACACCGTATACAAATTGTGCAAAATACGAGCTCAGCATAACAAGGTTTGTCCCAGTCAGATCTTTAATGCCAGAGAAAATCAATTTGCATAAATAATACAATATAACACTACCACATCACCGATCAATTAAGAACCACTAAATCTCTTTATAATGACCCAGTCTTTCTACATGGACAGCACTCCAAAATTCAGCCACTATTAAAGTAATTTGATCATTCCTGTCCGAGAGCAGGTCCTGAACCATTGGTGGCATAGAATTGAGCCTGTTGAGTTGTAAGGCCTCTAACAATTGTCTTCTGGTATAAATGCCAAAAGAAAAGAAAAGATGCTCCAAAGTATCAGGTTCCTGTTTACTACATTTGCAGAGACGCTCTGCTCCTGGGAGAGCTAAATATCTTCCTCTTACCTTGTTTCATTCTGTTAAGGTGCTGCAAGGTTCCTTGTTGTCTTCCCTGGAAACAGAATGGGGAAGCAAGCCATCTTCGGGTGTCGATGATGTTCTTAAGAGTACAGCACAGCACTATTTTCATTAGTGGGGTAGGACAGCTGAAAATAATTGTCAGGGACGTGGCTAAATCGAATGCCTGGGAAGAGTCAAACTCTGAAGATGAAGGAATACCAGTACAGAGAGAGCCAGAGTCTGACTCTGGAGACGAAAGAATGCAGACAGAGCAGGAGTGGGTTAGCTCTGCACCCCCTTCACCAAGAGTTCCCAGACTCAGATAGAGCAGGAGACTCAGACAGCTCGCAGGCAGGAGGGGGAGAGATAGATGGCATTGAGGGGCTGCTATGCAACCAGCAGAGAAACAGCATTCAGTGGGCTCTTCTGAGAGAGGGAGGGAATCTACCCACCTTCTCCCCGAATCAAAAGGGCTGAAAGGGTTAAAGTGTAATAGAAGTGCAAAAGAGGAAGGTCTGGACTTTGGCACCCTTCGTGGTGTGACAGGAAAGGAGACTCAAAGTGACCGACTTTTAGCAAAGAGCGGCAGGCTCAGAGCCATGCTCTGGGTATAATTTGTAAATAAGCGTACCATAAAACTGCCAGAGAGTCATAAATTTTTATCGGGACTTGCTTACCTGTCTGAGATCATTACAATAATATGCAGATATATTTCACATTTGGTAAACCTTGGGTTTCAGATGGTGGTGGTGGGGAATTATAAGTTATTTAGGAGACCACTGTAAGCAGATGGAAACATTAGTAGAATTTTGATTTCACTTGTAGTGTAACAACTACTATGGATAATATGTTTTGATATAAAAATTGGAGTATGGAAGACTATGTAGAAATAAATGTTTAAAATCGGACTCCATGGAGGGGGTGCGGGGGAGTCCTGAAATTTGGGAGCCAGAACGTTCGAGTTTCAAGGCGTTCGGCTTCCGAAGTTCCACTGTACTTCACTGGCCCCATGAGACCTGTCAATCCTAGTTATTAGGGAAGAGGATGGCATTGCTGTTGTTCCTTGCCTTTTCAGAGGCATTTGTCTTTAAACAGCTACCCAAATGCTCCTCTCTTCCCAGCCCTCAGATATAGAAAGGTTTTAAATGAGAGTCATAACACAGGAAAAAGGGAGGACTGCTGTTTATCACAGGGATGGTGCTGCCAGGCCACAAAGCACTTCATTAGTGCAAAGCAAGTTCAAGCTGGGTGCATTTCACAGAGATCAAATGCTGTGGATCATATCTGGGGAAATGCAATTGACTTGCAACAAGAGATGCTAACTGGAAGAAAGATGGCTGTACCTCCCCTTGCAATTTAGAAACACCACAGTATTCCTTCTGGGAGAAACCGATGGCCTGGAAAGGCTCTGAAGGCATAATCCGATATTCAAGAGATGAGGAAGGGTCACAGTTTAGTGGCAGAGAACATGCTTTAAATGCTAAATGTTCAAGACTCTATCTGTAGCCCCTCCAGGTAGGGTTGGGGAAGACAAAAAACCCGGGAGAGCTTCTGCCGGCCAGTGTAGCTGATGCTCATCCAGACGAACCAATTATCTGACTTGATTTAAGGCTGTTTCCTATGGTCTGGCAGCTGATGGGATTTAGGACAGTTCTATGAACTGGAACGTGTCCAGAGGAGGGCAACCAAAATGGTCAAAGGCCTGGAAACGATGCCTTATGAGGAACGGCTAAGGGAGCTGGGCATGTTTAGCCTGGAGAAGAGGAGGTTAAGGGGTGATATGATAGCCATGTTCAAATATATAAAAGGATGTCACATAGAGGAGGGAGAAAGGTTGTTTTCTGCTGCTCCAGAGAAGCGGACACGGAGCAATGGATCCAAACTACAAGAAAGAAGATTCCACCTAAACATTAGGACGAACTTCCTGACAGTAAGAGCTGTTTGACAGTGGAATTTGCTGCCAAGGAGTGTGGTGGAGTCTCCTTCTTTGGAGGTCTTTAAGCAGAGGCTTGACAACCATATGTCAGGAGTGCTCTGATGGTGTTTCCTGCTTGGCAGGGGGTTGGACTCAATGGCCCTTGTGGTCTCTTCCAACTCTATGATTCTATGATTCTATGTTGGTTGGGTCCTCCTGAATGTGAAGATGGTTCTCATATCTCCTCTGGTTCAGAATAAGCATACCCAGCTCCTTCAACCGTTCCTCATCAGGTTTGGCATCTAGACTCTGGATACCTTTATTACTTCCTGTGATGTGGACACTATGCTTCTGTTGATATGTAGCCGAGAGTCACTTTGGAGAATAGAAGATACGGCGAAACTGTCAGACTTTACAAAATAGGGTTTATTCAACTATTTAAACCTTCAGTCTGCATGGAAGGAGTCTAGATCTTATGGCATGTTCAGTTCAAGAGGCAGCAGTACAGGCATACAGCCTCTCTCTCCAAGATGGATCTCTCCTCCCCCCTCTTTCTTCCCCCCAGAGACCCCTTGCCTTCCCCCAGAGCAGGTACCCTGGCAACCTACCAAATCCCCAGTCTTTGTTCACACCTAGGGTCAAGAGGGAAGTTCCCTTGTATTGTTAACGACCCCTATAGTACTCTTGATAGCCCTGGGTCAGCCAGGTTGATTTGCATAAACCAGCCCAGGAATTCTCTGTCTGGAACAGCTCTGCAGCTTATGTTCTAATCCATATCCCAATTCACCAAAATCCTAGCATTTATTCATTCCAAGGGTTTAACAATAGCATTAGCTTTGCTGCTGCATCACACTGTTGACTCATGTTCAGCCTGTGGTCCACCAAAACTCGTAGATCCTTTTCACATATGCTGCTAGTAAACCAGATTACCTCCCCCCGCCCTATATTTGTGCATCTGGTTCTTCCCATCCTAAGTGCAGAACCTGACTGTTAAAGAAGGACAGAACTTTTTTTATGTATGCCACAGCAGCAGCAAGAATACTCATCGCAAAGCATTGGAAGACACAAGATCTACCCACCCTGGAAGAATGGCAGATGCAAGTAATGGATTACATGGAAATGGCGGAAATGACTGGCAGAATTCGAGACTAGGGAGAAGAGTCGGTGGAAGAAGATTGGAGGAAATTTAAAATCTATTTACAGAAACATTGTAAAATTTTTGAATGTTGATGACATTGGAATGAAATGAAGGGGTTCTAGTAATAAGGTAAAAGATTATGCAAGAGTGGATTGATATTAGATGAAAGTTTAAAGTTAAATATGTGAGAAAAAATAATTAAGGATAGACCAATAGGATGAATTTGCTGAACCAAGTCTCTAAGTGGAATACAAAAAGGGAGGCGTGAGGAAGTCAGGAAAATAAGTTAACCAAAGAAGAGAGATTAAAAAAAGAGAGGGATTTTTTATTCTTTTTTCTTTTTATTCTTTTTTTCTTTCTATTATGTTAATTGTTTGTATTTTTGTATTTTTGTGTTTTGGTATTTTTTCCTGTGTTTTTCCCAGTTATTGTCTTATTCTGAAAACTCTAATAAAATATCATTATAAAAAAAACACTAAGTGCAGAACCTGACATTTATCCCTATTGAAATTCATTTTGTTAGCTGGGGCTCAATGTAGGGTTGCAAAAAAGAGGACACATTTGTTGACTTCTGCTTTTAAGTATGGATCACTATGATGACTCTGCCTATAAGGACAAATGCCCATGAGGACAAAGAGGACAAATGGCAACCCCCAATCCTGATTCTTTCTTCTGCGGCATTAGCTACCCCTCCCAGTTTGGTGCCATCTGCAAATCTGATGAGCATTCCCATTGCTTGAAGTAGCAATAGGTCAAATTTCGCCCCTGTACATTTCTAAAATACTGTGGTCTGATCTTCCTACCAGCCTCTCAGACCTGGAGGCTTTCAGCAGCCCAGCAGGTACAGAGGGCATGACCTCACAGAGGACCAGGTAAGCCAGTCCACAAAAGAGAGTAATATACCCATGACCTCATAGAGCCCATGAAGATGTGGTCAGGCTGCTCCTACCAAATAGCTACCGAGTGAAAGGGAAGCACTGAGACTCTCCCATCAGATATCGGAAGTCAAAGAAGTGGATCATTTAAGAGGATTTGGAATCGAATGTCCCTATCAGGGTGAGTGATGAGCCAAGCAAAGACCTCTCCCCTCCTTTCAATTCCCTCCTCCAAATGACCCCTGGGCTGGTTATGGATGTGGGAACACACATTAGCTCCAACATGACAAAACCTTCTGGTTTTCTTCCTCCATGTTTCCCAATAAACTGTATTTCTTAAAAAAAACTAAAACAAACCTGGAAAGAGAAAGTGTGTTTTGACATGCAGTATCCTAACACTCCAAGCAACTTTCCCAAGAAGTAAATGAAGCAGTTGCTTTTTGCACAGTCAATATAATCTTTTATTTTAGACACCTATACGACATGAAGATTTTTTTCGAGTTTTTCTAGCAACATATTCACATATGGTTTTGTCATCTGAGAGCTTCCTTGCAATCATTTTCTAGAGACAGTTTTTTAAAAAACCATATAGAAGGCAAAGTAAAGAGGGGAGAGCGGAAAAACAAAACTGTATCCTTTACAGAGTTGTTATTCTAATTCACCAGATCTTAACCTACTACGTACAGTATTTGTAAGAATGGATTCAACATATCATTGAATTTGTCCACGGCAAGTCTGCTTTAAACGCAAGTTGCTCATATGTTGCAAGTTTGTATGTCTTAAATCCAATCGTGGAAGGGAGTCTCACTTTTATTTTTCCATTTCATCAGTCTCAGTCTTTTTTAGTGATACAGTCCTAAATCTGGGATCCCAAATCCTCCTTCCTTTATCAATATTTGATTTTTTTGAATCGATATTCTTGGAACTGAAGAGTCCCAAAGGCATTTTCTAAACAAATATTTAATTTTGTGAATTGGAATTCCTCTTAAGATATAAACTAGTCTAGGTATTATGTTCAGTTTAAGAGCATTGACTTTCCCCCACAGGGTCAGGTTCAATGACTGCCATTTCTTGATATCCATTGATACCTAATAATAATAATAATAATAATAATAATAATAATAATAATAATAATTTATTTATATCCCGCCCTCCCCAGCCAAAGCTGAGCTCAGAGCGGCTAACAACAGTAAAATAATACAGCATTCTAAAATCAATTCATTATAAAATCAGTTGAAATCAAATTAATGGCAACCATTGGGCTAGAGTTCTGTGAGGATTACCAAAGGAGGGGGTCAGACTGTGCCTTGGCCAAAGGCCTGGTGGAACAGCTCTGTCTTGCAGGCCCTGCAGAAAGATGTCAAGTCCCGTAGGGCCCTAGTCTCTTGTGACAGAGCGTTCCACCAGATCGGAGCCACAGCCGAAAAAGCCCTGGCTCTAGTTGAGGCTAGCCTAACCTCCCTGTGGCCTGGGACCTCCAGGATGTTTTTGTTTGAAGACCATAAGGTCCTCCGTGGGACATACCAGGAGAGGCGGTTCCGTAGGTATGAGGGTCCTAGGCCGTATAGGGCTTTAAATGTTAAAACCAGCACCTTAAACCTGACCCTGTATTCCACCAGGAGCCAGTGCAGCTGGTATAGCACTGGGTGAATGTGATCCCGCAGCGAGGACTCCGTAACGAGTCTCGCCGCGGCATTCTGCACCCGCTGGAGTTTCTAGGTCAGTCTCAAGGGCAGCCCCACATAGAGTGAGTTACAATAATCCAGACTGGAGGTGACCGTCGCGTGTTATAGCCTGCAATCTACACCTCCATGGAAAGGGAGGTGTCGAAGATTACACCCAAACTCTTAACGGACAGTGCTGGCACTAACTGCGCCCCCGCAAGAGATGGGAGTTGCCCCCCCCAATCCCATATCGTTCTGACCCAGCCAAAGTACCTCTGTCTTCGAATAATAATAATAATAATAATAATAATAATAATAATAATAATTTATTATTTATACCCTGTGCATCTGGCTGGGTTTCCCCAGTCACTCTGGGCGGCTTCCAACAAAACACTAAAATACAATAACCTATTAAACATTAAAAGCTTCCCTAAACAGGGCTGCCTTCAGATGTCTTCCAAAAGTTTGGTAGTTATTTTTCTCTTTGACATCTGAGGGGAGGGTGTTTCACAGGGCGGGTGCCACTACCGAGAAGACCCTCTTCCTGGTTCCCTGTAACTTGGCTTCTCACAGCGAGGGAAATGCCAAAAGGCCCTCGGCGCTGGATCTCAAGTGTCCGGGCAGAATGATGGAGGTGGAGACTCTCCTTCAGGTATACTGGACCAAGGCCATTTAGGGCTTTAAAGGTCAGCACCAACACTTTGAATTGTGCTTGGAAACATACTGGGAGCCAGTGTAGGTCTTTCAAGACCGGTGTTATATGGTCTCGGGGGCCGCTCCCAGTCACCAGTCTAGCTGCCGCATTCTGGATTAGTTGTAGTTTCTGGGTCACCTTCAAAGGTAGCCCCACATAGAGCGCATTGCAGTAGTTCATGCAAGAGGTAACTAGAGCATGCACCACTATGGCGAGACAGTGTGGGCAGCTAGGGTCTCAGCCTGCATACCAGATGGAGCTGATAAACAGCTGCCCTGGATACAGAATTGAACTGTGCCTCCATGGAGTCCAGAATGACTCCAAGGCTGTGCACCTGGTCCTTCATGGCACAGTTACCCCATTCAGGACCAGGGAGTCCTCCACACCCACCCGTCTCCTGTCCCCCCAAAACAGTACTTCTGTGTTGTCAGGATTCAATCTCAATTTGTTAGCCGCCATCCATCCTTCGAAGAATTTAACTTCAACCGGCTCCCACGTAACCATCCAGCCACAGCTTCCAAACATTTGATCAGTATGTCTGGGGCCGAGTCAGGATGGCCATCCATCAACAGATAGAGTTGGGTGTCATCAGTGTACTGATGGCAGCCCAACTCAAAACTCCGGACAAGCTGGACGAGGGGGCGCATAAAGATGTTGAAAAGCATCGGGGAGAGTATCACACCCGGAAGCACTCCTCACACCAAGGAGTGGCGCGATGACAATTCCCTCCCAAGCGCCACCCTCTGTCCCCGACCAGAGAGAAACGAGCGCAGCCATTGAAGGACTGTGCCCTGGATCCCCACGTCGAAGAGGTGGTCGTCCAGGAGTTTGTGATCGACCATGTCGAAGGCTGCTGACAGGTCTAAAAGAATCAGCAGCCCCAACCTGCCTCGATCCAGCTGCCTACGGAGATCATCTGTTAGGGAGACCAGAGCCGTCTCAGTCCCATGACCAGCGCGGAAGCCGGATTGGAATGGATCCAGAGCCGAGGTTTCATTCAGAAACCCACCAAGCTGTTCAGCAACTGCTCTCTCAATCACCTTACCCAGGAACGGAAGATTCGAAACTGGGCGGTAATTGGATAGATCTAAAGGATCTAATGATGTTTTCTTTAAGAGTGGGTGCACCACTGCCTCCTTCAATTCCTCTGGGAATGTCATTTACATTTTGTTGATGTTTAACGATACTAATTTAGATAAATCTTGTGGTATTAATAACACACGGTTGACACACGGTTGTTCAGCTTGTGGTCCACCAAGACCCCCGGATCCTTTTCACATGTACTGCTACTTAGCCATGTGTCCCCCATCTTCTATTTGTGCATCTGGTTCTTCATGCCTAAGTGCAGAACCGTACATTCGTCCCTGTTGAAATTCATTTGGTTAGCTTGGGTCCAGCTATGGAGAGTGACCAGCTATGGGGCTGTACTGTTGAGTCTGGGTCAAGACAAATAAGGACTTGCTTACTAAACTATAGTTGCTCTTGTGTCTGCTTCTTCCTTGCCTCTCATTCCCACACAGGACAAGATGCGTGTCAGCAGGAAGCAGGGCATACTACTGCTGGCTGGCTACATGACTTACATAGTGATGGGTGCCCTTGTCATTGAGCTTCTGGAGAACGATCACCATGAAAGACTAGAAGAAGCAACGTTTCGCATGAAAGCACAATTCTTTTCGAACTACACCGCTCTCAGCCCAGAAGAGGTGGAGGTATTCATACAGGTAAGGCATTACTTTAGCAAGACTGAAATGACAGACCGTGGCAGGACACCAGAGGCTGAGAGATCAGAAAGTATACATGGGGGGAATACAGTTTAGGAGGTGGGAATTGAGGTGGGGACAGAATCAGTGGCCAGCATAGAGCCATAAGGACTCACTCTTCTTTCTGCATGTGAAAAATTATCCCCATGGAGGATTAGGCAAATTGTTGGAGGATAAGACAAGGAATGGCTACTAGACATTATGGCTGTGTTCTGCCAACACTGTTGGAGGCAGCATGGGCTTTTCCACACTGAGCTTTCCTCCACTCTCTCCAGGCCTGGCCATGATTTAAAGCTCCGTGTCTGAGCACCATTTCGTTACTCTAGGGCTTTCCACGTGAAAACCAGCTTGTGAACAGCAATCCATTATAAACCCAAATTGACGTTTTCTCCGATTCAGTTATAAGGAGCAGGTTTTTGTTAGCATTTGTACTGCATTTGTTGGGAAACATATTTTGCAAAGAATATACAGTGGTACCTCGGGTTACATATGCTTCAGGTTACATACGCCTCAGGTTACAGACTCCGCTAACCCAGAAATAGTACCTTGGGTTAAGAACTTTGCTTCAGGATAAGAACAGAAATCGTGCAGCAGCGGCAGCAGGAGGCCTCATTAGCTAAAGTGGTCTTCAGGTTAAGAACAGTTTCAGGTTAAGAACAGACCTCCAGAACGAATTAAGTTCTTAACCCGAGGTACCACTATACTGGGGAAAGGAGAACATACGTCATATAGCAGTTGCAAAACAGGTGACTCTGTTCAAGTTCACAGAAAAGCTGAATCATTGTCTGGTTAACTGCCTTGAAAAGTGTGTTTGTGCCTTAGAACAGAGGGTGGGAGATGGGGCCATCTCACCATTGTTTCGTTGACTGAGAATATGGGAGAGCCAATACTCCAAGCAGACTCTGTCCAAAAGAATTTATTATTTTACTGTGGTTAGCCGCTCTGAGCTCGGCTTTGGCTGGGGAGGGCGGGATATAAAACCAAGCCATTTATGCATTGCTACAAAACCCTCTCTTGGGTTCAAGGGAGAGAAACCTCCCTCATTCCCCTCTAACGGCAAAGGCTCCTACTTGAGAGGTGCCAGAAATGAGTTCCAGAAAGTTCTGGCTCAAAGAAATGCCATGGTGGCTCGACGGATCCAGAAGAACTTCCCTTCTGAGTGCATAGCAATTTGGTTAGCAGTATCTTGTGATAATCAGAGGAGGGGCTATTCTTATTGTTGGAATATTCAAACTGAGTCTTGCCTTCAATTGCAGAAACTGGTAAAAGCTGTTCGGTTGGGAATAGATCCAATAGGAACCAAACCTCATGATAAACACAGCAGCTGGGATTTCGCTAATTCTTTCTTCTTCGTGGGAACTATGTTAGCCACAATAGGTACTGTCATTTGGTTCTGGCTTCTTCGCGAATATAGTATGCAGGGCATTCAACTGCCCTTGCTTAGATAAATTTTGTTAAGTTGCACGCTTTGGTTTTGCTCTTTCATCATCCTTCACATCTCATCTTTGTCTTGCCCTTTCTGGCCAAATAAATAGTTCATTTATTATATGCCCAATGAGCCCATTCCCTGATTAGTTATTTATTCCCCACCCTTCTGGGGTCAACCTATTATTAAAACCACCCTGTGGAAAGTAGTTGGGCTAGGGAAACAAGTTCAAATCCCACCAGGTGCAACTGACCTCATGACAGTCTCCCAATGCAAATTACTTCTTTAAAGTAAGCTACAAAATACACTCAAGAAACCACACACCCTTTATGTCCAGATGAATGCCTTCAATGCAGAAAACCATGCACTGAATGAGTGGGCGAACCTACCCTTTTAGCACTGTTTCATCCTGAGCTTTCAAAACTTTTCAGGTTGGTGACACAGTTTTTATACATGCATCAATTTGTGACACAGTAATTGAGTTTTACTAGCAAACCGGTAGAGGGACGCGGGTGGCGCTGTGGGTTAAACCACAGAGCCTAGGGCTTGCCGATCAGAAGGTTGGTGGTTCAAATCCCTGTGACAGGGTGAGCTCCCGTTGCTCGGTCCCTGCTCCTGCCAACCTAGCAGTTCGGAAGCACATCAAAGTGCAAGTAGATAAATAGGTACCGCTCCGGTGGGATGGTAAATGAGATGAGCGCCGCAACCCCAGAGTCGGTCATGAATGGACCTAATGGCCAGGGCTCCCTTTACCTTTAGCAAACCGGTGGTTAAACTAACCCCTCTCCAGCATTCATACGACACACTTACACATTGCAGCCAACACACTAACTTGTCGCGACACACCATCTGGAAAGCTCTGGGTAAGCTTTCTGGTGTGAAGCACAAACTGTTGATTCAAGTGTGCTAGGGATAAAATAATCCATTCTTCAAGTGCAGGCCATAAAGCTGCGGCTTCTGAGACCCGAGAGAAGGGCTTATCTGTTTCTCAGCCTTTGGACTTGAGGTATCCCAGGAATCTTCATTTCTTGACTCTTTCCACTTGCAAATTTCAATCAGTAGATACTATTAGTCTTCTAATTGGCTCTCTGATTATTCCGAGGTGCTTGGCAAAATCTTCATGGGATCTCAGCTGAAAACAACTCAAGTCTGG
Organism: Podarcis melisellensis; assembly: GCF_964234715.1. Lineage (NCBI taxonomy): Eukaryota > Metazoa > Chordata > Lepidosauria > Squamata > Lacertidae > Podarcis > Podarcis melisellensis. The sequence goes on along the minus strand of NC_138528.1, from coordinate 7,753,160 downwards.
TCCTTACAAATGCATGGAGCATGTTGCTTATATATTTAAACTTTTCAACATACAATAAAAACCAAACTAAACTCTTGCAATTGCTTATGCAATAACTGTGGGATGATACTAACAATCAATGGTGTGTTCAGCCATGTCTTTGCCATATTGAGTTCTGTTCATCTCTCCCTTAGCAGCCTCTGCTTTGAAAACTTGTGTCTGTCCCTTTAAGTAAACAGCGCATTCCATTCCAACGGTTTGAGGCTGAATCCAGACAAGACCGAAGTATTGTTTCTATGGGACAGGGGAAGCCACCCAGAGTGGCTGGGGCAACCCAGTCAGATGGGCGACACAAAAATAATAAATTACAATTATATTATTATTCCCATGCTAATGGATTTAATCTCACTGAAGGAATGGAGAGTTAAAAGTAATATAAGATGAAGATTTTAAATTAAGCAGATCATCCTTATCCATTGGTAAACGTTATTGAGCATCGATAATTTAAGATAAGCTTTTTGCTTTGTTTTTCAGCCTCTTAATTAATGCCTCTTCTTACACCAGCAGCCAAATTGAATTCTGTTTTTTTTTTAGATATAATTTTTATTAATTTTCATTAATAACACTCCAATATGGGCCACATTATTATGATATCAAATCATTGTTGTTTAGTTGTTTTAGTCGTGTCCGACTCTTCGTGACCCCATGGACCAGAGCACGCCAGGCATTCCTGTCTTCCACTGCCTCCCACAGTTTGGTCAGACTCATGTTTGTGGCTTCGAGAACACTGTCCAACCATCTTGTCCTCTGTCGTTCCCTTCTCCTTGTGCCCTCCGTCTTTCCCAACATCAGCGTCTTTTCCAGGGAGTCTTCTCTTCTCATGAGGTGGCCAAAGTATTGGAGCCTCAGCTTCAGGATCTGTCCTTCCAGTGAGCACTCAGGGCTGATTTCCTTAAGAATGGATGCGTTTGTTCTTCTTGCAGTCCATGGGATTCTCAAGAGTCTCCTCCAGCACCATAATTCAAAAGCATCAATTCTTCGGCGATCAGCCTTCTTTATGGTCCAGCTCTCACTTCCATACATCATTACTGGGAAAACCATGGCTTTAACTATATGGACCTTTGTTGGCAAGGTGATGTCTCTGCTTTTTAATATGCTGTCTAGGTTTGCCATCGCCTTTCTCCCAAGGAGCAGGCGTCTTTTAATTTCGTGACTGCTGTCACCATCTGCAGTGATCATGGAGCCCAAGAAAGTAAAATCTCTCACAGCCTCCATTTCTTCCCCTTCTATTTGCCAGGAGGTGATGGGACCAGTGGCCATGATCTTCGTTTTTTTGATGTTTAGCTTCAGACCATATTTTGCGCTCTCCTCTTTCACCCTCATTAAAAGGTTATTTAATTCCTCTTCACTTTCCGCCATCAAGGTTGTATCATCTGCATATCTGAGGTTGTTGATATTTCTTCCGGCGATCTTAGTTCCGGCTTGGGATTCATCCAGCCCAGCCTTTCGCATGATGAATTCTGCATATAAGTTAAATAAGCAGGGAGACAATATACAGCCTTGCCGTACTCCTTTCCCAATTTTGAACCAATCAGTTGTTCCATATCCAGTTCTAACTATAGCTTCTTGTCCCACATAGAGATTTCTCAGGAGACAGATGAGGTGATCAGGCACTCGCAATTCTTTAAGAACTTGCCATAGTTTGCTTTGGTCGACACAGTCAAAGGCTTTTGCATAGTCAATGAAGCAGAAGTAGATGTCTTTCTGGAACTCTCTAGCTTTCTCCATAATCCAGCGCATGTTTGCAATTTGGTCTCTAGTTCCTCTGCCCCTTCGAAATCCAGCTTGCACTTCTGGGAGTTCTCGGTCTCGGACTGATCTTCTCCAATCCTCTGGCCACTGCTGAGTTTTCCAAATTTGCTGGCATATTGAGTGTAGCACCTTAACAGCATCATCTTTTAAAATTTTAAATATTTCAGCTGGAATATCATCACTTCCACTGGCCTTGTTATTAGCAGTGCTTTCTAAGGCCCATTTGACTTCACTCTCCAGGATGTCTGGCTCAAGGTCAGCAACCACACTACCTGGGGTTTGCGAGACATCCATATCTTTTTGGTATAGTTCCTCTGTGTATTCTTGCCACCTCTTCTTGATGTCTTATGTTTCTGTTAGGTCCTTTCCACTTTTGTCTTTTATTATGGTAATCTTTGTCCATGGAGTTTTCTTGGCAGGGATACTGGAGTGGTTTGCCGGTTCCTGCTCCAGGTGGATCACGTTTGGTCAAAACTCTCCACTATGACCTGTCCATCTTAGGTGGCCCTGTACGGCATAGCTCATAGCTTCTCTGAGTTATTCAAGCCCCTTCACCACGGCAAGGCAGTGATCCATGAAGGGGGATATCAAATCATACCAAATCATAATACAATTTATAAAACCCGTTATACATTCCAAATTAAACACATTAGATGGCTTCCTGTGTTTTGATCTTTTGGAGATAATTTATTCCAAAGTCCCACACATAGTCTCATATGTAATCCAAAAATAACAATTCCTATCTCGATCCCTTCTTCTGTTGTTGTTTTTTTGCAGCCGCCAGTGTAACAACGGCACTCGTATTTTGAAAAATCCATATCCATTAACTTGCAAGAGGCATTTAAAGCTTATAATTTTCTGTGTAAAATACTTTTCTTTTGTACTTCTTTTCATGTTATAATGCATCATCCTTTTTCCGCGCTGTCTCCCTTCGAGAGTGATTTTTCAAAGTGCGTCAGAGCCAGCACTGTCACCATCTTGTTTATCTGAAGCAAAAGCATACTGGCATCATGCCATGCTCCGGGTTGACACCTAGCTCTTTGTTCTTAATCTTCCCAACTTTTTTAACAAGCTGATGTCTCACCAAAGCAGTTGTAGATCCAAATTAACACTCCCCTTAGGAGACAGTAGGGACGTGGGTGGCGCTGTGGGTTAAACCACAGAGCCTAGGACTTGCCGATCAGAAGGTCGGCGGTTCGAATCCCTGTGACGGGGTGAGCTCCCGTTGCTCGGTCCCTGCTCCTGCCAACCTTGCAGTTTGAAAGCACCTCAAAGTGCAAGTAGATAAATAGGTACTGCTCTGGCGGGAAGGTAAAGGGCATTTCCGTGCGCTGCTCTGGTTCACCAGAAGCGGCTTAGTCATGCTGGCCACATGACCCGGAAGCTATATGCCGGCTCCCTCGGCCAATAAAGCGAGATGAGTGCCACAACCCCAGAGTCGGTCACGACTGGACCTAATGGTCAGGGGTCCATTTACCTTTACCTATAGGAGACAGTGCCACAAAGCATCACAGTATTTCACAGTCTTTCATTTGAAGAACTCTGTAGGCAGATTCTAAAGTCTTTTTTTAAAAGTCCCTGTTGCATTCCCTTTATAGTTGTACTCCAATAATAAACTCAGTCCACTAATAATTTCTTAAAATGTCTTTAGTGAAGGTTTGCTGGATCATAGATCATCAAATATAATATAAATATAAAAAGAGAACGAAAGGCTCCCCTTCACTTACATAATAATCCTGTTACGGTGAAGTCCTCTCCAGATCAAAACCTTGGCACACAATGGCTTATTTCATTTAGCAGGTTCCCATGTCTCCTTGTTCCAAAACATGCCTGTTCTTTAAGTGCCCCTGCCCTCGTATTCCGTCGGAACGAGATACAGTTAATGGACAACCTGCAAGTGAAGGCTCGCCCCTCCGACTAGGGTGTGTGTGTGTTTCCAGAAGGATAATTACTCTCATTTTTATCCTTGATTAAGTGCAGAATCGGGATCCGCTATTATGGGACCGCTGCACGCCATGGCATTCCGTGCCGGAAGTCCCAATTTACATTCTGGATAAGAATTATTTAATAAGAATGAATTGGCAGATAGATCAGCCAAGTCATAATTGAGTCCATTCTCAAAATAACCTAAAAGGGAGGTTTGTCTGAGCAGATGCCCTGAAGGCTGACACTGAGGGCTATTATGGGATATCTGGGCACGATGGTGGTTCCTCTATCTAAGACACTCCTTGCATGCCCAATTTCATCACCAAAGACATATCATCAAATACATTTCTAAATTTATCCCAAAAGAAGTAAGAATTTTGTTTTTTAATCCAATAACTGTGTCACAAATTTTGAAGAACTGAAAAATTCTGAAGGTAATTGGCAAATCGACAGTTGCTGACGTCCTTTGCAACCCTTTCTTAATCTTTTAACAGGCTATGGAAACCTCTGTCCCCAAACAGCAGATGGTCAGATCTTTTGTGTTATTTTTGCTCTCTTTGGAATCCCCTTCAACCTCATCTGCTTGAACTATATTGGCTTTTTTGTCTCAAGAATCTGTGAAACCTGTGCAGAGAAAGTGTATTGGAAAGAAAACAAGGTAATTCATCTGCAGATAATTTCTAATCTTACCAGTCACAAGACTGAGGGTGACATAGACTGCTGCTGCACTCAAGTCCTGTATGCAGGGTTCCTGTGGGTATCTGGTCATCTTCGATGAGAACAGGATCCTCGATTAGATCCTTGCCTGATCCAGCAGGGCTCTTCTTCTATTATATTGCATATACATATATAATTAGCTGCATCTATAATAGGAGGAAGACAATAATAAATTAGACATGTGAATTATGCCCTCTAATTAAGTGAGGAGGATAAACTCTCGCTCTGCCTTCAAATAGGAATGAGAGAAACTCCCCAAATTATTTGTTTTAGCAGTACATATTTTTGGAACACAGCTGTTTGCCTTTAGTGAAAATGGCTCCAGTATAAATTTGCAAAATATATCTTCTCAAATTCATGGAATTTAATGCTTCTTAATTCTCCAAAATGTTAGTGGGTGTGAGGGTGGGTGCAAAAATTGCTGAACAAAAATTGAAGTGTCACCCTTTGAAGCATAGACGTTAACAAAATGTACAACACAGTTTGGATATTACAAACTCGGAGATTACTTTCCCCTATAGTTCTATTTTTTTCAATGTTTAGAAAATCAAGTTTGCCAAGTTAACACGGGATTATGACAGAGCAAGGCTTTTAGATACTTGTTTGTTTCTAAAATGAAGGTTTCTTATTTGCTTACAGCTTGTGGTTTGTCTGCAGGCACAAACAATGAGCCTGAGTTTGGACAAACATGCTAAGCCAAACCATGCCTTAGTTTGTGGCCAAAGCAGCCACCATCTCCTCTCCTGGAGCCTGTCTTGGAGAAATTTAAAAGGAGGTTCCTCGACTGTAGCTTCCCCACAGAGCAACCCAAAAGAAAAGGATGCAACCTCCAAGTGAAATGATAGGCCTTTACTGAAAAAGAAATGGGCATAGGGACAGCCTCACACATAAGAAGAAGGCTGCAAAGAACCACATCCAAAGCCATGTTCTTTATACATTTCTAGATTACACACGTCATTTTTATTCACCAATCCAAGGATCACAGCAATCTTAACAGGTGCAACCCCATGTCGTCATCCTGAACCAATTCAAATCATTTGGTTCTTCAGATCAGCCCTCATCATAATGCCGTGTGATTACATACAACCATTTTTTTTTTAAAAAAATAATTTTTATTAACAGGCCAATCAAATCACATTAATTCCAAATCACATTAGTTCCAAATTATACAGCCAATTTTCTAAAAATTTTTGTTGGGGGTACCCATGCTTCAAGCTCCAAAAGGGATCCAAACATCACTCTTGCTGCTGCTTTAATTTCACAGTTCTGTCCAGTTCTGTCCAGATAGTCCCTTTATTATTTTCCTCATCTTCTTGTTGTTATCATATATTCCTTTCTTTGTGATCTCTGATAATCTTCACAAGCGGGTTGAAAACAAACATATCCTGTGTGAATTTTACACTCTCCAAGAGCCATATCACATAAAGGGCAGATGCCATTTCCACACCTCCGTAGAGAACATTCCCACAGTCTGTCCGTTGATTTCCACAGGCCTGCCAATCTGTATCTCAGGGGGCCCTGCCAGGTCAAATTCACATTCCGATAACCATACATTCACATTCTGATGACCATGGTCCTCCTTCCCCCTCGTCCTCCTGTGGGTCTTGACGAATCTCCATTTGTAACACTGTCACAAAGCTTTCTTTCCATTCCTGATGTTCCCACCAGTCCTCTCTTTGATCAGTAATTCATTTCCACCCAGTTCTTAATCTCCTGCTTGTGATTAGTAATTTGCAACAATTCTTTCTCTCTGGGGGGGAGGGTTATTGGCTACTCACATAAGACCAAAAAAAAAAAAGAAAAGTTTTTTCCTCCCCCCCTTTCCGTTTCACTCCAACATACCGATCTTTTAATGATGAGTCTTCACTTGATTTATTGTCCAGCCCGTCACACCGCATCACAGAGATCCCATTAATCAGCAGTCTTTACTCCTGATCTTCACTTGAAGTATGTGCATTTGCTTCTTTTCCAATTATATATTTTGAGCTGATGCAAACCAGTGCGCGATCAGAGACAGCATCCAGGAGAGCCGACCTCACCCGAGGGCTTCGTGCCTAGTGTCCTCACTCCCTTCTTTTGAATCCGGGGGTGAATTATGGACACAGCAGGCAAGGCAGTGCCCCCCATTCCCTTGGGGGGCAAGGGAGGCTGCATACTCCCATATCAGCCTCTTAATTACCTTGTGTGGGTTGGAGAGATGTTATTGTCGGCCATCTTCCAATGCACCCCCTGGTGGCCCCCCACCTACAACCATTTTTCAGTGTCTTTCTTTCTTAAGACTTTGACTAATTTTCCTGTTCATTCCAAGTTTTCCAATTTCTTCCTCTTTCATTTTTTTTTTAACAAAACAATTCAAGACTGATCACAATTGCCATGCCTAGCTGATTCTTGTTTTAGGCATACAGTGGAACCCATAGATTCTAACAGTGTTTGTGAACGGACATTCACTATGCACAGTACCTCAAAGCAGGTAGTTCTGTATTGTAAAAGTTCTGTACTGTACTAAAAAGGCAGGTACAGGCCTTTTTAGTTCAGCCAGGCCGTAGAGTCAAAAGAACACGGAATGATCAAAATACAGTTTTATTAAATTATTATTTTCTCCAACACTTGCACCCTTGCACTGCCACACTAAACCGTGGCTTGGCTTATGTGTCATATGGAGAACTGGGTATTGTTCTCCAGATGAAGTCTAACTAGGGTAGAATTATTATTATTTATTTGTTAATGCAGCCTAAAATCCCTGTGCATGGCTGGAGGCCAAGAACACTGAGCTCTGTTGCATCAAACCTACCTTTTTAATTTTCTTTTTTGCTTTATCTTTCAGAAAACAGCAAAATATCTTTTCTTCTATGTGGTTTTGGGGATTCAAATGTTTCTTATTTTGCCTTCGTTTCTCTTTCAATGGATGGAGGACTGGACTTATAGTGAAGCTGTCTATTTTACATTTATTACACTCAGCACCATTGGTTTTGGAGACTATCTAATAGGTAAGGCTTTCAAAATACTTTCATATTGTGGGCTTCACTGTTGTGCTGAAGAATATGAAAGCTCAGATCAGGTGACATACAAAATGATGGTTGGCAATGATTATAATTTGGAACCCAAACCATATTTTAAGTTTCTCAAGTACAGACCCTCCAAGTATACCTATTTTCCAGGACCAGTTCCAGATTTACAGAAGCCATCCCAGTTTCTGATTTGATCCTGGAATGTCCTGCTTTTCCTTAAGACGTCCCTATTTTCATTGGAGAAATATTGAAGGGTATGGAGCTTTATGACCCACGAGCCAAGGAGATAAGTAAACTTTAGAAGACAACTGAAGGCAGCCTTGTATAGGGAAGTGTTTTAAAGTTTACTTCTTTATTATGCTTTTCTATATGTTGGAAGCCGCACAGAGTGGCTGGAGCAACATAGTCAGATGGGTTGGGTATAAACAATAAACTTATTGTTACTATTGTTACTATTATTATTATTAAGGACATCCCTATCCTAGAACAGATAATTCAACATTTGGTCTGTGAGCATTTAGAAAAGGATGCTGTGATTACTAAGACCCAACATGGGTTTCTCAAAAATAAGTCATGCCAGAAGAATCTCATTTCTTTTTTTGATCAAATTACAAACTTGATGGGTCAGGGAAATGCTGTGGACATATTATACCTTGATTTTGGTAGGGCCTTTGACAAAGTACTGCATGATTTTCTCCAGAGGAAGCAGGTAACATGTGGGTTGAAGAAGGTAAGCGCTAGGTGGATTTGTAGCAGGCTGACTGACCGAACCGAAAGAGTACTCATTAATGGTTTGTTGACATCCTGCAAAAAAGGGACAAGTGGGGTGCCACAGGGTTTTGTCGTTATGAATGACTTGGATGAATGAATTGAGAGGATGTTTATCAAATGCACAGACGACACCAAACTGGGAGGGATAGCTAATGCCACAGAAGACAGGACCAGAATTCAGAACGACCTGGAGAATTGGGCACAATCTAACAAAATGAATAAATTTTGCACCATTCTAGCAACTGCAACCACTGCTGCCTGAGGCCAACAACTGAAACAAACTGTTGCCAACAAATGTTGGATGAAAATAAATGTTTCTACATTTCTATTATTATTATTATTATTATTTATAAACAAGAATAATGTTATACAAATAAGTATACCAAGGTGGAGGGAGGAATGGTAAGTGGAGTTGGGTGGGGTGGTTATACTTCTAGTCAAGTACGTTTCTGAGCACAAAAGTGTTGGTGCTGACCTGTAAAGCCCTAAATGGCCTCAGCCCAGTATACCTGAAGGAGCGTCTCCACCCCCATTATTCAGCCCAGACACTGAGGTCCACCTCTGAGGGCCTGGGGCCAGTCCCTCACTGCAAGAAGTGAGGATACAGGGAACCAGGAAGAGGTGGTACACCTTCCCATCAGGTGTCAAGGAGATAAAGAACCACAAAACCTTTAGAAGACATCTGAAGGCACCCCTGTATAGTCAGATGGTTGGGGTACAAATACAGTGGTGCCTCGCAAGACGAAAAGAATCCGTTCCGCGATTCTCTTCGTCTAGCGGTTTTTTCGTCTTGCGAAGCAAGCCCATTGACAGCTTAGCGGATTAGTGCTACAGCGGTCTAGCGGCTTCTAGCGATCAGCTGTTAAGTGGCTTAGTGGCTTAGGAAAAGGGGGGGAAAGCGGGGAAAAACCGCGGGGACTCGCAAGATATTTTCGTCTTGCGAAGCAACCCCATAGGGAAATTCGTTTTGCGAAGCGCCTCCAAAACGGAAAACCCTTTCGTCTAGCGGGTTTTCCGTCTTGCGAGGCGTTCGTCTTGCGGGGCACCACTGTAATAAAATTATTATTATTAATATCATCATCATCATCATCATTGAGCAGGAAGTTACAGGATGTGCACTGATTGGAAATTTGGTAGTGCAACCACACCAAAGCCTTGACAGGCTCAAACACCATCATGAGCCCAAACCGTCACGAATAGGAGATTGGCAGTTTCCTATGTGTAGTGGTAGAAATGTGTTTTAAATGTATGGTGTGAACATGACCTAACGAAGTTTAGATAAACTGAGTTGGCGAGTCCTTCCTTTTTTTTTTTGTAAATAATTTTTATTCATTTTCCAATTAAAAAACATTATTAATAACAAATCAAACCAAATATTTCCACATTCAAAAACAAAATAGGAATTATATAATCCGAATTAATTAATTTCAATGGGACTTCCCGTGTTCTGGATTCAAGAACTAAATGTCCATCCTTTATCTTTCTGCTGTCTTCTTTGTTACTTCACAATTTTCCAGTCCTGATATTGACAATTTCCTCTCTCGATCAGTCAGTCGCTGGTATAACTATCTTGTTTTATTTGACCATTCCTTGTTTCTATATCATGCAGAGGGCTTTTCCCACATTGTTCTCAGTCTTAATATTTTGAAGCACAGTCCTCCTTCGATGACCTCTCCTTTTTCTGCTGATTGTTGTTCTAACAGGCTCTGGACTTCCATCCAAGGTTGAAGTTCATTAGCGACTTCGCACTGTCTTTTGATCTTTAATGTTTCAAATGTATTGTAGGAGTGTACTTGGCAATCAGTAAGTCACACAAAGATTGTTCCGGTTTCCCCATAAAAACCCACGCCAGCTCTCCGGGGCCCTCGGACAGCTGGCAGGCATCCAGAGTTCACCGCCACTCTCTTCTCAAACAGTAATACAGTGGTACCTCGGGTTACAGACGCTTCAGGTTACAGATGCTTCAGGTTACAAACTCCGCTAACCCAGAAATAGTATCTCAGGTTAAGAACTTTGCTTCAGGGTGAGAATAGAAATCGTGCTCCGGCAGCGCAGCGGCAGCAGGAGGCCCCATTAGCTAAAGTAGTGCTTCAGGTTAAGAACAGTTTCGGGTTAAGAGTGGAGCTCCGGAACTAATTAAATTCTTAACCCGAGGTACCACTGAATTCCATGCAAGTAAATGCATCCTCTGTAAAGAACACCCCTTTTGTAATTCCAATAAAAATATATCTCCAATCTCCCCCCATTGAAGGAGACTTTTTCTGATCATATCCTTTTTCTTACTGTGTCAGAGCTTCTACTGTCGCCATATTTCCTCCTCATCCCGAGCTGATCTGGTCATATCTGATCTTGCTCTGCCAATTTTGATCAGGGCTCTTTGTTGAGGACTGCGATAACGCCAATAAGTCCAATTATTTTACGCCTCCTGCATTTCCTTTGGGTAATTAATTCTTTCTTGGTGGGGTTCGCCAAGTCATGAAGTACCAAATATAACAGTACGGCAGCCGCTCACCTCATTCATCAAAACGACAAGAAAGGAGTCTTTTTGAAGTCCAAAACTTGGCCTCCAGCAACTGTGTAGTTTAGCAGATTTTTCTTTTAACTCGTTCCATCCATAACACGCCTGGATTTTTTTGCCAAACCTTTTAATTTTTAGGAAGCAGGAACTCCCGGCTGACGGGACTGACATGGGAGAGTTGCTAAATTCGTGCCTTGGATGCAGATAACCTACGGTCTGCGGGTGGTGTGGCGCAGCTCCCCCCTCCCCGGGACGTGTGGGTCAGGGTTAATTATTCATAGGCGCCAACTCCATGGGGCCTGAGGGGGCCCGAGCCCCCTCAAAAATTCGTTTGGGGGGGCTCTGCCCCCCCAATAATTTAAGAAAATTATTAGTTATATTATGCTTTGTAAAATCACAAAATTATGTTGGTATTTTTTATTTTCCTTGTTTGACGATAAAAGGTAAAGGTAAAGGTACCCCTGCCCGTACGGGCCAGTCTTGACAGACTCTGGGGTTGTGCGCCCATCTCACTTAAGAGGCCAGGGGCCAGCGCTGTCCGGAGACACTTCCGGGTCACATGGCCAGTGTGACATCGCTGCTCTGGTGAGCCAGAGCTGCACACGGAAACGCCGTTTACCTTCCCGCTGGTAAGCGGTCCCTATTTATCTACTTGCACCCGGAGGTGCTTTTGAACTGCTAGGTTGGCAGGCGCTGGGACCGAGCAGCGGGAGCGCACCCTGCCGCAGGGATTCGAACCGCCGACCTTTCGATCAGCAAGTCCTAGGCGCTGAGGCTTTAACCCACAGCGCCACCTGTGTCCCTTGTTTGACGATAGTTACCTTTTAAAATACATTCAGTAATGAGTTAAAACAAAGCCACTCCTGATCTAGAGAGGGGGTGGGGTTGCGGGCTCTCGACCCATCAACAATCTCGCGGGGCTGGCGTCAGGCCCGCAAGAAGCGGGGATTCCCCCTAGCTCATTAATATTCACTGCCCACGGTGGCAGCCAATCGGCTGCCGCAAAGGGCGGGCCCTCACAGGTTCACTTAAGGTCAGGGCAGCCCGGGGCTTGCCCCTTTCGTTCCCCCAGCAGCAGCGGTTTGGAGGTCTTGGGCCCCCCCAATATTTTTTATAAGTCGGTATGGGCCCCCGCCCCCCCAATATTTTTTATAAGTCGGCGCCCCTGTAATTATTTAACCCTGAATTACTGGCACAGCTGTTTGTCTGATCTCTTGGGAGGCTGCCATATCTCATCGTCAGAAGCCGGAAGTCTGAGTTGGCGGGTCCTTTAAATCACCTCCTCACACTTTATGTGCTTTTCTCTGTGTCTCCAGGGAGGAAGCATGACAGGACATATTTTATGGGCTACCGGCTACTCGCAGCCACTTGGATCGTCATTGGTCTGGCCTGGATAGCTGTGCTGTTTGACCTTGTATCCTCATTACTTGAACCTCCAGCTCCAGTAAGAAGACGAAGCAGTGCACGAAGAGAGAGTAGTGGGGACAACATAACACTGTCCCAAAGGGGTCAGTCGGTTAGATTCTCAGTGACGGAGAGTACAAGTACATCATTGCAGGCTCGTGGAGATTGACATAAAAATCAGTTGTACTCAAGAACTTCCATTGAGCTTTTTATAATTATATGCTATTGTGACATTCTGCGTATTCCTTAAAAACTCACTAGTTGCTCTTTAAGTTATGCAGTTCCTAATAAACTGTGAAATAGCCATGTTTCAGCAACCAAGGGAGGGAGGGTGGTTATTACATAAAAATCAGTTTTATATACTGCTGTTTTTATGTTTACTTTTGATGTCATCTTTTTGGAAAATAAATTATTAAAAAAATTACATAAAAATCAGCTACACGCAAGAACTTCCGCTGAGCTTTTTATAATCATATGGCATTGTGACATTCAACTGATTCCTTAAAAACTGGCTAGCTGGTCTATAAGTTAGCACCATATTTTTCGCTCTATAAGACGCACCAGACCATAAGACGCACCTAGTTTTTGGAGGAGGAAAACAAGAAAAAAAATATTCTGAATCCCAGAAGCCAGAACAGCAAGAGGGATCGCTGCGCAGTGAAAGCAGCAATCCCTCTTGCTGTTCTGGCTTCTGTGATAGCTGTGCAGCCTGCATTCGCTCCATAAGACGCACACACATTTCTCCTTACATTTTAGGAGGGGGAAAGTGAGTCTCATAGAGCAAAAAATACGGTAATTCCTAATAAACTGTGAAATAGATGGGTTGTCTGCATCAGATTATAATGCCTCTTCATTACAGGATATGTATTGTGTTTTAGCAATAAGGAGAGAAAGGAAGGGTATTACTTGGTTTCTCAAAACTGGAATGTGTGCAGTGGAGAACAAGCAAGATGATCAAGGGTCTGGCAACCAAGCCTTATGAGGAGTGGTTGAAGGAGCTGGGTATTTTTATTCTGGAAAAGAGGGGACTGGGGGAGATATGAGAGCCGTCTTCAAATATCTCAAGGGCTGTCACATGGAAGAGGAAGCATGTTTGCTTTCACCTGCTCTGGAGGGGAGGACTCAAACCAATGGCTTCAAGTCACAAGAAAGGAGATTCCAACTAAACATCAGGAAGAACATTCTGACAGTAAGAGCTGTTCAGCAGTGGAACGAGCTGTCAGCATCGCCCTTGAGCCAGTGCCACTAACTGGACTCATCTACTTCAGCCCCGACTGGGCTAGGCGAGCTGGGTAGCACTTCCAGAGACCACCTTCTGCACAGGAACAGGTCAAAGTGCTGTGGACTCACAGCTTAGAGTTGTGAGCACCGGATTCACTCCAACAAGACAGTCGTCGCACAGCAGAGTACAGCAGAGTATAAACGACTCGGAGAGCAGCTCTGTAGAATATCTTCTTTATTCTATCTACAACTATTATACAACTATATACAGAGCTTAATGAGGTCTAAGCATAAATGAATGCTGCACTACACTGAGTGTCTGCAGCTGCTCTTAGCAGCAACCTTATCTATACACACGATCTCTAACAGTCTCTCTCCGACACACTGACTGACTGACTGACTCTTTGATGTGGTGCTGGAGCTGAATAAGTAGAGAGTAGAAAACTGCCCCTCCTCTCTGGAGAATCAGCAGAGATCATCATGAGATTCTTGGATATGGGAGGGGTGAAATCTCCTCATGAGCTCCCTTGGAAGGTGGTGGACTTCCTTGGAGTTTTTCCAGCAGAGGTTGGATGGCCATCTGTCCTGGATGCTTTAGTTGAGATTCCTGCATTGCAGGGGGTTGGACTAGATGATCCTTGGAACCCCTTCCAACTCTGCAATTCTATGATTCCATGATTCTAAGGGGCATTTTCATCCAACATCAGGAGAGGCACAGGGTCCCCACGTAAAGCAGGCGGGAAGTGGTGGAATTTTCTGTCTTGAGGACCACACTGGCCTTTGCCTTCCAGTGAGCACTGCACACCTTCACGTGTCCATGCCTGCTTGTGAACACACACAGAGACACAGAGTCTCCCCTCTCACCAAAGCAGTGAAGACTAGCTGAGGTGGAGGGGGCAGCTGTACCCCCAGTCATCAAAAGATAGATGGGCATTCAAACTCCCCACTCCCAGGACACCCCATCAGGGTGCTGAGCCTCACCTACTATTTAGATATACGTGTCGTCACCAAAAATAGTGGAGGGTCCGGAAGGGTCAGGAAAAAAAATATCTGGTGGCTAGATTAAGCTCCCAAACTGGGAGTTGCCCACCCCCTGAAGTATAGCCTCCCCTGAAATATAGGATTGCATGACCAATGTTTTATTTTAAAGCCCTATACAGTGGTACCTCGGGTTACATACGCTTCAGGTTACATACGCTTCAGGTTACAGACTCGACTAACCAAGAAATATTACCACGGGTTAAGAACTTTGCTTCAGGATGAGAACAGAAATCGTGCGGTGGCGGTGTGGCGGCAGCGGGAGGCCCCATTAGCTAAAGTGGTGCTTCAGATTAAGAACAGTTTCAAGTTAAGTACGGACCTCCGGAACGAATTAAGCACTTAACCCAAGGTACCACTGTATGGCCTAGGACCCTCGTACCTACGGGACCACCTCTCCTGGTACGCCCCATGGAGGACCTTACAGTCTGCAAATAATAACACCTTGGAGATCCCGGGCCTCAGAGAGATTAGGCTGGCTTTGACCAGGGCCAGGGCCTTTTCAGCCTTGGCCCCGGCCTAGTGGAACGCTCTGCCACAAGAGATCAGGGCCCTGCAGGATGTGACATCTTTCCGCAGGGCCTGCAAGACGGAGTTGTTCCGCCAGGCCTTTGGTCAGGGTTTGACTCCCCTTCTCTTTTTGTATAAGAACTCGAATAAAAGAGGCCTTCCAGCATTCTCACAGGCCCATCCATATAAGATCAGCATAAACAGTTGGACCATTTACTGTTCCCAACCCTAACACTGTAGAAAGCCATCTAATTAGACTTTAATTTGATTTGACCTGTTTTAGGAGGTAATTTAATTATTGTTTGATTTTTTAAATGAAAGTTGTTGTGTTTATTATTATTATTATTATTATTATTATTATTATTATTATTATTAATTGTTGCATGCCACCCCAATCTCCAAGTGCTGTAAGCTTCCAGGGTTTCCTTACCTAGAGTTTGACGTGCAGCAGAGTCTTTGGTGTCTTCAGGATATATGGCTTATTTACACATTCTTCTGCTTCGATCACTCCTAGCCGAGTAAGATTGTCTTCCATAAACACGGTTTTAACAATGAGTCCGTAAGTGACTATGGAGGCCAGTTCAGGATCCACACATCCTTCCACAGTGGGGACATGGGTTTCTGGGCAGGAGTTGATCACGGTGTGGATTTGCCAAGTGTGCCTTCCTCCTAGCACTTTTCTCCCTTGCGTCCTGAGTTCGACTGTCTTCAAAGCCCATGACACCTTTGGTAAAGGCTGTTCTCCAACTGGAGTGCTCGCAGGCAGGTATATACAGCGGTGCCCTGCAAGACGAATGCCTTGCAAGACAAAAAACCCGCTAGACGAAAGGGTTTTCCGTTTTTCGATGCGCTTTGCAAGACGAATTTCCCTATGGGCTTGCTTCGCAAGACGAAAACGTCTTGCGAGTCTTGCGTTTTTTCCGCTTTCCCCCCCTTTTTCTAAGCCGCTAATAGCCTTTTAGCCGCTAAGCCACTAAGCCTTTAATAGCCGCTAAGCCGCTAATAGCGCTAATCCGCTAATAGGGTTGCTTCGTAAGACGAAAAACCCACTAGACGAAGAGACTCGCGGAACGGATTATTTTTGTCTTGCGAGGCACCACTGTAACCTGAGGCTAAGATGGAGGGGCTCACAGCATCAACGCCCCAGAAGGTCCTGTTTCTCCCAGTCACAGACCAGAAATCAGACAGGGCTCTGTCTCTCACAACTCTACTGCCCCAAATTTTGTCTTAATCACTACCAGCCAGGGAGGGAGGGAGGGGATCCATTTGTTCCCCCTCACAAAGCCACATCCTTTGTCATACTAATGTCCATGCTCAGGCCCATCAACTCACCGAGATGCTGGCCTGGCTAGTCTACACTGGAGTCCTCCCTTAGATTTTAACCGGGGTGGGGGGGCTGGACTGGACGACCCCCTCAGAGTCTCTTCCATCTCTACATTTCTAACTCTTGCTGGAACCACGACCCAAGGAATTAGATGCGGATATATAAAGCTGGGAAGACTCACAGCATTCATAAGGGAACGATCGGACCAGAAATTATTAAAAGAATGGGGATGTGCTAAAGAGTATATGAAAAAAACATTGTTCTGGAGTAAGCATATCGGTATGTAAGGAATGATGCTTTGCAGGGTTAAAGAAAGAGAAAAATGGTGTAAAAAGTATAAAGATAAAGTAATCCACATTAGACACAACAATTTAGAAAGAATAAAAATTTCGAGGTCTTAGAACAAAGGAAGGAAGTCAATATGTGTATATGTAATGACTAGATTAGAATAAAGATATGGTTTTATTGGGACGCGGGTGGCGCTGTTGGTTAAAGCCTCAGCACCTAGGGCTTGCCGATCGAAAGGTCGGCGGTTCGAATCCCCGCGGCGGGGTGCGCTCCCGTTGTTCGGTCCCAGCGCCTGCCAACCTAGCAGTTCGAAAGCACCTCCGGGTGCAAGTAGATAAATAGGGACCGCTTTCTAGCGGGAAGGTAAACGGTGTTTCCGTGTGCAGCTCTGGCTCGCCAGAGCAGCGATGTCACGCTGGCCCCGTGACCCGGAAGTGTCTTCGGACAGCGCTGGCCCCTGGCCTCTTGAGTGAGATGGGCGCACAACCCCAGAGTCTGGCAAGACTGGCCCGTACGGGCAGGGGTACCTTTACCTTTACCTTTATGGTTTTATTTGTAGATGTGTGCTCTTTCTCTTGTTTTTCTTTTCTGTGTTCTGTTTTTCTTTCTTGTTTGTATAGTATTATTTTGGGTACAATGTTTGTAATTTTTGTTGTAATTTTGCATTGAAAATAAAATTTATTTATATGTATATAAAAAGGAATTAGATGCGACTCGGGCATCATGCAGACTAACCTGCTAAACTCAATGTATTCATGTGATTTGCTTGCTCAGGACTACGTGCTGCATATAACCCTTGCATTTTGAAAAAGCTCCAGCAAGTCTTTGCTGTTAAAGTTGAATAGTTATGGGCCATTATGCATAACAAGGGTCTAAACCTAAGTCCCGGGGGCCGGATGCGGCCCAATCACCTTCTCAATTGGGCCTGCGGATGGTTCGGAAATCAGGGTGTTTTTACATGAGAAGAATGTGTCCTTTTATTTAAAATGCATCTCTGGGTTATTTGTGGGGCCTGCCTGGTGTTTTTACATGAGTAGAATGTGTCCTTTTATTTAAAATGCATCTCTGGGTTATTTGTGGGGCCTGCCTGGTGTTTTTACATGAGTAGAATGTGTCCTTTTATTTAAAATGCATCTCTGGGTTATTTGTGGGGCCTGCCTGGTGTTTTTACATGAGTAGAATGTGTCCTTTTATTTAAAATGCATCTCTGGGTTATTTGTGGGGCCTGCCTGGTGTTTTTACAGGAGTAGAATGTGTCCTTTTATTTAAAATGCATCTCTGGGTTATTTGTGGGGCCTGCCTGGTGTTTTTACATGAGTAGAATGTGTCCTTTTATTTAAAATGCATCTCTGGGTTATTTGTGGGGCCTGCCTGGTGTTTTTACATGAGTAGAATGTGTCCTTTTATTTAAAATGCATCTCTGGGTTATTTGTGGGGCCTGCCTGGTGTTTTTACAGGAATAGAATGTGTCCTTTTATTTAAAATGCATCTCTGGGTTATTTGTGGGGCCTGCCTGGTGTTTTTACAGGAATAGAATGTGTCCTTTTGTTCTAACCCAATGCCTAATTTCTGACTTGTCACATGGGGGTTACTGTATTGGCCCGAATATAAGCCACACTCCCCCCCCCCAAAAAAAATTGCGACCACGAAAAGTTAAAGTGTGGCTTATATTCATGACCTTACGGTATGCAGCCAGGAGAGCGGAGCAAACAGGGCCAGGAGTGTGGTGAAGCAGTGCTGCCCCACACGTTATACCCCCTTCCTCTCCCCCAAGGCCAGAAAGGGAGAGAGCGAGGAAGGGGAAAGGCAACACAGTATGCCCACCTCCCCCGGTATGCAGCCAGGAAGGGAGTGGCTTATATTCAGGTATTTGTTCTTTTCCCCCCTTCCAATTTTAAAGCTGCAGCTTATATTCGGGCCAATACGGTATTCTCAAACTTCTGCTGACTCCTAGATAGTATATCACTACTACAGTGAGTTCTTGCACAGACCCCTCCCCCCATCCCTGAAAATAGTCAGGTTTCATTTAAGATGCAGCCCCCCCCCTTACCTGAGAGTAAGCCCCATTGAATCCAGTGGGACTTACTTCTGAGTAACTACCGTATTTTTCGCTCTATAAGACGCACCAGACCATTATGTTAATTTGGAATGTGCAGAATATATATATATATATATATAAAACAAATTCAGGGAACCGCAGAAAGAGAGGGAAGGAAGTCAAGTTTTGAAATGTTAAAATGATTGTAAAACTGTTGAAATGTATAAAACTGAAATAAAATCATTAAAAAAAGAAAAAAACTCTTTTTGTGTGTGAATTGCCCCCAAAACATAGCTCAAAAGCTTCATCTTTTTTCAGAGCTTTTGAAAAAAAAAAAAGCTCAACAAGTGTCCAGATTTACACTTTTTTAAACACTATTTTATATAATAATGATAATAATAATTACCAATTTCCCAGCTGAAATCTCTCTCTTGTACCAATGCACTCCTGAAACTAATAACCTGTTATTAGCTCTGCTGGGAAAAATAAGAGGTATAATATGGGTCCTTGCCTTTTCTGCCTCCGTGGGGCTATCAGCAGCTTAATGAGGTAAGGGACTAATTCCCTTCCAGAAAGCAGCTTGGGCGAGCCAAGGGTTAACCACCTCCCTCTGCCAATTTGGTCCTCCCCTGCAGGTGATGTGAAGCTTCATTGCTATTTAATGGCTCACTTCCCAAACTGCTGGCCTTCACTGAGATGAGCAAAGGCTTGGGTTGGTGGGGTGTGGATGTTGCGGGCGGAGGGTCCCTTGATGCATAAATCTAGACAACATTTATAAAAGCACATAACGCTACTGGTGGTTCCTAAAAGGAAAGGGCTTTTGACAGAGCAGTGCTGTTTTGCTGCCTGTGAAATTTTTGCTTTTTTAAAAAATATACAATTTTAATTCTACTAGACCTCGCTTGCTTTTGAGCTTTTCTTTCACGTTCTTAGTTTTTTAGTTTTTTTTTTTTTGCAATTTATCTGTTTTAATTTGCCTAAGCTGCCTTGAGCCCCCAGTGTGGGAAGAAGGTTGGGGTATCAGTATAGCAACAATTATAATAGATGTGAAGATGAGGGAAGCTTTACGTTTATTGTTTAAGCATCTGCTTTGAATGCAGAAGGTTTCAGGTTCAATCCCTGGTATCTCCCAGTGAGGTTAGGGATCTCCCTTGTCTGAAATTCTGCTGTTCCTTCCAGTCAGTGCAGAAAATGTTGTCTTGAGTGCATCTAATTATTATTATTATTAGTTGAATTTATATACCTCCCTATACCCAGGGGGTCTCAATGCTTCTAACTGAGAGCACAGGAAAATGACTTATTATACAAAGTTTGCTGGTCTGGCTTCTTTTCAGTTATAGGGATTTTATTTTTTAAAGAGAAACCATTATTCAAGTGAGCTCTGCAATTTAGGTCTGCAGGAAAGCCCCAAACTGAGGCAAGATTTGCTGCAATGTTAAATGTTCTGAGCTTGTCCACCCTCTGTTTAGGATGTATATTAAATAAAACTATATAAAGACCAAAATAATAATCTAGCATGTAAAAGAGCATGGCCGTAGCAAGTCTCATCTTATGTTTCCGAGCTTCAAGTTTGAAGTTGAATTCCAGAATACAAACCAACCTCACTAGTTTTAGCTAATAAAGAGAGGGAGGGCAGGGTCCAGGGGGGGGGGGAACCCACCACCCTTCAGTGATATAATTGCATTTATTCATGTCTGTGCAGAAGCAGGTCCCCATGAGTTCCATAGGACTTACTTGCAAGCAACACAAGTGCAGCCTCTTTTATGTGATGAAACACAGTATTCCTGTGGTTTCAGATTAACCCAGGATCTTTGCAGAAATAGCCTTCTGGCAAACCTGGCAAACACATTTTTTTTTTCTGCAGCAGATGTGTTCTTGCACTATCTTGTTTGCATTATTTTGCAGATCAAATGCAGTCTGGGCTGCAGCCTTGAAAAACACAAGGTGGGTGTGGAAATGGCAAAGGAAGGAAAGTAAGAATAAAAATTCTGAGGAGGAAAGCTTAAGAACAGTCTGGCTAGCTCGAGCAAGATCCTGCATTTTCCAAGAGTTTATTCAAGTGAATTTGGATGAGGAGGGAGGAGCTGAGGGCGGTTTTCATCAGTTTTCACTTTGCTAAATGCAAGGTTTTGCAACTAAGGCTTTTGGGTGGAGGAATTTTTAGCATTCAATCTCATTTTGAAAGTTATTGGCTGCAGCTGCTTATTGCAAACAAAACACGAAAAACACACCAGCCGAGGCATTTGTAGAGGGCGGAGAGCACAAAAAAGAATTTAGTTTGGGAGGATCTCTGAGGTGTGTCACTTCCTAGGCAAACGCAGTGAGGAATTTGAAGTTTGCTACAAGAATATTGGGTAGTGTTACAAGAAATTAAGCAATAATTGCTCCCGTTCTTTATGCTGTAAAAACTCAACTGTGTAATACTATTAGCCACTCAGGATGGCTAACATTGGTTTGTGGGGCTCAGCTTTTTGAATGGTTTAACTGGTCTTTGAAGAGCGGGGCTGGTGGGGATACTAGTTTAGCACAAATTGATTTGCTGTGTCCTCTCACCCTGAGATTGTAAACCATTCCCTGGCTTGGAATCTTTGGAAGGAAGCTGAAAACTTCATAGACTTTTAAAACCTTGCAACCCTAGATTACTTTCAGAGTTGAGATTTTCCTTTTATCTCATTTTTATTAAATCTCCAAAACATTTATTGTCTTAAAAATTCCCCCCCTCAACAAAATTTTCTTTGACTTCCCACCCTTCTTTTCCGATGTTTGCTTTTTTGTTAGCTGTTTTACAATACATGTTTTTATTACCTGGACTTCACTATAATTCAATCTTTCAGTAATCAGTGGGAGATCTCCCCATAAAATTTAAAACTGTGTTTAAGTCATTTTGCGTTTCTTAGGCTCTAACCTACTTAAGGGGGCTGTGTACCGCTTACCTGTGTCCAAGAGACAGGTAATTTAATGCTGTAAATCGATCTTGTGTTAAACAATTGCAACTTGAGTGATGAGTTTCCTAAATTATAGCAAAAAGGTAGTGACTGTGTTAAAATCCAGTGAAGCTAAAATCCATTTGGATAGATTTATTCAGACTGTATTAGCTAGGGGAAATGCCTAAATGAATCTTGGGCCAGGAAAAATAGACTATGTGTTGGAGAATTCCAGTTACATGCAAACATTACAATATGCAAGATTAAAATTAACTATAATTTGACCAATCCTGAATCCTGCATTGGTCCACTGGAATTCCCCCAGTCGTTTTAGTTTAAGAACAGAACTACCAAATCTGAGTGAAATTGCAGGACGCAGCCTCTCATGATCTTCAATGCACATTGTATAGATCAATTTGGTGTCAAGCATATGAGCCAAGAAAATCCAAACAAAAAACTATTTCTGGGGGGAAAGTGGGTGAAATTTTAAGCCTTGCCAAGGAATAGGCAGAAAACATTATTTGCATATGAAATAAGAAAAATATATATGCAAGAGTGCAATCTTTTCCAAGTGGTTAATGAGCTGGAGTTTCAGCCCTAAACAACTGGTGCAGAGGAAAATTGCCTCCAAAAACTTCAAACTTGGAAGGGGGGCGGGGACAGGAAAAAGAGACTTAAAACAACAATCATGTTCCATTCTTTAAAAATTTGGGGGCATGTCCACCACATGTGGAATAAGGTTCCTTCATTTTGTTTACATCTCCAACACACATTGCTGTTATTTATTTTTGCTAATCTGGGTGGGGTCAGGTACCATCTGTAAATCATTTTCCTGGTTTTCTTTTATCAGATAGTACGTGGTGAATTTTAAGTCTTTTTTCCATAACTTCCCATTTTTCTGTCTCAATTAGATAGCCAAAATCATTCTATTATCACCAGGTTGTGCATTGCTTTCCTTTTGGGTGAAGACAGAGGCAAAAGTAGGTGCTGAGCCGCTTCATCCAAGAACATTTCTTTATCTTCTCCAAGCAGAAGACCTACCACTTGCTTATTCTTGCTTTGAACATAGCCAAAGAAACTCTTAATTATTGATTGTAATCTCTCTTGAAAGCCTGAGCTCATTCTGAGCTTTAGCCACCCTGGCACTTGCTACTTCCACGTGGTTCTTCAAGATTTCCCATTTCTTACACATTCCCTTCTTAACTCTCGGCTTATCTGTAACCTCCTTATGTACTGGTGGGGCATAAATAATAAAAAAGGATTTCTGACCATGGGATCTGTAGTAATGCTCCGGCCACTCGCCTCCCTCACCTTTCCTACCTACCACCCAGCTGGATCAGGTTTAGAGAAACGGCGGTCGGAGGCATATACTTTTTACAGGACAAAACTCATCAAAAAAGGTAGTTGCTGCCACCACTCCCTTGGACCAGGGGTACCAGAAGGCTTCACCCAAGGGAGAAGGTTATCTTTCCTAGTTACCGGCTGCCCTACTCTGCAGTTGCTTCCACAAACTGCAGGCAGATATTCAACAAATTCAGTAGGCGGCTGATAAGTCAGGCTCTGGATTCAGGCTTTCCCTCAGAATGGCACACAAGACAAAAGAAAGTTCTCTTTTTAAAAAAAAATATATATATATTTAAAAAACAAGATAAACATACTTAAAAAGCAGGCACATCTCTTATACGTTTCAAACAGAAAGAACAATAACATTGTAGAATATGGCTAGCTCACATACTTAGAAAGTGAGAACAAAGGCAAAGTTAGAATGGTTTTAAAGTCCTCAGTGGAATCCGCATCTCAAAGATAGTAAGAATCTTCATCACAAAGACACACATGTGAATGCAACAAGGCGACTGTCGGGATGGCAACTGACAGAAGGGCGAATTGCGGATTGCAGAGCTCGCCTACAGTCTTTCCTAGGGTCTTTATTTCTAAAACCTCACGTGGAAACGGAACTCAGGTCCAATCAAAATTATTATGCTTAAATTCACCAATGGTCAGCTTGTTGTTTAGTCGTTTAGTCGTGTCCGACTCTTCGTGACCCCCTGGACCAGAGCATGCCAGGCACTCCTGTCTTCCACTGCCTCCCGCAGTTTGGTCAAACTCATGCTGGTAGCTTCGAGAACACTGTCCCACCCTCTCGTCCTCTGTCCTCCCCTTCTCCTTGTGCCCTCCATCTTTCCCAACATCAGGGTCTTTTCCAGGGAGTCTTCTCTTCTCATGAGGTGGCCAAAGTCTTGGAGTGGGGGGTGGGGCGTTAGGGGGTCCTTTATTTTTCAGTTTTACAGTTGCATATTCTTTTCCATACTATAATGGAATAATCCAGCATTTCATGACAGTTTTTTATACATCTTATTTGGCTTCATATACATTGATTCCTTCACCCAGTTTTCCACTCCTTATCTTTCATGTCATCAGCTGTTGGGTCACAAAGTACCCCCTACCTGGAATGTATATTTAAGGTCCAATTTTTATAAATATTCCCCTAGGTACTCCTACTCACTGCTTGTCAATTTGTTTATTTTAATGTCATACTGGCAAGCTCTGCATATTTAATTAGTTTGTATAGTAATTATTCTTTCTCTGGGATTTCTCTTAATTTCCAATACCTTGCATGTACTATCCTTGTTGTTGCTGTTGTGTATAAAAATAGGTTTTGGCCTTCCTTAGGTATTCATTCCCAATTAATAATAATAAATTTTATTTATATCCCGCCCTCCCCAGCTCAGGGCGGCTAACAACAATAAAATAGTACACCATTCTAAAATTATTTCATTCTAAAATTAATTCAGCTCAAATTGATGGCAACCATTAGGCTAAAGTTCTGTGAAGATTGCCAAAGGAGGGAGTCGGGCTGTGCCCTGACCAAAGGCCTGGTGGAACAGCTCTGTCTTGCAGGCCCTGCGGAAAGATGTCAAGTCCCGCAGGACCGTAGTCTCTTGTAACAGAGCATTCCACCAGATTGGAGCCACAGCCCAAAAAGCCCTGGCTCTAGTTGAGGCCAGCCTAACCTCTCTGTGGCCCGGGACCTTCAGGATGTTTTTGTTTGAAGACCGTAAGTTCCTCTGTGGGACATACCAGGAGAGGCGGTCCCGTAGGTACGACCGCCTAGAGGTAATGGTTCCAGTTTCTTGGGAAGGATAAGTTTAAAAGTTTTCAACTCATTGTACACCATCTCCCAAAACTCTTTTGCCCTTTTCCATTTCCACGATGGATGAATAATGTAACCCTCTACTTCCAGACATTTCCAGCACATTGCTGATTTTTGGGGTACATTTTAGCCAGTTTAATTGGTGTCAAATACCATCTGTGCTTCATTTTATACATATTTTCTCTAATTTGGAAACATGCTGAAAAGTTCATTGTTGAATCCCATAATTTTTCCCACTGATCCATTTCAATATTATGCCGAATATTAATTGCCCATTTGGTCATTGTTTAAATTTCTCAACTTCTCTTTTATGTCTATCATAATTCTAGAAAAAGCCGAGAATTAAACATAAAATTAAGAATCCTGCTGCTGTAGCTTTTCAGATTTCTTTTTCTCCATGGAAGAAGCTCCCCTTGCTTTAGTTAGGTTAGACTCCATTTGTAAAGGCTGGTCCAAAGTCCATATAGTCCAGAATCTCTGTCAGTTCCTACATTCCAGTCATGAGCCTCCTAGGCCATATTTGCCATCGTGTTTTAAAAGCTCAAATTCGTCTTGCGTGTTTCCCACACATTGTGTGACCACCCAGAAGCATTAATGCTCTACCTTTCACCTGGAGGATTGGGGCACAGAAGAGTAAGCTAAGTCCCAGTGCGACACTGTCGGAAGTAATGTTAAATCCTTTGCTACTCTCCTCCCCTGGCTCTCACTTAAGAGAAACCTAGATTTTGCCCCGGTTTGAGGGTCACATGCCTCTCGCGTGGTGCCTGGCCTACACTTGTGTAGACTTACTGACAATGTGGGGGCTCCCTTGCCCCAATGAAGCGGTGACCAAAAGGGCCTGACCCCGTAAGGCGGGCTGCGTTTCCTCAGCCAACAATCAGATAAGATAATACTTTATTTGGCTATAAGCCCACAAAGTAAAACAAATCAATAGATAAAATAGCATTTTACAATCTAAAATATCAACTAAAATATTTCAACGCATAATCTCCTTCACATTACTTACAATCTCTAGATGTAACCGTGTTATGGTCTTGAAGATAAAGATGGTGCATAGAGTTTACTGGATTTTTAATAGTCATGCAGCATTCCGTGAAGTCTTTTATATGAAAGAACTGAAATCAGGAATCTAGCAACCTGTAATGTTCTATAAGAGTCAATGTCCTGGAGTAGATAAGCTAGATGTAATTCAGGTGGTTTAGCAGCAATTTCCAGAATGATTGAACTCAGGATCCTTGATCGGGGAACAATGTATAAGGGGCAATTAAACAAGATATGATAGAGGGATTCTATTGATTTGTTGTCACATGCGCATAAAACAGAGGTTTTACCGTTAGAAAATCTATTGCTCGGCACATTTGAGGGGAACACATTAAATCTGGCTCTAACAAATGCGAATCTATGCGACGCAGCCGATAAAGTAGACAGATATCGAGGTATCTGGGACATAGATGTAATGTCCTGATTTATCGGGGAACATGTACCTCCACCTCAGCCAACAATTAAACACTACCCTCCAACCTTCAAACAATTCCACAAAGAAAAAAGTTTGAACTGTGAGTCCACGGGCTAAACTCTGTCCCTGGAGCCTACCCCCCAGAAATGAGACATGATAACAATGTATGGGTTTAAATTAGGCCACAACTTTATTGAATTTCAGGTGTAGGAACCTTGGCTTAGGCCTTGGAAGGTATTCCTCTCAACCCAACAGGGGCTGAGGAAGTGCAGGGCAGGCAGGTGTAGTGGGAGGGTGTTGCGAATTCATAGAATCATAGAATCATAGAGTTGGAAGAGACCACAGGGCCATCGAGTCCAACCCCCTGCCAAGCAGGAAATCTTTGCGGCACTTTAGCAGAAATGCTCAAGAGTTCCAGATTCCTCATTTATTGCGAGATATATAATATATGGTGATATTGATATATATATTGTGAGTTATTTATTTGTGAGCTATTTGTGAGCTATTTTTATTTATTTGTGAGCTATTTATTGTGATATATATATATCTACAGGCTATAATCTATAATATATATACAGGCTATATCTACAGGCTGTAATACACGAGCAGTTCATACAGTCAGAGTACCTGGCTGCACCTTAAGGCAAATAGGAAGACTCTCTCTTTCTGGCCACACGCCTCTACACCACCACCTTTACTGCTGGACCTCTTAAACCGATGACAGGCAATCAACTGTCAGCACCTTACTGCTGAGTCATTCTGACCCAGCAGCTCCATAGAAAGTGTTGCAGGCTGATTTCATCAGCCAGTTGCATCAGCTAGCAACCTCAAGCCTGCAGCCTTACTATCTCACATAGCATTCTGTGGATCCCAACAGAGGGAACTGTTACGGAAAATCTAGGTGCGAGGCTGCTCTGCCACCCAGCTTGTCGGACTAAGTCCGTGGGTCCCTGCGGAACAAAAGGAGCGCAGCCAGAAACTGGAGCAAGTTGGAGAAGATCCACGTTTATTGCACAACAGGTTCCAAGGCAAGATTGAACCCCGAGGATGGGGTGTCAAGAACTTTTTAAACTTCCCACCATTACCCAATATACAGTTCAAAAGCATCATCACTACATCACCATTACATCAGAGAAGGGGTGGGTTATACAGGATTAACATATGGGCAAGGGAGGGGGGAAACATGCAGAGTTGGAACATGTATTGAAGGGCACATTTTAAGTACTGACGATAAGCAAACAATGGATCTTAGTTTACATAGTCTGCCACCTGGCCCAGCCTGGAGGAAGGGCTAGGTTCGGGTGATTTGGCATCAATGAGGTCCTTCCTGTGTGTACGTGACCTCCCGCTCGAAGGATTATGGAGGGCACTGGGTGGTTTCAAAGTCCTAAGGAAATGGAGCAGATTGGCATTGGAAGCAAGAGAATCAAAGGTTCGGGCGATTTTCTGTGAATTTTTATGTATTTTAGCCCTTTAAAACAGTGGCAGTCCATTTTGTATCAATTTTGATTGGCTTAGCAAGTTTACAAGGTGTCTGTCCATTATTCTCTCTCTCTTTTTTTACAATAATAATTATTAGTTTTCAATAAACATAACAAATAAAACAAAAAAGAATATACAACAACATAACAACAATATAGAAAGAAAAAAGAAAAAAGAATAACAGACTTGACATACCTAAACAGAAAAAAAGAATCAATTAATTATTTAAGATCCGTTTTCATAAACATTTTAGTTGACTTCCTCTAATCTCCTCCATCTGAATTTCCTCTTAAATCGAATGTGAGTTTCCAATATCATTATTTCATAAAACAATATTACAGTTATATTCCACTTTCTTTACCTTTCTTATAGTGCATTTTCTTAATTATACATATAAATCTAATTTTGTCCTAGGCCTAGTTGGTTCTTTCAAGTAGTTGATTTATAATTTGAGAAAATTGAATCTGCAAGGCTTTAATTTCTTTTTGTATCTGTTGGCTTTTAGGCTTTGATCTTAATTCCTTTTCTTTCTCATTTATTTGGGAAAGAATTTTTTTCTTTTCTTCCTTTTGAATTTTTTTCCTTATAGCATTCTGTTGTATGAGGAAACCTCTCATAACAGCTTTGCTAGCATCCCAAACGACTCTTGCTTCTACCTCTGTATTTATATTTAATTCAAAATAATCCTTTAGAGTCTTTTGGGCCTTTCCCACCACCAAGTCATTCCTCAACAACCCATCATTCATCCTCCATCTAAAAGAACCCTGCAGATACAGTTTCATTTCCAATAACACTGCATTATGATCGGAGCATGTCCTAGAACATATTTGAATTTTGGATACCCTTGGAACTATATCTCTAGTAGCCCATTTATGATCAAATTGTGAAAATGTTTGGGAAAAATTTGAGAAAAATGTGTAATATGTCCAACAAGTCATATTTGTCCATCTCAAAAAACAATTTTGGGAGTCTGCCTGCATTTTGTACTTTTTGTTCTTGTGATTTGTCCATTAATGTGGAAACTACTCCATTCAAATCTCCCATCAATATTATTTTATAATCCAAATATTCGTTAAGCTTCAAGTCCAAATTTCTAAAAAAGTCCACTTTTCCATCATTTGGTGCATAAATTCCCAATAAAAGGTGTTTGTCGCCTTGTGCTGTAATTTCAACAGCAATGTATCTCCCCTCCTCGTCCTTAAACAAAAACTTGGGGTTCCATTTTTCTTTAATGTAGAACACCACTCCTCTTTTTTTTTACCTTATCTGATGAAATAAAGTCCTGTCTGAGTTTTTTATTCTGTAAATTTTTTCTATGTAATCTAGTAACATGTGTTTCTTGTAAGCATATTATATCCAAATTGTTTCTTGCCAAAATATGAAAAATTTGGCCTCTCTTTCTGGAAGAGTTAAGGCCATTCACATTCCAGGAATAAATTCTTAAAGACATCTTGATTTTTTAGGGTCCTTTAGCCTCTGCACCCAGAGGGAGAGAACTTTCCAAACCAAGCTCTTTTGCGTTTTTCTCCAAAAACCTCTCCTTTTCTCCTACAGTTCTGATCCTCCGCTTCCTCCCTTGAAATGTGAAGGAGAGTCCCTCTGGAAATTCCCACCTGAAGAAGATATTTTTCTTCCTTAGAGTAGTTGTCAGAGCCGAATAGTTGCTCCTCAAAGATAAAAAGTATTTTGGGATTTCTTTAAACAAAATGACAGCCCTACCCTCGATCTCTAAGCTTTTTTTATAATGATGTCGCAATATCGTGTCTCTTTGTTCCTTTGTTTTGAAAATCACCATGCAGTCATGTGTAATTTTAGAATCCTTTTTAGGACCAAATCTATGCTTTATCCACAAATTCAGCTCTTTTTTTGAAATCCCCCAATAAATTGAAAATTCCTCAATGAGCCAAGCCTTCAAGTTGTCCTGTTCTTTCTGAACCACTCCCCTCAGCCTCAGATGGGCTTTCTTGTCTTTTAGCTCCAAATACGCAGTTGAAGTTAATGCCTGTTGCTGAACAGACTCTAATTCCCGTATTTTTACTGTTTCCAGTTGTGTAATTCTGTCCTCATGCGAGGTGATATTGGACCTCAGTGCTTTCAAATCCTCTTTCACTTCAGAGAAATCAGTCCTCAATTCTTGGATGGTTTTCTGATTCCCTCTAACTTCTGTTCTAATTTCCATGAGAAGGTTCATTACTGATTCTTCAAATGTTGGTGTTTTAGAATCCCTTCTAAGTTTACTTTTCCCTTTTTCTAACCTCTCTGTCTTATCTGGTTTGTTAGCACCATCTATGGTTATTTTATTTTTTCAAGGTCAGCTACAGTCACAAGAGGGAGCCAGATGGCTGTTTCCAACTACAGAAATCCCCACTCCAGAGTAAGAGTATTTCCTGTCCACAATCTTTCAGTTTAGTCCCAATCCTCCGCCGGTCGCTGGATCATGCACACCGCAGGGGTTAATGTCAGAGCTGGAGGCTTTTTATCACTCAATTGAGGGCAAGCTGCCTTCACATGGCCTGGTTTTTTTTTTACAATAGAAACAGTCCCTAACTAGGAGCAAGTTTGGAGCGATCCCCTCTCGCTACAAAGGAGTCTTTTGCAGGCATGAGAGTGACTTTACTTTGGTCTTTGGCGGGAGGATCAGATCTCCTGGCTGGAGCTGACACCGCCGCTCTATTCCCTCCCGATGGTCCTCTATTCGCCAAATGGGACCAGTTCAGTTTAAATGACTCTGTGAATTCTGTTGCGTATTGAAATAACTTTTGATCCTCCTTTTTTATTTCATCACCTATTATTCCTAATAAAAATGCCTCCGGCTTTTTTGGGAAGGTATATCTAAAAAGTTTCTTTAATTCATTATATATAAGCTCCCAGAATTTTTTCATTTCATCACATACCCACCACATGTGGTAGAGATCTCCATCCTTACACTTACATTTCCAACAAGGTTTGTTACCCGTTTTGTACATTTTTGCTAATTTGACTGGGGTAATATACCACCGGTACATCATTTTTTCCAGGTTTTCCCTTAAGGTTGAACATGCCGTGAATTTCATCCCTTTAGTCCACAGCTTTACCCATTTATCATACTCCATGTTGTAACCAAAATCGATTGCCCACTTGTTTTTCCTTCTAAATTTCTATTTGATATTTAGATTTTTTATCACTAATTCAAAGTTTTTTATCCTCATTCCAGAAACCATTTACCTGGTGATACTGTAGCCACCCTGTCAGCCCATCTTTTAATTCTTCATATGTTTTAATTTTCCATCCTCTCTCTGTTTTTACTAATATATCTTCATATGTTGTTTTCTTTCCTTCTATATTCAGTTTTTTTGTTGTTAAAATATCTATCGGAGATAGCCACCAAGGGGTGTTTCTTTCTAAGAGGCTTTTGGTTTTCCCCCCACACCTCATGTAGGGCACTTCTGAAAATAAGATTCGAGAAACCTTTATGGACTTTTCCCTTGTTATGCCACAAATAGGCATATCTATTGTTGAATCCTTCCAAGTCCAGTAAATCCGTATTCTCTAAAATAATCCATTCCTTAATCCAACATAAACAGGAAGCTTCGTAGTATAGTCTTAAATTTGGTACGGAAAATCCACCTCTTTCCTTCCGGTCTGTTAATACCTGGAATTTGATCCTCGGTCTCTTCCCTTGCCAAATGAATTTTGAGAGGGTTTTTTTTGCCAGTCCTTAAATTGAGAAGATCCCCTAATTACAGGGATCGTTTGGAAGAGGAATAACATTTTCGGGAGGATGTTCATTTTAATTGCTGCCATTCTCCTGGTTCAAGACAGCTTTAATCTATTCCATGTATCCAAATCTCTTTTGATCTCTTTCCATGTTGCAATGTAATTGTCACCACTTAAATTGATGTTTTTCATTGTTATCCAGATCCCTAAATATTTTACTTTTTTCACTACTTTGATTCCGTACTTTTGTTCTAATTGCTCTCTCATATTCCTTTCCATATTTTTAACCATCATTTTAGTCTTTACTTTGTTTAATTTGAAGCCTGATAATTTACCAAATTCTTCTAATTCTTCAAAACTTTACCAACACTAGTTTGAGGTTCCTCTAACGATAATACCAAATCATCCGCATAGGTCTTCAGTTTGAACTCCTTAATACCAATTTTGACTCCACATATCTCCGGTGTTTTTCTTATTCTGTTTGCTATTACCTCCAGCACCATTATAAACAGCAAGGGCATCCCTGTCTCGTTCCTTTTGTGATGTTGAATGACTTTGTCAGATTATTATTTACAATCAATTTAGCTGTTTAGTCAGAATATATAGCTCTTATAGCCTTCATAAATGTGCCCTCTATCCCCATTGCCTCCATGATACGTTGTCAAACCCTTTTTCTGCGTCAATAAATATTAACACAGCTGGTATTTCGTTTTTAACTTCTAAATATTCTATAATATCTACAATATGTCTCACATTGTCTTTGAGCTGTCTGTCCGGGAGAAACCCAGCTTGATCCTTGTGTATAAGATCTTTTAAACTTCTTTTCAATCTGTTTGCTAAAATTTCTGTGAAAATTTTATAATCATTGTTTAACAATGAGATGGGTCTATAATTTTTAATATTTAGTTTTTCAGCTTCTGGTTTAGGAATCAAAGTTACGTGCGCTTCTTTCCATGTACTTGGTATATTTCCCCCTTGCAAAATGTTATTCATAACATCACACAATACAGGGGTTAGTTGGTCCTCTAAGATTTTATAATATTTTGCTGAAAGTCTGTCCGGGCCTGGGACTTTACCTATTTTCATCTTTTTTATTGCACTTTGAAACTCTTCTTTTGTTATTGGTTTATTCAGTTGTTCTCTTTCTTCCTCTGTTATTTGTTTCCCTTTGTAATCTTCTAAATATCCTACTATTTTACTTATCTCTTCGTTCTCTTTCTTTTTTCTCTTTTTTTTGGTAATTGTCCAGCAGTAGTTTAATGTACAGCTGCTCATACATTTTACGTACATCACACCTGTGGCACCTGCACTTGGTGTTTACATTTTTTTAAATTTCTTTTTATTAAGTTTCATATAATTAACCAAATAGGAAAAACACATCAGCAATTACAAAAAAAGAGAAAAATTAGATAGTAACTATCCAAACATAACATAAAAGTATTGTCTGTTTCCGTTACAGTTCTTTGTCTTCACATTTGTTTCTTTATATCTTTAGGAACTTAACTCGTTCTTCTACTCCCTATTGACCTCCATCCCTCCCGTTTTCAGGCTTCTTAATATACATAATTTATTTTTCCTGCAGCTGGTGATTGTTGATGGTTTGCACATCGTAAGATCTATATCAGACCTGCTATAGTTTTTAAGTTTCTGTAGTTCCCTTCGATGTATATCATAAATTTGTTCCAATCGTTAATAAACTGTGTTTTTTTGGTTTCTAATTTTTTGTGTCATTTTTGCGAGTTCAACAAATTCAAATAATTTTGTTTGCCAATCACTAATTGATGGGGTGTTTTGACTTTTCCAATTTTGGGCAATTAATAATTTGGCAGCAGTTGTTGCATACTGAAATATAATCTTATCTTCTTTTTTGATTTCATCCCCAATTATTCCTAGTAGGAATGCCTCTGGTCTTTTGGGAAATGTATATTTGAATATTTTTTTAACTCATTATAAATATGTTCCCAATATTTCTTCATTTTGTCGCATGTCCACCACATATGGAAAAAATTACCCTCTTTAGTTTTACACCTCCAACAGCTCTTATTTCCTGTTTTGTACATCTTCCCTAATTTTGCCGGTGTAATGTACCACCTGTACATCATCTTTTCTAAATGTTCCCTGTGTTACACATGCCGTAAATTTCATTCCACTAGTCCATAATTTCGACCATTTATCATATTCTATATTATATCCCAGATCCATTGCCCATCTTGTCATAACCCCCTTTATTTCTTCATCTTTGGTGTCCCATTCTAATCAATCAATCAATCAAACCTTTATTGCATTAGCATACAGCCATAGCAAGATAAGACAAAAAAAAATGCTAGAGACAAGCAACCAAACAAAATTCAAGGCGATATTACTGGCGTTATGACATTTAAATTACCCTAAGACAATAATGTAAAGATTTAGTTGCCAGCGCCGGGAATCTAAAATGTGGATGTATATAAAGCGTATAATGGCCCCCAAAAAGGCTCGTCACATTAGGTTAAAAGGTAATAAAAAGAATTCAAACAGGTCCAGGTCTAGGACACACTACCCAGTCAAAGTAGCCCTGAGTTTCAAAGCCTGCACTATAAAGATTGCCACCCCATGTGAAATTTGGGGATTTGCGTCCACAAGATGCGCTTTCAAACAGTCTTCCTTAGATGTGATGGTGGACGGGATCAAGAGGAGGAGCTTAGTTCTTATTAGCTCATAAATAGGGCAGTAGAAAAAGAAATGTATGAAGTCCTCTACTTCATTCATTGTGCATGGTCATAGACGCTGAGTAATAGGCGTCTTAGAGTAAATCCCCTGCAAGAAGGCCGTGGGTATAGAATGGAAACGGGCCATGGTAAACGCTCTTCTCAAATTGGGCTCCGTCAGGTCTATCAAGTAGTTGGCAAGTGATCTTACCACTTTCACTTTAGGGAGCCACATGGAGAGGCGAGCTGTGGTGGACTGTGCCCAGTCCATGGCCTCGTCGCTTGTAAGAATCCAGGCCCGGATTTTATGTTGGTCCCAAGATGACAGTGTGTCAAGATCTGGGAGGGAGTAGCGTGCAGTAATAGTCTCCATGGCCTTGGACCATTTGTTGCTATGAGAACAAGTTAAAAAAAGCTTGCCTGGCTAGTAGGGAACCTGGGGCTTTGATTAATTTACAATAAAAACTAGTAATTCTAATGTGGGCTCTCGCAACAATGGAGGGGAGGCCCAGTTCTGTTCTTAGCTGTGCAGCAACCGAGCCCTTGGGGAGACCCAGTAACTTTTGTGCAAAAGAGTTTTGTAGAATCTCGAGCCGTTGTAGTGTTTTTAAATTCCACCCCCAGATTTCAACCCCATACAGTAACATCGGGAGGACTTTGCTGATAAATGCTTTTCTAATTGGTGGAACCAACTGGCCACCTTTTGCATAGAAGAATTTCTCCAAGGCTTTGATGGTTCTACGGGCAGCCAGGATGGTCATATTTAGGTGAGCTGACCAGCTGAGCCCATCCTGAAAAGTGATACCCAAATACTTGAATGCTGAACAATATTCAATAGAGTGGCCCTCAAAATTCCAGAATGACTTCCGAGTTTTCATGCCAAAAGTAAGAATTTTGGTTTTGGCGAAATTGATTTGGAGGGAGTTGGTATCACAATATGTCATGAGCCCTCTGAGCATGTTGTTTAAGCCCTGCTTGGTTAAAGTCAGTATCACCATGTCGTCCGCATAGAGTAATATGGGGATCTTGAGCTGTTGTAAAGAGGGGGCAGATTGGTTTAGGGCCTTCATGGTTCTGACGATGTCATTGATGTAGAAATTAAATAGAAAAGGGGCCAAGAGGCAGCCCTGTTTGACCCCTTTATTCAGAGGGAAAGAATCAGAGAGAGCTCCCAGAGGGCCATATTTTACTCTGGTTGATATGTCATTATGAATTTCCATAAGAAGGTGGAGGAGTCTCTTATCTATGTTGGTGTGACTAAGCTTCTGCCATAGCCTATCTCTAGGGATGGAGTCAAAAGCGGAGGTCAGGTCCACAAAAGCCGCGTGTAGTTTGCAGTTTAACCTGTTTAGGTATTTATCAATCAGGGTAAATAGAACAAGACATTGGCCAGATGTACTATGACCTTTACAGAAGCCAGCCTGTTCCGGGTGGAATAGCTTAGTTTCTTCTGCCCACTCGATTAATTTCTCTAGCAAGAATCTAGAGTAAACCTTGTATGATATGTCCAGCAGGCTGATAGGTCGATAGTTACGCGGATCTTGTGGGTCCCCCTTTTTGTGAATTGGGATGACTATGCTCTGTTTCCAGTTAGGTGGAATATTAAGGGTAGCATTAATAGTGGTAAAGAGAGATGCTAAAATAGGGGCCCACCACGTCTGGTTCGATAAAAATACCTCAGGTGGTATCATATCCTCCCCCAGGGATTTATCGCCAGATAGCATGCTAATTAGTTGTAAACATCTCTCTGGGGAAACTGGTTCCCAGGTGGGCAAGGCCGATGCTGGAAAAGTAATTCTAATAATATGTTATACATTTTGGATAATAATTTGGATTTGCCTTCAATTATTTCTGTTTGAAATTTGGATTTCTTCTCATTCATACCTACTTTTTTATCGTCTGTCCATACTGCATTTATTTGATGGAATTGTAACCAGCCTGTTAATTTATCTTTCAACTCCTCATATGTTCTCATCTTCCATCCGCTTTCTGATCTTATCAGTAGGTCTTCATAGGTTAACCTTTCTCCCTCCATATTTACTTTTTTAATTATTAGGATATCAGTTGGTGATAACCACCAAGGTGTTTTCCATTCTAGGAGTTTTTTATTTCTCTCCCACACTTCGTATAGGGACCCTCTTATAATATGGCTTGAAAACCCTTTATGTACCTTTTCTTTATTTTGCCATAGGTAGGCATGCCAGCCGAACCTATTGTCGAACCCCTCTAGGTCCAACAGATCAGTATTTTCCAGGTTAATCCAATCTTTGATCCAGCAGAGGCAAGCAGCCTCAAAAAATAATTTCAAATTAGGTACCGAGAAACCCCCTCTTTCTTTCCTATCTGTAAGGAGTTTGAATCTAATTCTTGGCCTTTTGCCTTGCCATATAAATTTCGAAAGGGTTCTTTGCCAATCTGTGAACATTTTAGATCCTCTGATCACTGGGATATTTTGAAACAGGAACAACATTCTTGGAAGTAAATTCATTTTTATCGCCGCCATCCTTCCCGTCCACGAGAGCTTCACTCTATTCCACGTATCTAGGTCTCTCTTTATCTCCTTCCATGTTGTAATATAGTTATCCTGAATTAGATTTATATTTTTTGTAGTTAACCAGATTCCCAGATGTATATATATATATTGCCACCTTAATTCCATGCTGCATTTCCAGTTTTTCACTTTCCTCCTTTCCCATATTCTTGGTCAACATTTTTGTCTTTAATTTATTTAATTTGAAACCAGATAGCTTGCCAAATTCTTCTAACATCTCCAAGGCCCTGCCAACACTTTTTTGCGGGTTTTCCAGAGATAACATTAAGTCATCTGCATACGCTTTTAGTTTGTATTCTTTTGTTCCTATTTTGATCCCTCGAATCTCTGATGTTACTCTTATTTTGTTTGCAATTATCTCGAATGCCATAATGAATAAAAGCGGGGATAGAGGGCATCCCTGTCTTGTTCCTTTTTCAATTTTAAAAGAGTTTGTTAGATTGTTATTTATAATCAATTTTGCCGATTGATTCAAATATATTGCTTTTATTCCATCCATGAACTCGCCCTCTAGCCCTGCTTTCTCCATACTTTTCAATAGGAACTTCCATGAAACGTTATTGAATGCCTTTTCAGCATCGATAAAGATCAGCGCCGCGGGTATTTCGTTCTTAAACTCCAGATATTCAATAATGTTTATAGTATGCCTTACGTTGTCTTTAAGAAACCTATTTGGAAGAAATCCTGCCTGATCCTGATGTATTAAGTTTACTAGACATTTTTTGAGTCTGCTTGCCATCACCTCCGCAAAGATTTTGTAGTCGTTATTTAATAGTGATATGGGTCTATAATTTTTAATGTTCAGTTTATCCGTATCTGGTTTAGGGATCATCGTAATGTGAGCCTCTTTCCATGTCTCTGGTACTTTTCCTCCTCTTAATATATTGTTCATAATGTCACATAGCGCTGGCGTTAATTGGTCTTCCAATACTTTATAATATTTAGCTGGCAGACCATCTGGCCCTGGGGCTTTCCCTGTTTTCATCTTCTTTATCGCATTTTGGATCTCTTCTGCTTTTATGGGGTTGTTTAGTTGAGTTCTTTCTTCCTCTGTTATGATCCTCCCGCTTCGTTCTCTTTCTTATATAGTTCTTCATAAAATTTCTGAAAGGTTTTCTTTATTTCCTTCGGATCTTCTCTTTGGTGTTCTCCTACTTTTACTTTATTTATCACACTTTGTTTCTGTCTTTTTCGTAATTGCCATGCCAAAAGTTTTCCTGTTTTATTGGCTGATTCAAAAAATTTCTGTATCATTAATTTAATTTTCCATTCCACTTCTTGATTTACTAATATCGAAAATTGAGTTTGCAACATTTTAATTACTTGTTTGTTTTGTTCATCTTTGGGTTTAATCGTTAATTTCTTCTCACATTCTTCCAGTTGAGCTAGGGTTTCTTTTTTCTTTTCTCTCAATTTTCTTCTATAGTTATTTTGTTGAGTCAGATAATCTCTCATGATAGCTTTGCTTGCATCCCAAACAATATCCAAATCTGTTTCTTTATTTAAGTTCCATTTAAGATATTCTTTCAGAGTCTCCTTGGCTTTTTCAATTACTTCTAAATTCTCAAAGAGGTTTTCATTCATGCTCCATCTATATGTACTTTGCACATTGCTTTTTATCTCCAAAACTATGGGGTTATGGTCGGATAATGTTCGTGGCAGTATTTCACATTTCAATGTTCTTGGAGTTAGATGCCTTGAAATCCAAATTTGATCTATCCTCCCCCAACTCTGGTGTGGTTCCAAAAAGAAAGTAAATTGTTTTGTGGTTGGGTGTTTATGTCTCCAAACATCCATTTAAATCCAAATTTTTTGCCAGATTAAAAAAGGACCTTGGCAATTTCCCTTGGTTAACTTTCTTCTTTTTTGTTAGTCTATCCAATTCTGGTGTTACCACACCATTGTAATCTCCTATTAATATTATCTTCTGATCTTCAATTTCTGTCAATCTTTCTTCTAACTTCTTATAAAATCTGCCTTGTTTGTGTTTGGCGCAGAAATGGCAACCACATTAATTCCCCCCCCCCTTGATAATTAATTTGTACCCTTATTACTCTCCCCTCTTCATCTTTACAAATTAATTTAGGCTCCCATTTCTCTTTGACATGAAGCACTACTCATCTTTTCTTATTCACATCTGAATTAATAAATTCTGCCCCTAGCCTTTTATTTTTCAAAATGTGCTTATGTTTTTTGCAACGTGTGTTTCTTGTAAACAAATTACAAGATTTTTTTCCCTTCAGTACATTCTCAACTTTATTTCTCTTAGATTTCTCGTTTAAACCATTCACATTCCAAGTTATTAATTTCAAAGTCATTTTTTAATATATTCAAATCAGCCTTAATTGTAACTGAGTTCAAATTCAGGTGGTTTTCTCACTTAGGTCCTCTTCCTCTTCCTTCTCTTCCCTCTCTTCTCCCTCCTCTTCTTCTCCTTCCCTTTCCCATGCCTTTGCATCACCAATTTTTTAAAACGCTCATAGTCATTTGCCTGGGACAAAGGGAGATGGCCCATCAGCTCGGCTAGCTCCCCACAAATTAAGGAGCGCAAAATAGGCATGTACATTTTTAAGGGCACCCCCATATCCCTGTCACGAATTCCTCGTGGCGCTTTAGCAGAATGCTCAGAGTCCCAGGTTCTTTAGTGCAGTATTTATTATTTTGAGCTAAATATATATACAAATATCTACAGAAGCAGTTCATATAATCAGGCAGAGTACCTGGCTGCACCTTGAGGCAAAAGAAGACTCCACACTCATCTACACCACCGCAATTACTATTGGATAGGCTTTACTTTTAAACCGGTGACAGCCAATCACATTACTGCCGAGTCATCCAGCACTTCCACAGAGAGTATTGCATCAGCCTGTTGCAAACTGAAGCCTGTAGACTTACTAACACAGCATCCTGTGAATCCCAACAATCCCGGCAAGTCATTTCAAAGAGAGTTAAGTAACTCGAAACATCGGTGGGGGGTTGGTACTTAGGAAACGCCCGCCAGTTAAGGTTGCTCAAAGCAAGTCCCGGAGGAGCCTGTCTGGAAATTGCTCCTTGTGGCTCTGGGCTGTAATCATACCTTGAAGCATAACGATAACGAGGCGCCTGTCCATAAACCAGAGTCTCACACAGAGATACTAAGAAACTAAAAAGCGGTCCATGGCCTAACACAGCACGCAGCATCGTGAGAGACGTCTGCTTCACATAAAAGCGAAAGCAGAATAGAACAAAGGACTGAGACTCTCGGAAGTGATGTAGTCTCCCCACCCCACAGTAGGCAGGACGTACACTCTGAGCTGTTTAACCCTGTAAGCTCAGGTTCTCCTCACAGTTATCTTTTGTTGTTATTTGTTTTATTTCTCTTTCTAGTTTTTTATTGGTTTGATTTTTTTTAGTTTGTGTTATATTTGTAAGAAACTTAATAAACATTATTGGGGAAAAAGAAAACCTGTGGGAAGCCAAAGGGCTCAGAGTTAATTATTTAAATTTACTGTTATTCCTTAATCGTTTGACTGCTTATTAACTTTTGTTTTCTAAGTCTTCTACTGAGGCTACTGACTTCATATTTGGTTCACTGTTCCCAGGTTCCCCCCCCCCCCACCTAATTCTTTCCAGTATTTCCTCCAAAATATATTCGCATCTTTAACCGTTCCGAACCTCCGTCTTTTACCTTTAAAATGAAAGGCGATACCCTCCGGTATTACCGTTGTGATTTTTTTAATGCCGTTGCGATAAATTGATATTTTTCTTTTTTAATAAATGATGTGGGATTTCCTTTAATATTATAATTTCATTTTCCTATATTCTAAGTTTCCATTTTCCAATTCTTTTCAAGATTTTGTCCCTTATTCGGTTTGAGGTAAATGTTACTAAACAATCCCCTGGCCACTTGTTTGCTTCGGCTTTTTTTCCAGATTTCACTCTAAATATTTTCTCTGTCGCTGTACCATTAGTGCGCACTCCCCCACCTCCCCTACCTGCCCTCCAAGTCCGGCAAGGCCTGGTTGAGAGAGAGGGGGGTGTGCAGAAACTTTTTTTTCCCAGAACACAAAACAAACAGAAACAGTAGTTGCTGCCACCACTTCCTTATCTTAGAACAGCCCAGAAAAGCAACCTAAGGAAGGAGATTACTCTTCAGCATTACCGGGCTGCCCCGCCCTGTATTGCTTTACCACAGATACATGCAGAAATTCAACAGGTCTGATAGGCGACTAAGTGGTTAGGTGCTGGATTAGCTTCCCTGGCAGAAGGCACAAAAGACAGAAATACAGTGGAGTCTACCTCTTCCCAAACCTGAGCGACTTTATCTGCAAAAAACTTTGCAAATTCATTGCAGGAGATCATGTGGCCTGTACTGGGCCCCGATGTAGCAGGTGGTTCCGCTAAATTGAGGACCACCTGAAAAAGTCTCCTGCTGCTGTTTTCTGCAGATGCAATAGAGGCGGTGAAGAAAGTCTTATTCGCCGTCGCTACCGCCACTTGGTAGGCTTGACATTGAGCTCTAACCCGTGTCCGGTCAGCTTCAGAATGAGTTATCCGCCACTGTTTCATTGCCCTCAGATCTGTGGAAAACCATGGGGCTGTCTGGGCTCCATGCAATCGGAAAGGGCGCTTTGGAGCCAAACAGTCAATAGCCCTGGTTAACTCCACATTCCAGCGGGCCACCAGGGAATCAGCCGAAAGCCCATCAACATGGGATAAAGTATCCCCTACCTCTCTGGGAACCATTTGGATCCATTAAGTGGCAGGGGCGGACCATCCGAATCAGTCCCACCTCCCTGCAGAGGGGAAGGGTCACGGAGAAGTCCAGTTGCACCAGGAAGTGATCTGACCATGGCACTTCTTTTGTTTCGCTTTTACTTAGTGTCAGATCATCAACATCCATAGAGGTAAACACCAGGTCCAAGGCATGTCCGCAGCTATGGGTTGGGCCAGACTTATTCAGGGACAGCCCCATGGAGGCCATGTTTTCCATGAAGTCCCAAGCGGCCCCTTGTAAGGTTGTGTCGGCATGGATGTTAAAATCCCCTAGGACAACCAAACTGGGTGTCTCCAGGAGAACATCCGCCACAACCTGAAGCAGCTCGGGCAGGGAATACTTGGTGCAGCGGGGAGGTCGGTACTGCCCCTATTGCCCAACTTCCAGAACATGCACTCAGAGAACTGGGTCTTCCCAACAGGACGCCTGGTGCAAACTAATGACTTCCTAAAAATCACTGCAACCCCCCCTCCCCGCCCACAAGGCCTGGGTTGCTGTGCATAAGAGAAACCTGGTGGACAAGCAGCGGCAAGGACAGGCCCATCTGCTTCATCCAACCAAGTCTCTGTTACACATGCCAGGTCAAGTCCTCCATCCACATGCCAGGTCAAGTCCTCCATCCATGATCAAGTCATAGATGGCAGTGGTCTTATTCATCATTGACCTGGCATTGCACAGCAGCACCTTCAGGTCATGTGGGTATCCCTTGCTGATTCTAGTATCCGTCCGGTCAGGACCAAACCCGGAGGCAGGGATAGTCCTGAGACAATGACTAAACCTCTGTAATGACGTGGTCTGGTCTTAGCATAACTCCTCCTCCTACCCATGATCACTGAGATCGGTTGTCCCAGTGTATCCCCTCCGTGGAACATGCCTCAGCCATTTTGCTGGCTGGGACCCACTCCCCGGCAGCCCTGACCCCTCCCCTTAAGAACAAAATAAAACCTTTAAAAAACACGCAATAAACCACAATAAAACAATACAAACAAAAAAACGGTAAAAATTACAAATACATCAAAAGCAAACAAATTCCCAAGCCCAACCAAACATCCATCCCCCCCCATACAAAAAATTCAAAAGGGAAAAAGAAAATTTTAAAACATTTTTAAAAGACCTCTGCGCCCCTCCGAGTCCTCCTGGACAGCAGCAGCAGTAGCAGCAACCATCCTTATGAGGCCTGTCAGGCCTCGCCCTGGGCCAGATGCTGAGTGGCAGGAGCGGGGCCCTCAGGCACTCACACAAGGGAGTCCTCCTGGACAGCAGAGCAGTCCTTTTGAGGCCTGTCAGGCCCCGCCCTGGGCCAGATGCTGAGTGGCAGGAGCAGGGCCCTCAGGCACTCACACAGGGGAATCCTCCTGGGCAGCATCAGCAGTCCTTATGATATGAAGATAACTTATTCACACTATTAAAGACAGAAAGTCTGCAATTAAAGAAACAGATACACTTTCCCAGGATTCTACAGCATTTGGCTCTCCCATAATGCTCTTCTTTAACATGAGCCAAAGTTTTTTTTAAAAAAAAATCCATAAAGCTTTTTATTAACTTTTTCCAAAAAATGAAAAAACCAAAACGAAAAAGCAAAATAAAACCATCTTTACATTCATTCTTAATATCATCTTATTAACATTGCGTTAAATCACGCATCAACTTCCTTCCTTCCCAGTTGCGGTTTTCTTAATATACATCTTCTCTTACAGTTTCTTTTACTTTTCTGTATACGTCACAAGATTTATGTTAATCCTGCTATACATTATATATATATCTTACAAATTTGCCCCATTCTTCGATAAACTTTGCCCCTTTTTGGTGTCGAATTTTATATGTCATTTTCGCTAATTCCGTGTATTCAAATTTTTTTGCCTGCCATTCCGTGACTGTTGGGATCTCTGATGACTTCCATTTAGGGGCTACAAGAACCCTAGCTGCCACCATAGCATATTGAAATAACTTTTGATCCTCCTTTTTTATTTTGTCTCCTATTATTCCTAATAAGAATGCCTCCTTTTTTTTCGGAAGGTATATCTAAAAAGTTTCTTTAATTCGTTATATATTAGCTCCCAAAATCTTTTCATTTCATCACATACCCACCACATCGGAAAGAGATCCCCGTCCTTAAGTTTACATTTCCAACAGGCTTTGTTTCCTGTTTTGTACATTTTCACCAATTTGACCGGGGCGATATACCACCGGTACATCATTTTTTCAAGGTTTTCCCTTAAAGTGGAGCATGCCGTAAACTTCATCCCTTTGTTCCACAGCTTTACCTATTTATCATATTCTGTGTTGTAACCGAAATCGATTGCCCACTTTACCATCACTTCTTTTATTAGCTCATCTTTAGTATCCCACTCTAATAACAAATTGTACATCTTAGATAAAAGTTTTGTTCTTCCTTCCAGAATTTCTATTTGATATTTAGATGTTTTTCTCGCTAATTCCTTGTTTTTTATCCTCATTCCATAAACCGTTTACCTGGTGGTATTGTAACCATCCTGTCAACCCATCTTTTAATTCTTCATATGTTTTAATTGTTTACTGTACGCTGTTGTTGGTAAACCTGATATCCCAAATTGTTTCCTACCAGGACAGGACTTTTACACACCTTTGGGTCATGTACTATAACAGGTTTCCATGGAACCCCTTATAGGCTACTGATAGAATAGTAGTGGGCTGATAAATCTCATTCACACCATAGGGGCTAATCTTTAAGGGTTTAGCCTGCATTTGTATAGGCATAACCAGATCAAGGGACACACTGGTAATATCAGATCCAAGGGTTCACAGCAATTCCATTGATCTCAATGGGCGCTGTAAACTTTGAATTAGCCCACTTCACATGAGGCTCACTTGGATTAGCTCTGGTACCTACAGGTCCCACTGT
This sequence comes from Podarcis melisellensis, assembly GCF_964234715.1. Taxonomy (NCBI): domain Eukaryota; kingdom Metazoa; phylum Chordata; class Lepidosauria; order Squamata; family Lacertidae; genus Podarcis; species Podarcis melisellensis. The sequence continues at coordinate 7,709,022 of NC_138528.1, read as the reverse complement.
AACAGCATTTACAGGGGCTGCAGCTGTTTCAGAAGCCATAGCGTCAGGAGTTGCCCCACCCTTCCCATCCAGGACTGGGCTTTCCCCAACTCCAGGTTTTCGTGGTTCCTCTTCCCAGTCCTCCTCCGGCCGCAGAATCAGACGCACGGCAGGAGTTGAAGTCAGAACGGGAGGCTTCTTGTCACTCAATTGGGGGCAAGCCCCTTTCACATGCTTTTTGCAGTAAAAACACAATCCTGAATTTGGAGACAATTTAGTACGTTCCCCACCTGCTGCAGTAGAGTCCTTCGTAGGCGTTGGGAAGCCTTTACTTTGATCTTTACTGGGGGGAACCAGACTTTCCAGTTGGAGCTGCCGGTCTGTACCCACCACCCGGTGCCCTGTTGGTTAGATGAGAACGATTTAGCTGAAAAGATTCTGCAAGCTCTGTAGCTGCTGATAAAGTTCGTGGGGACTGGTCAGCAACCAAACTTGCAAATTCTGGCGGTAAATACCGCATAAGTTGCTCAACTAACATCAGCTGTTTAAGCTCTCCAAAATTACACACCCCCTCGGCTGCAAGCCAAAGTTCAAAGTTCTGTTCCAATTTCGCCGAGTACACAGCAGTATTGTCTGTGGGACCAGCGTTCTCCCCTTTTCGGAAAGCCCTCCGATAGTTCTCAGGATGCAGTCCATACCTTTGCATGACCAGCTTTTTAAAGCTCTGAATAGGTTTGTTTGATCTCCTGCTGAAAAAAATCAGAATATTTTTGAGCCTGCGTTACAGACCACTTTATACCCTTCACTCGTAATGCCGTATTCCCCCTACCGGGTTTTCTGCGTTAATATCTAATTGAGTTGGATGACTGCGCTCGTCCCCATGCCAGTCTAGGTCAAACGTAGCAGCAAGTGGAAGGTGGTCACTGAACTGAATATTGCCAATCTTAAAAGAGAGAGCTTTCGAAATCAAGTCACTCGAGGCATAGTCGTTGATTTGGGATGAGGGGAGGTCACCCATCAGTTCAGTTAAGTCCCCACAGACTAGGGAACGCAAGATTGGCATGTACATTTTCGGGGCGACCCCCATATCTTGGCAAGTTACTTCAAAAAGAGTCAGATAACTCAAAACGTCAGTGGGGGGGCTGATATTTTGGAAATGCCCTCTAACGGTTGCTCACGGTTAGCCCTGGAGGAGACTGTCTATGATAGTCTCTTCCCCTCTCGGGACTATAGTCATACCTTGAAACAAAATGTTGAGGCGCTCGTCCCTCTGGACACAAATGTTCTGCCGCTGTTGCGTATCCACGTGAAGGTCTCTGGAGAAATTCCTCCTCCTCCTCTGCCACATACCGTCGCACCGGCACACGCACCTCCCGAGCTCTTACCGGCGAGTAGACTCGACCTGGGCTGGGTGAACGCTGTCTCACCATCCGGTGACTGTCGTGCGCTGAAAGTCCTCGATGGCAGTCTCCCACAGTCGCTTCTTGCAGCTGGCGCGGCAGGTCTTGATATTCAAAAGCCATCCGGCTAGCTCTTGGCCCCATCAGAATGGACAAACCCCGGGAGGAACCTTGCTGACCCTCTTCATATACCACCTCACCAACGCGAAGTGCGCTGAAAAAGGTGATGGAATATGCCGCTGAGAATAAGCGGGCCTTGTACTTAGTCCAGCAAACAGTTCTCAACTTTTTATGAATCTGGCAAAGGAGGGAATGGCATCAGCATGGATGTTGAAGTCCCCCAATACCAATAGGTTAGGGAACTCCAAGGCCCAGCCGGCCACCGCCTCCAGCAGGCCTGACAGGGTGGTTGCTGGTGCGCTAGGTGGCCGGTACACCAGCCAGACAGCCAAGCTCACCTCGGAGCCCCACACTAGGCCAACACATTCAATGCCGGGAATCGATGGCGATGGTAGAGCCCTGAAAGAACAATCTTCTCAGATTAATAATGCCACCTCTCCCCCCGGGCGCACAGTACGCGACTGGTGGAGGACGGAGAAACCCGGGGGCGCCATCTCTCGTAAGGTAACAGTTTCCCCTACGCGCACCCAGGTCACTGTCACACAAGCCAGGTCAACCCCCTGCGAGGTGAAGAAGTCTCGCAGGGTGGCGGTTTTGTTGCCTATAGACCTGGCATTGCACAACGCCAGTGACGGAGGTGAGTAATCCTTGCTCACCCTACCTTGTTCCTTCGTGATGGGGCGCAGATTGGAAGGGGTACGAGCATATCTGTATCTCGATCCCCTTCGTTTATAACATCTGCCACCACCGCCATACCTCCCTCGCCCCACTACGGTAGCAATCCCAAGCCTCAAATCAACCTCCATTTACAAAATAGAAAAACAAATCAAACCAAAAACAATTGTACCAACAAAACAAATCCCCACCCCACTCACTATCCAACCCCAAACCAACATAAAACGGAACAAAATAAAAATACATGTATACAGACCACCGTTCACGGTGGTACAACAAAGTAAAAAGTAAAAACCCCTTTAAAACACTTTAAAATATATAAAAACATTTTTAACATTTGCTGCAGCAACACCAGTGTCCTTAAAACTGTAGCGGTGGCGAGTGTGGGCCCCGCCCCCTGGACCAGGTGGAATCAGCCTGAGGTGGGAGCGGCCTTCCCCAACTCATAGTGCAGCAGCAGCAGTGGTGTCCCAGTGCCTCAATGAGGCCTCTTAAGCTGTGGCGGTGGTGAGTCAGTCTGGGCCCCTCCCCCTGGGCCAGGTGGAATCAGCCTGAGGAGGGAGCGGCCTTCCCCAACTCACAGCAGTGGTGTCCCAGTGCCTTTAACCTTATTTTCCATTAATACCATAATACTTAATTATACTTAACTCCTTATAACATTTCTACTAAAGCCATATAATTTCATTCCAACATTTTTCTAACACTCATTAATTTTACAATATTTCTATAAATAAACTTTGAACTTTTTTCCAATCTTCTTCCACCATCTCTTTGTTGGAGATTAGCAGTGTCCAGTGCACAGCGGAATGATGAAAAGTACGTGCCAACATGCTCTATATTGCTTTATTTACACTTCAAAGCTGGTAAGTTACAGAAAAACATCTTCCCTCTGCCGGAGCAGAGAAAGGCATCCTCTCTCCTCTAAAGCACGGAGAGAAAAAACCTCAAACTGAAACTGCCAAGAACAGTGAAAAACAGGAAACCAGTGTACGTCACATCCAGTCTCCTTTCCCGTGAGAAACCCAACAGTGCATTTACTGTGGAATGTAAACAACCTGTCTCGTGACAAGCACTTCGCTGCACAGGGAAGAGAGCAGAAACCAACATCCTCCCCCTTTCTGTGAACATCTCTGGGCAGCGTGTTCGTACAATATCAGTACAAACCCAACTTCTGCACATAGGTACAGTGTTGATCCCTTGATACAATCTTGGACAATACATCAGCAGGAATTTCATTACCTGGCATATAGGACACCGTTACGAGTCCCTTCTGAATACATTCCCTAGCATGTTGCAACTTCAATTGCAAGTGCTTCGTGCTTTGCTTACAACCTTCAGAATTCAGCAAAGCCAAACATGCTTTGTTGTCCTGGTAAACCTGGATTGGACATTTGACAGGAATTTTCATGTCTTTGCACAATTGTAACAACCATTCACAATCTTTAAGTGAATAAGACAGTGCATTCAGTTCAGCTTCACAAGTACTTAAGCTAACTGTTGTTTGCTTCTTGCATGACCAATCAAATAGACCCTGATTGTACTTATAGCAAACTCCAGACGTACTTTTCCTGTCTGTAGTGTCACTTCCAAAACTTGCATCTGCAAATATCTCAAGACCACCAGACTTCTGATTGTTAAATCTCAGTCTGTAATGCATAGTGCCTTTCAAATAGCGCGCTATGCGTTTCAGAGCTTTCCAATCCTTAACAGTAGGATTGTTGACTTGTCTGCTTAGCAAATTACAGCTAACAGCAATGTCTGGTCTTGAACATCTGGCAATGAAGTTTAGTTTGCCTAGCACACTTCTGTACAGTGTAGTGTCAGAAAATGCTTCTTCAGTGTCATCTACCTGATAACCTGTTACCATCGGTGTGTCCACAGGGTTTGCATCCACCAGGTTTAGTTTGCTTAACACATCAGCAATTTTCCGTGACTGGTGTACTAGAATGTTACCATCTTGATCTTTCTATTTCCAGAGATAGGTAGTTGTTTACCTCACCAAGATCTTTCATGTCAAAGTGCTCTTTCAGTTGAGCTAGGGTGTTACTGTACATTGTGACATCTTTCCAAAAGAATAAAAGATCATCAACATAAAACAAACAGTACAGTTTCTTTTGCCCCTCCTCTTTGACAAATACACATGGATCAGCTTTCCCTTGCTGAAAACCTAGAGAAAACAATACTTCAGTGAGTTTTGTGTGCCAACACCGTGCACTTTGTTTGAGACCATAAAGGGACTTTTTCAGAGCACAAACAAATCCCTGTTTTACCTGTACGCCATCAGGTGGAAGCATATAAAGTGATTCATCTAGAGATCCGTACAGAAAAGCTGTATTCACATCATGGTGACTAATGTGTAGATTTTCCTCTGCAGCTAGCTTGAGCATAAGCCTAATGCTCTCATACCTCACTGTGGGTGAGTAGGTCTCGTGATAGTCTTCACCTGGTACCTGTGCAAAACCTCTGGCTACCAATCTGGCTTTGTGTCTGACTATCTTGCCATTTTGATCAGTCTTCGCTTTGAAGACCCATTTGCTTCCAAGCAGTTTCATTCCTGGAACTACTGGAACAAGGTCCCAAGTCTTGTTCCTTTCTAAGGAATCAAGCTCAGCCTTCATGGCATTTAACCATGGCTCAGCTTCCTTTGAATCCAAATCCTGGATTTCTTGGAAACTTGAAGGTTCAAATACCTTCTTGGAGCTTTTAACAGCTGTTACTGCTATCTTAGCAAACTCATCAGCAAATCTCTTTGGAGGTCTGCCTTTTGTGGCTCTCTGTGACCTACGAATTAGCCTTAAGTCTTCAACACTCTCCTCTTCCTTCTTAGGAGAAAAGTGACCTATTGTGAACAATGGTTCCTCCAATTCTTGATCAGAGCTTTCAGAGGGTCGCATAGAGGCTTTCACACTCTTGAAATCCTCTGAATCACCCGATTCAGTTTCAGACTCAGAATCAGAACCTTCATCAGTGGGTGTGGGTTGTTGTGGTTGCTTTTGACTATCCTCAGTCTCATCACTGTCATCAGGATAACATTGGAAAATTCCCACATTCTCCCCCCACTTGGCATTGTACTCAACACTTCTTGTGAGCTTAATTTCCTTTGAGTCAGTCATCATTATTCTGTAAGACTCTTTCTGATAACCTAGAAAGATACCATGCAATCCACGCTTGTCTAACTTGGAGTTTTGTGGTGAGTGAACCCACATGTCAGAACCAAAAATTTTCATGTGTTTGATGTATGGCTTCTTGCCAAACATCTTCTCATAGGGGGTACAACCAATCGCCGAAGATAACCTGCGATTGTAACTGTAAGTGAAACATGAGAGAGCTTCGGCCCAATAACTCTCTGGAAGATTTGCATCATGCAGCAAGGTTTTTAACCCTTGAAGCAATGTTTGATTTGCTCGTTCCGCAAGTCCATTCTGCCATGGCGAGCGAGGACTAGACAAATCGTGTTGAATTCCTTTCTCAGTCAGAAAAGCTTCAAACTGCTGAGAAGTGAATTCTCCCCCGCGATCAGAGAAAAAGGTCTTTATCTTCTTACCATGCACATTTCCCAACCAAGCACAGAATTCCTTGAACCTAGGAAAAGCCTCTGATTTCTGCTTGAGATTGTACACATAAATATATCTGGAAAATGCATCAATGAGAACCATGAAGTACCTATTTCCACCTAAAGAGGGCGCTAGTGGCCCAACCAAATCAGCATGCATAACTTGGTATGGTTCTGTAGCTTGCCTACTAGACACCTTACCTTTCGCAGCCATTTTCACCTTGTTTGCTGCGCATGCCTTGCACTTCATGTGGTACCTGCAGGGTTTAATAGTCATACCTTCAACCAAGGCAGGCATTTTAGATACTGCCTCAAAATGCAAATGACCAAATTTACGATGAAAATCGTGAATACATTCTGCATGCAAACTTTTGTTAGTACCTGCAATGCAACAAGTGTCATCCTGCACAACACCATCATAATACAAAACAAACAAACGATCAACATATTCAGCATGCAATACATAATCATTTTTCTTTGTGATGATGCACCTTTTGTTCTTAAAGGAAACGTCAATTTTCCGCTCATTCAGCTGTCCAACGCTGAGCAGATTATGCTTGGCATCCGGCACATAAAGCACATTCTGTATCGATAAGTCCAAACTGTGAAGAACAACAGTTCCGTAGCCTTTACTGGGAATTGTGTGGTCATCCGCCTGGTGAATTGCACCTTCCTGCGGTGTAAAAGACACAAACAGTCGCTTATCGTTGCACATGTGATGCGTTGCAGCCGAATCAACAACAAAGAAAGATCTAGACGTCTTCTGGACCTCTGCAACTTTTGGAGTGAAGCGTGAGACCATTGCCTTGTGCTGCGTTGTCCTGGACACCGGACCTTTGCCTTTGCTCTGGCCTTTTCCACGCGATGAGCTTTCGCTGCGCTGCTCTGTCTTGGCCCTGGGATATTTGCATTCCCTCTTCATATGGCCTAGACGTCCACACGAGTAGCATTTCACTGCCTTCAAAGCTTTGGCGCCATCTGGTGGTTCCACTGCACTATGGGATGACGTCTGTGAAGACCCCCTTTCCCATGCAGCCAGCACCCCGGCGATCTGCTTCATTCTGAATCATGGCAGTATCACAGGCTACTGTGAGTTGAGCATTTGGCTGATCAGTGGTATCAAATTCCCCACTTGCCTCATCCAGCCTTGTGCAGCTAGCCATCATGACTCTGGCATTAGCCTCCTGCATCATCTCTGCTGCTGTAAATCAAGCTGCTTTAATCCAAAGGCAAATTCAAAACAGCCTCTGCTTGTGAGCCTGAGCCACTTGCTTATCTGCAGCTGCTTGAAACCTCATTCCAAAGGCAAGTTCATAAGCGAAAGTTCTCAAGTGCTTTGTCTATGCTGCCTTAATTCCGCTGCGTCACTACTCTCTGCAGCTGCTTTACTCCAATAGCATTTCTAAAAGTTACTTTCGATTTCCCCCAGCATAGGAAAGTGTTGCTTTTAGCCATTTGCCTGTGCCTCGGCAAAACCGGCTATAAAAGTTCAAAGTCCAGCCATAAAGCCATTAATTAGAATCTGGCAGGCTGCCCGGAGCAGTAGCACATACCTCATCAATCATTTTGACGCGCAGAGCAGATACCGTGCGATCCGTCCCTCTGCTTTCCGATCCTTTGCCGGCACTCCGATTGTTTGTTCCTTTGCCAGGAGCCCGACTTCTGGAGTCCATTCTCAAAACACTGCGTTTTTCTGGGCCCGGAACCAAATGTTGGAGATTAGCAGTGTCTAGTGCACAGCGGAATGATGAAAAGTACGTGCCAACATGCTCTATATTGCTTTATTTACACTTCAAAGCTGGTAAGTTACAGAAAAACATCTTCCCTCTGCCGGAGCAGAGAAAGGCATCCTCTCTCCTCTAAAGCACGGAGAGAAAAAAACTCAAACTGAAACTGCCAAGAACAGTGAAAAACAGGAAACCAGTGTATGTCACATCCAGTCTCCTTTCCCGTGAGAAACCCAACAGTGCATTTACTGTGGAATGTAAACAACCTGTCTCGTGACAAGCACTTCGCTGCACAGGGAAGAGAGCAGAAACCAACACTCTTCTCCCTGGTCTCGGATTCTGCCAGTCATTTCCGTCAGTTCCATATAGTCCATCAACCTGGTGATCTTCAGTCCGAGGCTCTTAACTCTTTTCCAAGTCCCTTCTGCAGGTCTTCTCCATATTTATACATGCATTTTACTTTGTCTTCTACTGATCTTGTTCTTATTTTCCTTCCTTTGATGCTGAGGAGTAAGTCTCGGGGAAGCTCCGACCTAGCAATGCTTTTATTCCTTCTCGACAGGTCAGCCAAATTTCCATACTTGAAACTGAAATCCAAAAGGTATTTCAGGACATGTTTCAAAGTTCCTCCAACTCTAAAGGGCCCACAGCTCCAATCTCCTCCTGACCCAAGTCCAGGTCCCAAAGGTCAGTAGATCCCTGCATGAGGGGGTCTATCCAACTCTCCTTCTCCAGTCCAAGCAGGGCTTCAATCCTCAAAATCTGACTTTTTCTAGATTCGATCATAAAAGGCCTCAATTTATAGTCCTCAATTTGCCTCTGTAAGGCTGGGGCTCCCGCTTGTATTACTTTAGGTTCAACAACAACTTTTTCCTTCGCTTTCTCCACAATTTGCCATGTCAAAGTAGATTCCTGTATCATATCCTGAACAATTTCTGTATTGATGTTCACTTTTTGTCCCAAATTCGTCACTTTTTGTCCCAAGTTATCAATTTTAGTATTCATAACATCCGCCTTCTTGTGGAGCTGTTCCAACGAATGATTTATCTTACATAATGCAATCACTAAGGCTTCTTCTGTCGACATTCTTAAGTGGTCCAAGGTCAATCCCTGATTCTCACAGTTTCTTATCTTGCAGCTGGAGATTCCCCCAGCTCAACTCCTGTAACAGTTTCAAAGGCTCCCTCTAGAGGGAAACTGTTTCTATTTGTATCGATCCTTTTAAACACAGTTCAAGCAATAAAGTTAGTTTCAATTTTCAGTTACTTTTCCTCCTTTTTAAGCGCAGAAGAAGACAATGGAAACAATATATTTCTCTTATTTAACTAGCTGTCAACATACGTTCTATTCACAGTCAATGAACTTTCTCAAAAACATCAATCTTACTAGCAGCCCGTTTCCAGGTTCAGAGCGGTGGTAATTTGATTTTCATCACTCTCTCCTGCAGGCTTACTAGGTCCAAAATTTTTCCCCTCTTCTTCTGCTTCCAAGGGGGGGTTTAATGATTTTAACCGATGGAAATTTAATCCTTTACGAAAGGCTTTCCAAGACTTTAGCTTGCAGCGTCTTTGCTTCAATCTATTTACAAAAGAGGAAGGCGGACTTCCTGTTTGAAACCTTCCCATTTCGGTGCCAAATCAAGATGTTTAAAGATCCAATTTTCCGTTCTACTCACGGGTAGTTGTTTAAAGTCCCAATTGTCCACAGGAAAAAGTCAGCGCTCTCCGGCAACAGCAATGCGGCTTCACTCCGTGAAAAAAGCAGTCAATTCAAAGCACCGCGCCACTCACCCCACGTCGCTCCGGATCCCCAAAACCGGGTTTCCCCGCGAGTAGGGGAGGCGCAAAAGGTGCCAGCCGAATCCCACGTCCACAGGCTTCTCCCGCTTGTGGTTTTTACTGGGTCTCCGCCTTCGCCGTGGCGGCCAGACCCTGATTTCCATGGAGCGGATTCCTCCCAATCAGAGGAATTCCGCCATTGCCGGGGGCGCTAACCCGGAAGTCAGAATTTTAAGAAATCCGACCAAGCTTTCTCCCTCCCCCTTTTTATGACTTGAGTATATTGCTATTAAAATTATGTGGTTTTTTATTTTTTATTATTATTAGTTTCAGTTCACTATACAACACCAAACACTAATAAAACAAAAGAAACAAAACGAAAGAACAAAAAAGAAAAGAAAAACATTGCAATAACAAAAAACACCAACAAATTAAACATACAATAACTAAATAACACGACAATAGTTGACTTCCCTTCAATTCAGTTTTGGACTATGTTACAAAAGGTTTTCTTTCTGCAGTTTCACTTTCTTAAATATCTTTACGTCGCAGGCGCTATAGCGAGCCTACTGTGATTTTAAAATTTCTTACATCCATTTCAATATATGTCAAAAATTTATTCCATTCATTCTTAAACTTTGTACCTTTTTGGTTTCTTATTTTTTGTGTCATTTTTGCCAAGTCTATGTATTCAAATAATTTAATTTGCCAATCATTTACAGTTGGGGGTTTTGGTGTCTTCCAATTTTGTACTATTAATATTCTAGCAGCTACTGTTGCATATTGGAATAATATTTGGTGTTCCTTTTTAATTTCTTCTCCAATTATCCCCAAGAGGAAGGCCTCAGGTTTTTTTGTGAAGGTATATTTAAATATTTTTTTTTAATACATTGTAAATAAGTTCCCCTTTTTTTTTTAATTACCTCACAAGTCCACCACATGTGGTAAAAATTGCCTTCCTTAATTTTACATTTCCAGCATGTTTTGTCTCCGGTTTTATACATTTTTTCTAATTTTACAGGTGTGAAGTACCACCTGTACATCATTTTTTCCATGTTCTCTCTAAGTGTTGTACAAGCTGAAAATTTCATGCCATTATTCCAAAGTTTCTTCCAACTATCGTATTCCACATTGTATCCTTTTTTTAAAAAAAAGATATTTATTAAAGTTTAACAATTACAAAAAAAGAAGACAATGATAATAAAAAAGATTACAATACTTCAAAAATAAAGGCAAATACAATACTAAAAAGAAAAAAGAGGAAAAAAAGAAAAAGAAAAAACCCCAAAACAATACAGCTAATCAATAACATTTAAAAACACTAACATCCAGTATTTTCATATCTTTATCTTTCATTTACTTGTTTCCATGACTTCCTCGCGCCTCCCTTTTTGTATTCTTAATTCATAATTGTTTCAGCAAGTCCTTTCCCTCTTTCTCAGATTTTGTTCCATAATTTAACCTTAAATTTTACACTCACTTTAACCCACTAACAATCCATTTTAACTTAATTCTTTATAACCCTTCTAAGACCATGTAAATTCATTCCAGCATCTTTCTAACATTCATTAATTTTACAACTTTTTTTAAATATACTTTAAATACTTTACATTTTTTCCAATCTTCTTCCATCGACTCTTCTCCCTGGTCTCGGATTCTGCCAGTCATTTCCGCCATTTCCATGTAGTCCATCAGTTTCATCTGCCATTCTTCCCTGGTGGGTAGATCTTGCGTCTTCCAATACTTTGCAATAAGTATTCTTGCTGCTGTTGTGGCATACATAAAAAACGTTCTGTCTTTCTTTGGCACCAATTGGCCAACCATGCCCAGAAGCAAGGCCTCTGGTTTCTTCAGAAAGGTATATTTAAATACCTTTTTCATTTCATTATAGATCATCTCCCAGAATGCCTTAATCTTTGGGCATGTCCACCAAAGGTGAAAGAAAGTACCTTCTGTCTCCTTACATTTCCAGCATTTATTATCAGGCAAATGGTAAATTTTTGCAAGCTTGACTGGTGTTATGTACCACCTATAGATAATTTTCATTAAATTCTCTTTTAAGGCATTGCATGCCTAAATTTCATATCAGTGGTCCATAACTGTACCAGAGCCTTCTCGTAGTGCCAACTCAAGATTTTATCCCTCTCTTCTTTAGATCGGAGGGTAATCAGACAGTCTCTTATTCTGTTCTTCTCCTTCTTACCTCCTCTTCCAAGTCTGAAGGCTCTCACAATTTTAAACTCCTCTTTTTTCAAGTCCCGGTCCCAGTAAGTTGCAAATTCCTCCGTGAGATAATCTATCAGAGAGTCTTTTTCTAAAGCAACAAGTTTATTAAATTTGTGAGGTCCATGCCTTTACACAAAATACCATAAAACATTATTAAAAGATAAACAATCAAATTATAAAAATAAGCTAAAATTCATGCCATGCTGTCCCAGCAAGGAAACTACCCAAAAAAACCCACCATTCAGGAAAGAAGATATAGCAACAGGTTAGGAGAGCGATGGGAGGGACCTCACCATTTCATCCAGGAACCATACCCTAGTTTTCATAGCCTTCACCACAAAGACCGCTACCACGTGAGAAATCCGTGGATCAGCGTCCACCAGTAAAAACTTTACTTGGTCCTCAGAGTTGACTATTGATTTGGGAATAGTTTGTAACATCGCATCCCTGAAGGCCGAATAGATGGGACACTACAACATGTAATGTGTGAGATCCTCTTTGGTTCTCATATGACAAGGACATATACGCTGCTCTACTGGGATTTTTGCATATCTGCCTGACAGATAGGCCATAGGAATGGTTTGAAAACGGGCCATGGTGAAGGCTCTCCGAAGGGTGGGATTGGTGATATTCGCCAAGTAATTGGCGCAAGTTTTGACTGTTTTCAGTCGGGGAAACCAGTGGGAGGACCCTGGGTTCTGTATTTTTGTGATATCTAACAGAGCGTCTCTCTCCAGGATCCATTCCCGAACTTTGTCCGGGCTCCACAGTTTAAGGATATTAAACTCCGGTGGGGTGTATCTAACCAGGATCTCAGATAGGTTTTGACGCCAAGTGGTGTTCTTTTGAAGAGATACAAAGGCTTGTTTGGCCAATTAGGTGTTTGAAGTGTTTGCAAGGTTGATGTAAAATCGTAGGAATCTTAAGTGGGCCCTGGCAGACACAGAGGGTAATCCAACCTCCACCCTCAAGAAAGCTGCTGGGGTTCGGCAAAATTTCAAGCCGTTCCAACAGCCTCTGGTTCCACCCCCAGAGTTCTATCCCATATAACATCTGGGGAATAGCTTTCCCAACAAAAGCTCTTAATGCCGGGATCACCAATTGTCCTCCCCAGGTATGGAAGAAACTAAGCAGGACACCAATTGTTCTTCGTGTTAGGATGGTTACAGCCTTAAAGTGGGCTAGCCAACTAGATGTAGCCTGGAATGTAACACCCAGATATTAAAAAAAGGGCACTGTTCAATCACATGTTCGTCTAAAGACCATCTAAAGCTGTGGCGAGCTCTAGTGAACACCACAATTTTTGTTTTGTCCTAGTTTATCTTTAGTGAGTTATGGGAACAGTAGGCTGCGATCCCCTCCAGCATGCTGCGTAAGCCTCTTCGGGTGAGTGCCATTAAAGCCATGTCATCGGCATATAGCAATATATTCAGACGTTTACCTTCAAGGTCTGGAGCCGATGACTTGTACTTTGCCATGTACTGAACAATGTCGTTTATATAAAAGTTAAAAAGAAATGGGGCTAGCAGGCATCCCTGTTTGACCCCTTTCCCCAATGCCAGTGGGTCCGTAAGAGTTCCCGATGGCCCAGTTCTGATTTTGACTGTAATATCTGTGTGTAACTCTCTGAGAATTTTTAAAAGTCGTCTATCAATGTCCATTTCATATAATTTTTTCCATAGTCTATTTCTACAGATTGAGTCAAAGGCAGATGTCAAGTCAACGAAGGCCACAAAGAGTCTGCTCTTATACGCTTTTGCATATTTAGCTACCAGGGTCTGTAGTACCATACAGTGACCTATCGTATTGTGGCCCTTTCTAAATCCTGCCTGTTCCTGGTTGATCAGGTTAGAATGGTCCGCCCAGTCTACCAACTTGTTTAATAAGTACCGGGTATAAAGTTTGTATGCAATGTCCAGAAGGCTTACAGGGCGGTAGTTTGCTGGATCTTGAGTATCTCCCTTCTTGTAGATAGGGGCTACCACACTTAGTTTCCAGTTTTCTGGGATTTTACATGTGTTGTTTATTGCCGTAAAAAGTTTAGCCAGAAAAATGGCCCACCATTGGGCATTTGATTTAAAAACCTCAGGGGGGATCATATCCTCACCAGGAGCTTTGCCATTTTTTAAAGTTTTAATTAGCTGTAGGCACTCTGATTCCGTAACAGGATCCCAACTAGCTAGATGATCATTCTTCAATGGGAGGGACGGACTCGAATTAGCAGTATTTGAGGGTGTGTATAGCTTGAAAAAGTGTTGATACCACACATTGGATGGAATACTGCTGTTTACAATTTTTCCTTTGGATGAGACTCCCTGTGCTACTATTGCCCAAAATTTTCTATCGTCTCGCGATTTAATCGCCTTATCAAGTGCCTCCCATTGTTCCTTCCTATAAAGGGATTTCTTGAGTTTTAAGGTGTTTTTATAGTAAGAGCGCCATCTGTGGAAATTTACCATAGATGACAGAGTCCTCTCCTGTTTTACCTTGTTTTGTTGTTTCCTAAGCAGGGATCTTAGCTTCCGGCAGTCTTTGTCAAACCAGACCCCCGATTTGTTATGTTGTTTGGGAGGCCTGGTGTTTATAAGAAATGGGAAAAGAGACTCTGAGACCCGCTGATATAGTGAAAAAGGATCAAAGTTAGATAAAAGACACTGGTCTCTCAGAACCAATAAATCTGGAGAGTGCAGGTGTTGTTTAATTTTAAGCTCCAGCTCGCTGTTCCATTTACGCCTGCGTGGGGCCGGTGCTTGAGGAGGGACTGCACAGTGTAGATGTTGTAATCCCCCTGATTCGAGGGGAGTTAGTGAGATTGCTCTAGGAAGATGGTCGCTCTCAGTTCTGTTAAAAGTACTGAGACCCTGTGCCCTCTCCAAAATTGTTGGAGAGACCAGGATATGGTCAATCACACTTGCACCACGAGGGCCGATAAAAGAAAAGAAACCTCCTGACCTATCCATGTAAGTACCATGCAGGTTGTACAAATTATGCTTAAAGGCAATCTCCAGTAATGTATTACCTGCCTTATTCAGGACCTTTTCATCAGAACTCCAAGGGATAAACCAGTCTGCCTCTGGTAAAAACTGGGTTTTGGAGCCATACGAATTGATGTCGCTGCCTATCCTAGCATTAAAGTCACCTGCCAGCAGGATGTTCCAGTCAGGCTTTCTCCAAGCATGACTCCAAATCTTCCCAGATTTGTATTGTCTGAGAGGAAGTACATACGGGGGGAATATAAACGTTGAAACATAGAAAATCTCCTCCTGTGTTATTGGAGATAAGTAAAATCTGACAATTGTTGCTCTTCATCCACTGCAGTTGTCGCACCCTGTACCCTTGCTCTATAGGAATAAAAGTGACCAAACCGCTGCTAGGTCAGCCACGGTTATTTAGTTTTTTCGCAGGGGTAGCAAAAGCCACATAGCCCTGTAAGTAAGGGGGATGAGAGTCTAGGCACCAAGTCTCTTGTAAACAAATAATCTGGAATTTTGAGAGGAAATCCAGAAAATCAGCATCGCCCTGCTTAGACAGCCAGCCCGCCACATTCCACGATAAGATGTGGAAATATGGTGGTGAGGGGAACAAAAGTAGACTCCTCCGTTTGTTCTTTAGGATGATGGAATGAATGTTTTTGTAGAGGTGGAGTGAACTTTTTCTAGTTCAGGTATTGCAGTCTGAAGGCTCTCACAATTTTAAACTCCTCTTTTTTCAAGTCCCGGTCCCAGTAAGTTGCAAATTCCTCCGTGAGATAATCTATCAGAGAGTCTTTTTCTAGTTCAGGTATTGCTCGAATCCTCAAATTTGTCTGTTTCTCCTTGAGCTCAATCATAGACAGCGTCAGCTTATGGTCCTCCACTTGCTTCTGCAGATCTGGAACCTCTGTTTCCAGTTGAGTTACCTTCGCTTCCACAGTAACAACCTTTTCCTTAACCTCCTCTGCAATCTGCCGGGTTGAATTAGACTCCTTAACCAATTTCTCAATTGCTTCTGTATTAGAATTAACTTTTTGTCCCAAACTATTTATGCTTTGTGTATTTTGGTCCAATTTTTTATTCATTTGTTCCAATGAATTATTAATTTTACTCAGAGCAAGTGCCAAAGCTTCTTCTGAAATGAATGAATTTATTAATACGGTCACAGACCAGCGTCAACACACACAATATCATAGATAATAAAAAATATCGGAAATACAAGGGACAATATAAATATAACAAGGATTTAAATATAAAAAATTGAAATTAATTATTAATTATTCTTCCGAAATCATTCTTTTTGTTTTAGAATACATCAATGCAGCTGCAGATGAGGCAGGAGGGCCAGATGTAGAGGCTCTTCAAAAAGACTTAACATACCTTGTTTTTTCTTGAATTGAGGGATCTATTTTTTCTTTGCCATCTGCCATAACACACAGACCCTCAAGGTCAAACACAGTCCCAGAGTCTTATCTTTAAAGTTGGAAAATTCCACTCCTTGTAGCAGTTTCAAAGTCCTCTAGAGGGAAATAGATATTGTTTCTCTTACGTTAGTCCAAAGTATCCTTTTTTTAAAAAAAAAAATTACAGTTGCACCAATATATTTAGTATCTAATCTTGACTTTAGGTCAGAAGAAGGTAATTGTAATTTTTAAACCAGGAGAAAGTAATTGAAACAAAGTTTCACTCTAGTTTCACTATTTCACTGACAGTCAAATAAACAGTCTGTTCTCAGTCAATGCGGAGCTCTGAAATGCAGCGATTTTAATGGCTGCTGTTCCCAGGTTCCGAGTAATGGAAAGTTAATTTCTCCCTCTCTTTTTGCAGGTGAATAAAGTACAAAAACTCCCCCACCCCTTTTCCCCTGCTTCCAAGGGAGGGTTCGCTATTTTTGTACTAGAAATTTAGACGTTTAAAGCAGACTTTCAGGCTTTAGCTTAAGCCTATTTGCTTCCGATTATTTACAAAAAGGGAGGCGGACTTCCTGTTTTGCACCTCCCCCCGTTGGCGCTAACCCGATGGCGCTAACCCGGAAGTCGTATTCCACATTGTATCCAAAGTCTATCGCCCATTTCACCATTACTTCTTTTATTTCTTCATCCTTAGTATCCCATTCTAGCAGCTGGTTGTACATTTTAGATAGGAGTTTTGATTTGCCTTCTAATATTTCTACCTGGAATCTGGATTTCCCCCCCTTCATCCTGATCTTTTTGTCTTCGGTCCACAAGGCATTAATTTGATAAAATTGAATCCAACCTGTTAGTTTATTCTTTATCTCTTCATATGATCTGATCTTCCATCCTTTTTCTGTTTTTACTAACAGATCTTCATAAGTCCATCTTTCTCCTTCAATATTTATTTTTGTTGTTGTTAAGATGTCGATTGGCGATAACCACCAGGGAGTGCTTCTTTCCAATAATTTTTTATTTCTCTCCCATACTTCCAACAGTGGCCCTCTAATAATATGATTAGAGAATCCTTTGTGGACCTTTTCCTTATTGCGCCACAAATATGCGTGCCAGCCGAATCTGATGCCGACCAAGCTTTCTTATAAGATCTTAACGTGGAAGGTGCCACCGAGGCTAATACTCTCTGAATCACTTCTGGTTCCCAAGGCTCCATAAGTGCTCCGGGAACGGCTGAGGAAGCTGTTGTGCGTCTGGGGCTAACGAGCGGAAGCGGTCCATCTGAAAACGAGATAGGGCATCCGCAATGTCATTGTTAACACCAGGCACAAATTTGGTGGAGAAGTGGATATTGAGCTCTAAACACAGGAGAACGAAGGAACGAAGAAGGACCCCCACCCTTGGAGAATGGGCGGCCTGCTTGGAAAGGACTGCTACTACTGCCTGGTTCTCAGTGTGAAACCATACCCTATTGTTACTAAATTCCTTAGACCACAAGTGCACCGCTACTACGATCGGAAAGAATTCCAGGAAGGTTAGGTCTCAGGTAATGGGGCCTCCCTGTCAGGCTGCGGGCCAGCGCTGGGCACACCATTGCCCCCTAAAATAAACACCGAACCCAAGAGAGCCTGACGCTTCCGAGTGTACCTGGAAGTCAGCTTGCAGTGACATGTTATCCTGCCACAAGGAAATTCCATTATAATTTTTCAAAAACTTCAACCAGACTTCCAGATCGGATTTTACCTCCTTTGATAGGCGAACCCTGTGATGAGGGGATCGCAGACTTGCTGACAGCCTCACTAGGTGGCCGCAGAATGGGCGACCAGGGGAAACCACACGGCAAGCAAAATTTAAATGACCTAATAGTGACTGAATCTGCCTGAGGGTAACTTTCCTTAGGGGGAGAAGTTGTCGAATGAGGTCCCCGAGTGCGATCAATTTTTCTTTGGGCAGTTTAGAGGTCTGGGCGACAGTGTCCAATTCAATACCTAAGTAAACCATAGTTGTAGCTGGGCCCTCCGTTTTGTCTGCGGCTAGAGGGACGCCTAACTCCCCCGATAAAGAAATGAAGGCTTCAAGAAGTTCCGAGCACTTAGGTTCACTATCAGCTACGAGGATAAAGTCGTCCAAGTATTGAGACACACCCTCAGAGCCTGTTCTAAAGCGAAGCACCCAGTCCAGGAAGGTACTGAATGCCTCAAAGGCTGCACATGCCACTGAGCAACCCATGGGCATTGCCTTGTCCATGAAATAAGCCCCCTCAAACTTGAAACCCAGCCACCGGAATCAATCAATCAAAATGTTTATTCGGCTTTACGCCCATCATGAAACACAACACAACAAAACAAATCAAATAAAACAGCGGACTTGTACAAACCACAAATAGTATAACACAATTCACAACTCACAAGGACAGATATTAGCCATTCATAAGAAAAGTTTAAGATTAAAAATTTTAGACACTACACTAAAATCAATATCTGATGTCATTATAGAAAATTCTTATAACTATCACTAATCAGCTAACATTCCATTCCGTCTCTTGTACGAGAGGATGGTTGTTAGGAATTTAGCAACCTGTAGGGTAATATAAGGATCCACATCTTGAAGAACCCAGGCAAGCTGTAGGTCTACTGGTTTGTCAGCCATAGGCTGGATTATGGGGTTTAGTATACTGGCACGGGCTGAACTGTACAAAGGGCAGATAAACATAACATGAAGTAGAGATTCAGATGTTTTCTTTTCACAAGCACACATTGAAGGGACTTGGCCCTTAGTGAATCTATGTCTCAGCACGTTTGTTGGAAAGACATTGAACCTAGCTCTAATAAAGGCATATCGGTGAGACACGGCCATAAGCGATGTTAAGTAGGACGGAGCGCGGTAGATAGGGGTTATGCCGAGATTTAACGGCGAGCAGGCTCCACCACCAGCTACGAGATTTTGGTATAGCTTCGCATCATCCAGCCTTTGATTTATACACCTTTTTGCCACATTGAGATCCAGTTTGAGCAGTTCAGTGGGCGAGATCTCATAGGACAGCAATTTGGCATGGATTTTTCCTGACCACAAATTTGTGAAGTCATCTCGCCACATGCATTGAATGAGATAGTGGTTCGGGAGTTTATGCCATAGGGATATCCAATAAATCAAAACTCTCCTCCATATAACTAACTCCACTGAGGGGATCTTCATTTCTAAGCGAATAGCCGCATTGCTTACGCATGTTGGTAATTGTGATGGGACGATGAGCTGCTTGTGCGTAAAATGCAAGTCCCTCAGAGTTTGATCAGGTTTTCAAACCTCTGCCTGTGACGGAGCCCCTCCAGCATGGCTGCGTCAATCACTAGTAGAATCCGAAAGTGGCTGCTTTCGGAAACGTTTCCAACATAAAAGCTCCTTAACGGAAACACGTCGTCTGGCCTCTCGGCGTGACAGTTTCCGTCGAGGTGTGGGTGTCCCTATAGGAGGTCCTGAGACCTCCCCACTGGTTTCGCTTGAAGCGTCTCTGAGCCATCCCTCCGACTCACTTTCCCTTGGAGTTCTTGCTCGCCCTCTACTGGTTCCCTCTTCCGCTGCTACTGCTCTCTCAACCTCAGGGAGCCTTTGCACCTGCGGCGCTTTAGATGTCAGTTCCCTGACATCCACCTCCCCTCCAGGGCCCCCTTCACCCCCTCCCGTCTCCTCTCCTACTGGCGGTGAGGAGGTAAAACCCCTGAAAGAACCTCCCTCATCTTCCGACGTCGCGAACACTTCCTTCCACTTGTTGCTGTTCCTACTCTCTAGGTACTCTTCGTCATCAGAGTCCACTCCATCTTCCAACTCCGACTCCGCGAACCCTTCCATTTCCTCTTCCTCATCGGTGGTGCCGAAATACTCCCTCCTAAACCTTGCTATAGGCTGAGGTTTCCTCGGGAACCTTTGGTGGAACGTTTCTGTTAAAACCTCATCATTGACTTCCTCTGCACTTACCCAGGTGTTTTCTGACTCCGGTTCCCCTTCCCACGCCACCAAATACTCCACCTGATTACCCTTCCACCTGGAATCGAGGATTTCCGCTACATGGTTGCGGCGTTCCCTCTCTTCCAAGGCTGGTCCCCTGACGTGCTCCCCTTCACGTCCCCCCCTGTATGGTGACAGTAACGACCTGTGGAACACTGGGTGCAATTTCATGTGGTTGGGTAATCGGAGTTTGAAAGCTACCGGGTTGACCTGCTGAATCACCTCAAAGGGTCCCAATCTTCTGGGCCTCAGTTTCTTACAACCCCCTTTGAACGGCAACCCTTGGGTTGACAACCACACTTGATCCCCCACCCTTATGGTTTCACCTTCCCTTCTGTTCTTGTCTGCCTGCTTCTTATATTGTGCCTTGGCCCTTTCTAAGTTGAGCTGGAGCTGCTGATGGATGGCTTCCATCTCTTCTACAAAATGTTCAGCCGCTGGAACGCTCCATCTCTCCCCTCCTTCCCCTGGAAATGCCCTGGGGTGACACCCGTAATTAGCCAAAAAGGGACTCATCCCTGTGGACACATTCTCCGCATTATTGTAGGCAAATTCTGCCAACGCCAACTTTTCGACCCAATCGTTCTCTCTGTCATTGACATAACACCTAAGATATTGTTGAAGAATGCCATTTGCCCTTTCCGCCTGCCCGTTGGTTTCAGGGTGCCGGGCAGTTGAAAAATTAACTTCCACGTGTAGCAAGCTCATGAGCTTCCTCCAGAACCTGGAAGTAAATTGTTTGCCTCGATCTGAGATCACCCTCGAGGGAGCCCCGTGCAACCTAAAGATATGTTCCACAAACAACTTCGCCGTTTCTTCCGCTGTGACTGCATGTGAGCATGCTACAAAATGGCACATCTTAGTTAACAGGTCTACTACTACCATGATGGCTGTTTTCCCCTTGGACCTTGGCAGATCCGTCATAAAATCTATTGATATCGCTTCCCAAGGCCGTTCTGGTGTGGGTAAAGGTTCTAATAACCCTGCCGGCGCCCTTCTTTCCCCTTTGGCTCGCTGACATTGGTCACACCCTCTTACATACTCCCTTACATCTTCCCTCACCTTAGGCCACCAAAATTCCCTGGTAACCAACCACATGGTTTTGTGTTGCCCAAAATGTCCCGCCGTGGGGCTATCATGCAACTGCTTGAGTACTCTCCCCCTCAATTCACCTTCGGGTATATACAGTGCCCCTTTGTAATACAATGCCCCATTTCTTTCCTCAAAACCTCCGGGGCTCTCGCCCTCCCCCCTGAGACCTCTGAGCTTATCCTGGGCATATTCATCATTTTCCGTTTCCTCCACCAGTTCCCGTTGCCCCACCAGCGCCGCCCCACACACCCAGCGGTCCTCCGGGATGACATGTCTCTCTTCGATCACCTCCTCCCCTTCCCAATATTCTGGTTTGCGTGAGAGCGCATCCGCCCTGACGTTTTCTGGGCCTGGCACATAACAAATCTCAAAGTTAAATTTGGAGAATTCCTGTGCCCATCTCACTTGTCGTTGGTTGAGCACTCGAGCTGTTCTCCAATACTCTAAATTTTTGTGGTCGGTGCACACTTGCACCTTGTGTTGTGCCCCAATTAATAAATGTCTCCACCTCCGGAATGCTTCGTGAATGGCAAGTAGTTCCCTGTCATACACCGTGTAATTCCTCTCGGACTTATTCAGTTTCCGCGAGAAGAATGCACACGGTCTCCACTCCGACGCACTCCTCCCCGGTTGAAGAAGGACCGCCCCTATAGCCCGGTCGGATGCATCTGTTTCCACTCTCATGGGTTTTTGTAAATCCACATGCAGAAGTTGTTCTTCCGAGGCGAAAGCCCTTTTCAGTTCTTCAAAGGCTCGATCCGCCTCCACCGTCCAAACAAATTTCTTCTTGCTGCTGAGGCAGTCGGTGATGGGCGCCGTCAAGTGGGCAAAGTTCTTGATGAACTTCCGATAAAAGTTCCCAAACCCCAAGAATCTTTGCACGTCCTTCTTGGTCTTCGGTGTCTTCCATTCCAGTACCGCTTGAACCTTGCCTGGATCCATGGCCAATCCCTTGTCTGACAAGCGGTACCCCAGGAATTCCACCTCCTTGGTATGAAACTGGCACTTCTCCAGTTTCACCCACAGCTGGTTGGCTTGCAGCCTGCCCAACACTTCTCGAACGTCCCTCACATGCTGTTCCTCATCTTCCGAATACACCAACACGTCGTCTAAAAAGGCCACACAGTTCTTGTAGAGCAAAGGTCCCAGAACGTGGTTTATAAAAGCTTGAAAACAGGCGGAGCCCCCTTGTAGACCGAAGGGCATAACGAGGTATTCAAAGGCTCCCAAAGGGGTAAACATGGTGGTCTTCCATTCATCTCCCTTCCTTATGCGTATCAGATTGTACGCCCCCCGCAGGTCCAGTTTTGTAAAAATCTTTCCCTTCCTTACTCTGGTCAAAATGTCGTCAATTCGGGGCATAGGGAAAGCCAGGGGCTCCGACACTGCATTGAGGGCCCTGAAGTCACACACCAGTCTCGGTTTGTCTGTGTTCTTTTTGTCCACAAAAAACACTGGGCTGCCCCCCACCGCTCGGGACTCTCTGATGAAACCTCGCTTCAAGTTTTTGTCAATGAACTCCCTCAGCTCCTGCATCTCCCTGTCTGACATGGCGTACAGCTTGCCTACTGGGAGTTGGGCCCCTGGGAGTAGGTTGATTTGACAGTCAAAGGGTCTATGCGGTGGCAGTTTGTCTGCTTCCCTTTCGCTGAATACGTTGCTCAGATCTGCGTATTGCGGGGGCACCTTCCCTTTGCCCATCACTTCCATCCCCGCTAGGGTGACTCTGTCTCCTCCCGAGACCTTCCCCTCCTTGCAGTGTTCTAGGCAATGCGCTGACCCAAAGGAGACCACCCTCTGATGCCAGCCCACTAGCGGATCGTGTAGCGCCAGCCAGCTCATCCCCAAAATGATGGGCGCTCCTCCCAGGATGGCCACATTAAACGCTATCTGTTCGGTGTGCCTTGCCACTCTCATTATCATCGGGACAGTCTGTTGGCTAACTTCTCCCCCCAACAGCTCTCTGCCGTCAATCGTAGTCACCTGCAAGGGGTTACTTAAAGGGATGGTCTGTATCTGGTGCTCAGCTGCAAACTCCTTACTCATGAAATTACAGGAGCTGCCTGAATCCAAAAGCGCCTTGACCTTTAGTGGGTGTCCGTTTGGCAGTTCTAGTAACACCTCTATCACTAAAGCAGGTCTGGGAGGTTCTGGCATGGGCACTTTCATTGCTCTTTGGCCTGGCTGCTGTGCCCCGACGGTGGCAGCCAGGCGTTGGCTTTTACTTGCTCCTTGCTTTCCTCTTCCTTTCCCCCAACAGCTCCTGCCATCCCTTGCCATTCCTTTCTTTGTGGGCAGACTCTGGCAAAGTGCCCTGGCTGTTGGCAGAGATAACATCTCTTGGCGCTCTTTCCCTCCTTCTTCCGCCCTTCACTGGGATTTGAAACTGCGCGCCCCCGCGCTGTTCCAACTTCCATCGGCTCTGCCGGTGGGAAAGATGGCTCTGGAATGTCTGGAATGCGGAACTCCCTCCAACGGTCTCCTTTCCCTTCCCGCCTTTCCAAAGCCCTCGCCTCCTGGCGCGCTCCTATGGCCAGCGCAGATTTGGTTAATTGGTCCATAGACTCCGCCCTGGGCCCCCGGGAAAGCTCATCTTTGACGGTTGAAGAAAGCCCCTCTTCGAAAAGCATTTGGATGGGCTCCGCCGATAGGTCCCACCCCAATTTATGAATCAGCATAGTAAATTCAGTCCAGTACTCACGGACAGATCTGCTTCCTTGCTGGCAAGCCATTAACTGCCTTCGCACCACCCCCTGCTCAATATCGCTGGAAAACATCAGGTCCATGGCACGAAAAAACTTCCTCGTGTCCTTTAAGATCTCATTATTCGCTGCCATCAGGGGTCTAACCCAATCTTTCGCCCCGGATTCGAGATGGCCAATCACATACGCCACTCGCGATTCCTCGTCGGGGAAGTCATCAAACTGCAAGTTTAGAGCGTATTGCATCTCTGTTCTAAAGGCATGATAGTTCCTGGGATCCCCCCCGAATTTCTGCACCAATCCTGGTACCTTTCTGGCGAGCGGGGTGGTTTTCTCCTTTCCCTTTTCTGCATCCTGAGCCCTCCTCTCCTCAAGCCTCGCCGTTTGCAGCGCCAACTGGATCTCCAACGCTCTGTACCTTTCTTCCAGGCTTGGACCCCCTCCAGCTGCTCCTGCACCCCCGGTTCCGGCTGGGTTGCTCATGATGCTTCTCTCTGCACAAGCTGGCTTTCGGTGACTTTCGGATTGCTGTGCTGGGACGATGAGCTGCTTGTGCGTAAAATGCAAGTCCCTCAGAGTTTGATCAGGTTTTCAAACCTCTGCCTGTGACGGAGCCCCTCCAGCATGGCTGCGTCAATCACTAGTAGAATCCGAAAGTGGCTGCTTTCGGAAACGTTTCCAACATAAAAGCTCCTTAACGGAAACACGTCGTCTGGCCTCTCGGCGGGACAGTTTCCGTCGAGGTGTGGGTGTCCCTATAGGAGGTCCTGAGACCTCCCCACTGGTTTCGCTTGAAGCGTCTCTGAGCCATCCCTCCGACTCACTTTCCCTTGGAGTTCTTGCTCGCCCTCTACTGGTTCCCTCTTCCGCTGCTACTGCTCTCTCAACCTCAGGGAGCCTTTGCACCTGCGGCGCTTTAGATGTCAGTTCCCTGACAGTAATTTTAGTAGTCGGCGTAAGAATTGGCTTTGAAGTGGCTCTAAAGGTGAGAGGTTTGCAAAGGTAGCCCATAAAGGTGCAGCATAGGCCATTGTGGCCATCACTTTGATGCTATACACTTTCAAGGCCGCAGGGATGAATAAGGCCCCCTCAGAGTAGAAAAAACGGAGGTGGGAGTGTGATAGGGCTTTTGTCTTGTTTTGAAGATATTCACCGTGCGCTTTCCACCCTAAATTATATTGAAAATAAATTCCTAAATATTTAAATTTATGTACTTGTTCGATTTTTGTGCCCTCCAGTTTCCATGAATAAAGTTTTCGACTCCTTGAAAATATCAGTACTTTGGACTTGGTGTGGTTGATAGACAGATGATTAGAATGGCAATATGTCGCAAAAATCTTTAGTGCTCTCCTTAAACCCACTCTGGAGTAAGAGAGTAGTACTGCATCATCTGCGTAGAGAAGTAAAGGACAACGGTAATCTGCTATACAAGGGGTGTGGATAAATTTTTGTGAGGCGACTAATGGGTTCCTCATATCACTGATAAATAAGTTAAAAAGAAGAGGCGCTAAAATACAACCTGTCGTACACCCTTATTTACTGGCACTGGGTTAGTCAGGTCTCCAGCAGGGGACTCTGCAAAATCTTGGCGCAGCGGAAGCGTGCTGGGCCCATAACCAAAAATGTTGATTTTGCAGAGTCCTGTACACAGCGGAAGAATGAGCAGTACATGCCACATGCCTAATTTCAGTTTATTTACACTTCAATGCTGAGAGTTTACAAGCAGGCATCTTGCCTCTGCTAGAGCAGAGAAGCAACTCCTCTCTCCTCGGAAACAAAGAACTCCAAGAGTACTGTGAAAAACAGGAAACCAGTGTACGTCACATCCAGTCTCCCTTTCCCGTGAGAAAACCCAACAGCAACTGACTGTGGAATGTAAACACCTGTCCCGTGACAAGCACTTCGCTGCACAGTGAAGGAAAGCAGAAACCAACAATTCTCACCCTGGCCACGGACCCGGCATGAAGTTGGGAGATAAGCCACAGGAGCCTTCTATCTATTCCCCAACAGGCAAGTTTATCCCATAGTAATTTCCTCGGAATACTATCAAACACAGCTTTCAAATCTATGAAAGCTGTGCAAAGTTGGCCCCGTCGAGGTGTCAAGTATTTCCGGGCTAAGTGATAAAGAATAATTGCCTGGTCTGTTGTGGATCGGTTTAATCTAAATCCAGCTTGCTCATGTCCAATCAGGTCAGCCTCAACTGACCACTTCATCAACCTTGCCAGCAAAAAACAGGCATATATTTTCCCAATGGACGATAGCAGACTAATAATCCGATAATTCCCTGGGTCACCGGGAGGGCCTTTTTTATAGATAGGAATTATGATGGCCTCCTTCCACATTCCTGGTATTAAGCCCGTGGCATTTATTGCGTCGAACGTTTTAGCAAAATCCCTGCCCACCATGCAGAATGAAGCTTTATAGCCTCAACAGGCTATCTGGTCCAGGGGCCTTACCAGTTTTCAGCTCAGCTATCAATTCTAGGATTTCAGCAGGGTCGGTATTGGGCCAGACGGGAAGGGGATTAGAAGGACTCCAATGAGTGGCCGGAGCTTCTGCCACTGAGAAATATTTTCTCAGGAACTGCTCCCATGTAGGGGCCGGGATTACCGTTAAGGGGTATTCCGTGTTTCTTCCCTTTATTAAGGACCAAAATTTCCGGGAGTTATGAGATTTTGAGGCAGAAATTATAGTCTGCCAACGATTTAAATGCCATTCCCGTTTGGCCAATTTCTGGGCCTGTTTGTATGCTTTTTTAGCCAGGGAATAAGATGGAGGTAAGGCCGCAGCGCCGAAAAATTTATAGTCGTTATATATTGTATGTAGATGGAGTCTGGCTAGTTTGCAAGCAGAGTTGAACCAAGGGGCGCCAAATTTAAAATAATCATTTTTAACTCCATAGGTTGGAGAAGTAAAAAAGTGAGTTAAAACTTCTATCGGGCAAGAAAAAAAATCATACAGGTAATAGGATCACGCGAGACTATTCCTACATCTGGCTGATCACCAGAAAACTTTTCTCGGATAAAATCCGTATATCTATGAGCGAGGGCAGGGGACCATCTAGTCCCCTTTGTTTTAGTGGACGACTCCACAATCACCGGGATTGGGTGGGAGCGGTCGAGCAACTGCCAGTCAACACATAACTTGGTTGTCAGGGGAAGATGGTCACTAAATTGGGCATTATCAATTTTAAAAGAGGTGACCTTCAAAAATAGATCCCGGGAAACCAATACATAGTCGAGAACACTGTTTGATTTTAACCCCAGGTGGGTGAATTCTCCTGGTATGTCTGGAGGACAACTGCCATTTAATATAATTAAATTAAGGCGTAGAGTCATCTGATAAAGCATCACTCCCGCCTTATTGACTTTTATATCCTTTGATATTCTAGTGGGGGTGTAAACTAGATCGTAAGATTGAGCGCCGGGGTCAACCCACCACTTAGACTTTTTAAGAGCCTCCCGATTTGAGGCTATCCGAGCGTTAAAATCGCCTCCAGTAATGGAGGGGACATTGGGATATTTAAGATAACAAGAAAGTAAAAAATCCTCTAGGGATTCCCATCTGGAAGTAAGATCAGCTGCTAACCCTCCTGGAGGGAAATAGACATTTGTAACCAATAAAGAGAAGTTTCCACCAGAGATCAGTCCGGTAATAGCATAAGGCGGAAATGCATGCACTAGTGAAAGTTTAGCCCGAAGTTTAAGGGAGATACCAATTGTAAGGCCACCTTTAGGGCGGCCACCATTCGTTGACGGGCTAGCAGGCAGGCATATAAACTCAAAGCCATTTAACTCAATTTCCTCCTCCACCCAAGTTTCTTGTAATAGTATGATAAGAAAGGAATTAATATATTTTTGGAATTCTGGATCTAATTTTTTACTTTTCCATCCAGCAATGTTCCAACTTAATATTGAAGGCTGGGGTTTCCCCGTTCCTCCAATTGACTGTCATTCGGAAAATTGGCTCAACTTTAATACGGGAAGAGGGGAGCCAATAAAGAAATCAGTTATCTTCCTCTGATGAAAAACCTCTCGTAAAGGCTGAGTGGGATTTACAAGGTCATCTGACTGTTGAGCTTGGCCACTCGATCCACTAGGAGTAGGACCTTGAACAGGGGCGGGCCCCTTTTCCAAAAGAGTTTGGTGGGCCACCCGGGGGGAACCAGCTATCTCGTCAGAAGTTTGGTCTCTCTGTTGCCTGCTACTGGTCTTTTGGGCTACTTGATTTATGTGGCCTGTTGGGTCTTCAATCAGTTCCGTCACTGGTCTTGCTGTTGAGTCCATAATACTCCGCAAAGAGGGATAAGGCTGGGCGAGAGGGCTATTTGGGAAGGTTGGCAAAGGCACCTCTTCTCTTGATTGGTCAGTGCTATAAGAAGGTTCCAGGTCTGGCATCGATGAATGTGTAGAAGGGGATTTTTCCTGTTGTGTGCTGCTTTCTTCAGGTATGTTTTTCGATGGACGGTCATGTAAATCTATTAAGAGCACAGAGGATTGTTCTGCTCGGAGGGAAGGACTGGTAGTTGCTTCTTGGGGTTGTATCTTATCCTCCATTACCGACATACATTTAGCATTAGGTATTGAGAGATCCATATGATCTGGTTCTTCAGGGGAGTCATGATCACTGTACGTGGGTATTCTGGTGCTAAGCTTCCTAATAAGTTGGGTTTTAAGTGATTCCAGTCTATTAATAATTTCTTTTTGTTCCACCACTGGTAAATCTGCAAAGGAGGCAATGAGTTTGATCTCTTCTGGTGGTGTCAGGCCACTTTCCGGATGGTCATTTTTCTTTGCTGGGGGAGTGGAGGTCACATAACTCTTCTCCTGGGGTAGAACACCCACTCCGGTGTCCACTGGTGGATCGGGTTTAGCAGATTTTGAGCCCTCTTTGGTTATTGCCTCCAACAGTAAGGGTTTAGGCGTAGGGTCTATAAAAGTTCTCGTTGGTGCTATCCCACAACAAAACAAAAATGCTTTCTTTCGTAATATCATAGTAGGAATTTTTGTGGATTGGAACGCAAGCAGGACTCTCTGGGATTTATGGTGATGAACAAGGGGGAGGACTGCACAGAGGTCGATTTGTGTTCCCTCCATATTTAAAAGCACCTTTAGGAGATCCTTGGCCCCACCCAGAGTTCTCCATCTTGGGTCCCCATTTTGTATAGTTAGGCTCACTTTCCTTGGTGTTAAGATCAAAGATTGATGACCTAATTGAAGGTTAAGGTTGTATTTAAATTTGTCAGTACGTTTGTTATTTAAGGACAAACTCCTCGTCCCCTTCCTCTCTTCAAGGGACTTAACACCGGCTGACGCTGGGGAAGTAGTAACTAGCTTTTGTTGGAGGCTGTGCAGCTGGGACGAAAGATCGATTATTAAATGGGACTGTTCAAATGTCATATGATTAGCCGTGCCAAGGACCAGTTCCTCCTTCTGAGGAGAGACTACACTCTTACTGTTGTCCACATCGCATGTTATTTGTGGAATTATTCGCTCTTCGTCTTTAAGTGCTGACGCGCAATCAATCAATGGGTTGAAACGGTTCTGAGTTTCTACCATGTAGGAACAATCCAGTAGATTACTCCCTTCTTTAAAGTGACATGGTTCAACCCTTGTTTGCTTTGATCTCGGAAAGGGAACAGGGGCTATCTCCTCGGAATCGCTAAGACGTTTCCCATATCCCATAATTCAGATAACGAGAAGAGGGGGGATAATATTTCAACGTCAACTCAGGTGATAAATATTTCCCAGGACTAAGACTAATATAAGAATCTCCTTCAAAGCTTATCGCAGGGCCCACCGCGGGTCGGTCTCAGATGAAAGGGAAACTCCCAAAGGCCTCACCTTAAACAGGGGGGTTTCTCTTCGTGCAGCTTAAAGATTTTTCTCCAACATCTAGGTCACCAGGAACAGGCTGACAGAGGATGGTGAAGGGATGAAGGTCCTTTCTCTGACCGATGATGAAGAAGAGTTTGGCCTTTGCTGAGGTACCTGGTGCTGCCTGCTTCCCCCTCTGTCAGGCTTAATTGTTTAGATTTTGTTTTTGATCTGGTTAAACGACTTGGCTCGGAGGGCTCTCACTGCCGCTGCAGCTTTTTTTCTTAGCCCTCAATCCAAAGCAATCCTCCTTCGTCAGACTTAATTAAAATCTGGTATCACACCGGTAGGAAGTCCAGCAATTACTTGTCTAGCAGAATGCAAAACTAAAGTAAATAACTTACTCCAGCAGTTGTAAAATCTAATTCAGAAGAAGAGATTGGAGAGAGCTGGAAAGAGAAACCTTACACGGCAGCCATCTTGAATTCCTCTGTGTTGTTAAAACCCAGCCACCGGAAATCCTCTGGGTGTACTGGAATGAGTAAAAAAGCAGACTCAATGTCACATTTTGCCAGCAGTGCACCATTTCCAAATTTGCGAATCAGTTTGACCGCTTGGTCAAAGGAGGCATACCTCACAGAGCAAAGTTTCTGTGGTATCGCATCGACAGACCCTCCTTTTGGGTAAGAAAGGTTGTGAATCATGCAAAACTCACCGGGTGCTTTTTTGGGGACAATGCCTAGAGGGGATATGTGAAGACCCACTATGGGAGGGATGGAAAAGGGACCAGCTACCCTCCCTGCTTTAATTTCCTTACTAATTTTCTTTCGGGCTACCTCAGGCATCTCCCTCACTGATTTTTTGTTTGGTGGGTCACTTGAATTGGGGGGGGGAGCTACTGGGATCCTAAAACCAGTACTAAAACCTTCCCACAGATACAATGCAGCTGTTCTGTTGGGATAAAGATCCAAAAGAGTTTTTAACAGGGTCAGCTTGATGGGAGAGAAAGCCAGGCCTAGATCAAAATTACTGTTGGTTTCCCTGAGGTCTGAATGGAGCTCCATGGCCACCTCTGGCTCCCTGGCTTGCCCGCCCTGAAAGGGCTGCCTCCCTTTAATGCAGGCAGTGGCTGGGTGGTTTCCGAGGCATTTCTCGCACTCGTGGCTATACTTACAGATAGGCCGCACACAAACCCCTTTGTTGAATTCCCAGCACAGCCGCCTCTGTTTTGCACTGGTCTTCCAGGATTTAGACGACTCCTGGGACTTCTTTTCTACATAAGGACCAACGTGCTCCAACCAGTAGTTCTGGTCCTTCAAGTCCCAGAGCATAGAAGATAACAGAGAAGCATTTCTGCGGAAATCTTCATCATAATTTAGTGCAGCGGTCTCCCCCGCCAATTCCTGCGCCCTCCGAACATGGGCCAGATAAGCAATTAGATGCATCGTGTGCTTGGGATAAGCCGTGCTGAACACACCCATGAACACCTGGAACCCGTCCAGCCAATTTTCAAAATTACATTCGGCTCTGGGTGTTCTGTACCTACGCTTACCATAGTTACGCTTCTTTCCCCCTATATCCGTCAACTTAGCTGGTGGTAACAATGTGAATATGTTGACAAACTCACCATTAAGAATCTTATTTCTCTTCCTCTGAGATAAATGATTCCCCAAGATAAAATCAGTAGACCGGTTTGTGGATGTTTTTACATCTGGAACTAGTGCCCCGTCCTTCCATTCCAGGGAACTGTTAAAGGACTTGCGGTATGAATTAGCCCTCCTTTCGTGCACCCATAAAGGAAGACCTGAGCTATCCTCCCCATGGCCCCAGTACTCCTCCATAGGAGTATCGCTATCTGAGTCAGATGAAGAGGTACCTGATTCATCCTCCAATTCAGACCGCTTACTCTTCTTGCTCTTCTTTGATGTATGCTTCCTTCTTTCCTCTTCCCTGATTGTCTATCCAGCGTGGCTTGTGCCGGTACGCTGGGCGCCTGCGCGTCTTGCCGCCACTGCGCTTCCTCATCTGAAGAGGAGCCTGAGGCGCCCTCAGCTGGTGCCACTTGCGGTGGTGGGTTCTGAAAAAGACTAGGGAGACCTGCGTCCTTTTGTGGGTTAGTAGTACTAGAGCCCTGAGTACCAGCCTTGCCCTTCTTACCCTTCTGACCCCCTTTTGACTTGCCTGAAGTGGCGGTTTGTGCTCGCATATTGGGCCAGTCTGTTGAATCATTGGCTGCTCTCAGAACTGCTGC
Source organism: Podarcis melisellensis (assembly GCF_964234715.1). Classification (NCBI taxonomy): domain Eukaryota; kingdom Metazoa; phylum Chordata; class Lepidosauria; order Squamata; family Lacertidae; genus Podarcis; species Podarcis melisellensis. The sequence goes on along the minus strand of NC_138528.1, from coordinate 7,677,320 downwards.
GGTGGCCGCCAAGGTGCCGGGGCGATCCAAATCACTAGGTGGAGTATCCGGGATGCATTCTTGGGTGAGCGCCACCGGTGCCGCTGCCGCCTGGCCTGCAGGCCTGCATTGCCTATAAAATGCCTCAAAAGCAGTGAAGAACTGTGCAAATGCCTGTGGGTTACATGGCATTACCAGGGCCTGAGACCCCTCCCGGTTCCCGGAATTCTGCTGGTTTTCTTGCCACCGAGGGTGTTCGGACACTGGAGTGAAGGCAAATCCACAAGAAAGCCACGACCCTGCAAAACACAATTCTAAAGAAAGGTGAGCACGAGGTCAAGCACAGGATCCCAATACAAACCTAAAATGTGCTGGCTGGCCGGCAAAAGAGGGCGAACCCCGCCACGCCCCCCCAGCCACACGATTGGCTGGCTGGGCAGACAACGCGGCCAGGATTCCCCTGCTCTCGCGGGGGCTGCGACCCGGCCCCCGTGCACGTGGGGTGGGTGTAAAGCCCGCAACCCCACCTCCTTGGCCAGGTCCGGAAGTGGCTTTCCTATTTCCCCATTTCCCCATTCCTTTTTCATTGATTTCCTCATTTACACCTCTAAATTTCAGGTTAAGTTGCTTTTGATGCATCTCCAATAAGGCTAAATTGTCCCAGACCTTCTTCTGTGTTTTGTTTAAATCTACCACTTCATCTTTAATTTTCTCCATCTCTTTCTTGTTTTCTTTAACTTCCTTTTGAATCCTTTTCATTGATTCCTCAATCGTCTTGGACCTAACAATCAAGTCTTTAATTTTATTTGAGAGTTCTCCCACCACTCCCTTTATTTTTTTATCCGTTTCCTGTACTTCTAATTTTTTCTCCATATGCTGTTCATTCTGTTTAAATTCCTTATTTTTAACCACAAAATATCCAAATCTTTAATCTCTTCTTGTCTAGAAATTTTCCTTTCACCTGGTGTCCCCCCAATTTTTCCCCATTTCCCCTTGACATTTTCAGTCTGTTGCTGTAATACTCAATTTTGTCCACTAGAGGGCAGGGAAAGTCTCCACAAAACAAAACAACTTTGTAATTTCAACACTGTACCTCTAGATGTCCCCCTCTCACTCCCTCCTCCACAGTGACTTTCACTTTTATCTCTTTGTTCCCAACTCCAATTAATACCAAATCCTTAACAATTCCACTTCAATAATTTGTTACAAAAATAAAGGAGCAGAAAAAAACATAGAAAAAATACATAAAGACTCCTATTATTAGTCCAATTAAAAGTCCTCTTCTGTTCTTCTATTCTTCCATAAAATCCTAACTCAGTCTTTCAATAAAGTCTTCAGCCCCTTGATCAGCCTAATCTACGTAATGGAAACGCAACAGGAGAAAAAAGAAAAACCCTTAACTCAGTCTTTCAATAATATCTTCAGCCCCTTAGTCGGCCTAATCCACCACGATGAAGGTACAGAGGGAGAAGAAGACGAAAAGAAACCTTAAAATTTTTATATCTCAGTATTTATCTCTGGCCTCTTATTAATTTAATCCATCATCATATCTTTCAATGGGTTTACTAATTGTTCACTTAGCTTTTTGTAATATTTTGCCGTTAATCCATCTGGTCCTGGAGACTTTTTGTCCAAGTTATTGCCTCTAATACTTCTTGAACTGTTATTTGGGTATTTAAAATCACTAATAGTTCCTCTTTTATTTTTGGCAGATTACTATTTTTTATATATTCCTCTATTTAAAAAGTTTTCTCATTTCCTTTCTTATACAATTCTGAAAAGTATTTCACGAATGCTTCTCTTATTTTCTTCATTTTATCTGTAATTTTTCCATTTATATTGATTTTATTTATAAAATTTATTTGTTCACTTCTTTCAATTGCCACGCTAGCAGTTTTCCTGATTTATTGGCATGTTCAAAATATTTCTGTTTCATTCTTTTTATTTTCCAACTGATTTCTTATTTAACTATCATGGAGTATTGGGTTTGTAATATCCTAATTGCCTGCTTTACTGACTATTAGCTTTTTTTTTTGCAACTCCTCCTTTTTTATAATTTCATCTATAATTTTTTTCCTATTTCCTTTCAATTGAATTTTGTTGTATAAACAATCCCCTCATCACTACCTTACTTCCATCCCAGATCATTTGTGATTTAGTCTGGCCCTGGAGATTTATTTCAAAATAATCCCCCAAGGTCATCTTTGCTTTTTCCATAAAATTTTGGTCTTCGAATAAATCTTCATTCAGTCTAAATGTAATTTGACTTTCCTTTTGAATTTCCATTATCATGGAATTGTGATCTGATAATGTTCTGGGATCAATTTCAACTTTTATTTATTTTATTTAACTTTGGAACGTGTCCAGAGGAGGGCAACCAAAATGGTCAAAGGCCTGGAAATGATGCCTTATGAGGGACGGCTAAGGGAGCTGGGCATGTTTAGCCTGGAGAAGAGGAGGTTAAGGGGTGATATGATTGCCATGTTCAAATATATAAAAGGATGTCACATAGAGGAGGGAGAAAGGTTGTTTTCTGCTGCTCCAGAGAAGCGGACACGGAGCAATTGATCCAAACTACAAGAAAGAAGATTCCACCTAAACATTAGGAAGAACTTCCTGACTGTAAGAGCTGTTCGACGGTGGAATTTGCTGCCAAGGAGTGTGGTGGAGTCTCCTTCTTTGGAGGTCTTTAAGCAGAGGCTTGACAACCATATGTCAGGAGTGCTCTGATGGTGTTTCCTGCTTGGCAGGGGGTTGGACTTGATGGCCCTTGTGGTCTCTTCCAACTCTACGATTCTATGATTCTCTTTGGAAATCCATAAAGTGTCTATCCTTGAACTGCTATCATGGACATAAGAATGAAAAGTGAACTGTTTATCGAACAAATGTTTTACTCTCCAGATATCTATCAAATTTAAGCTTTGAACCAAATCAAAAAAGTCTTTGGTAATCTGCCTTCTTTTGTATCTCTTTTCCTAGCTGATCTATTCTTTTCTAATGATGGAACGCCATTTAAATCTCCTGTTAAGATAATTTTTTGATCTGCATATTCAAGTAATTCTGTTTCTACTTTTTTAAAGCAAACTGCTTTTTTCTCTTTTGGAACAAGAAGTAATCTTCTTTGAAACGAGAAGTAATCGACTAGAAATATTATCTTGTGGAAATAAACTAAATAATAATAAAAAACGCTTAAGGGGAAAAAATAGAAAAACCTAAAATTGAACAAAGCCTCAACGGGATGCTGGCTACAAACCTTGTTTGGCCATATATCAAACAGGACAGTTCATACATGGAATAAGACAGAAAGATAAGCAAAACCAACACAGACAATTAGTGGAAAATTGTATACTTCTCTTCAATAATTCCTTTCCTTTTCAAGAAGGTGGCGGTGAATGGAGAATAGTCCAACTTTATAATTGTAATCCAATATGTTATAGTCCTTTAACTTTGTAATCCAGTATATTATAGTCCAAATCTTCAAATTTTAAGCTTTAAGAGATATGCATCCAAAAATGTCAGAAAACGTTAAAAAGTTACATATTGGCAAGGAGTGTTGCAATAAATTTCCCTGGTCTTCAGTAAGCAATTATATCCAATCCAACTCCAGCTATTCCAGGTTCTCTTTTCTTCCTGGGGAATTCCTTTCCTAATATGATAGAGAGTTTTCTTGCTTAGCTGTGGTTTTGTGCCTCCAAGTTCCAGGGTTTAAAGTTTTCCTTTCTGCGACTCTATTCTCAGGACTCTGAGAGTTTGTTTTATTATGCCCTATTCCATGTCTTCCCAACAAAGACCGAAACGCATTAGATAAAAACTCTCCACCTCAGTCGGATTGCAACTTCTGTACCTTACAGGAAAATTGCATCTCCACATATGCTACCCAGTCTTTAAACTTGGAGAACACCCCTCCCTTATGTTTCATAGGATAAACCCAGCAAAACCTTGTAGCATCAGTTATTGCAGGCACATATCGGGAATTACCCCTTCTAGGTTTAAAAGGACCACATACATCAGCATGGACTAGCTGAAAAGGTTTCTCGCTTACTCTCTGACTGTGAGGTTAAGATCCTCTGTGTGTCATGGTCCGGCGATCAAAGTCCCGGCAGGGGACGTCAGGACCGGGGGGCAAGATGGCGGGGTGGGAGCAGGACCGGGGGTCCAGAAGCCAAGAGTCAGGAAGCCAAGAGTCCAAGAGTCAGAGAGCCGGGAGTCAAGAAGCCAAGGGTCTGAGGGTCAAGAAGCAAGGAGTCACAAAGTCAAGGGTGTGAGGATCAAGAAGCAAGGAGTTCCGGTTGGTCGCCCATTATGGCAGACAGGAGCTTCAGAATCAGGCCCCAGACTAGGTTCAGCGGCCGCCTGAGGCAAAGGGTGCAGTGCGGTCTCAGACTCCTCTGGCTCTGAGTTCGAGCCCGAGTCCCAGGCCATCACAGCCTGGAACTGCCCGAATCTATAATCCAAGTGTTGTGTCGTTAATCTTCTGAACACTTGACCACCGTGGTGATGAATTGCGCTGTCTCTGCTTCTGCTGCCAACGTCTCTGACCTTCAGAACCTGCCGCCTCAGATGCTTTGTAGAACCACATCTGTAGCAGTGATGCACAGCAAACGCAGACTCCTCGCTGATAGCTTCTCAAGAACGCTGAGACAGCTGCTCAAACTACAGGCATTTCTCACAGACCAACTACCCACCGTTACATCCAGAGTTGCTGGCTGCCTGCACTCCTACTTCTGTCATTCCTCAAGCAAAGACTCTCCTCCCTGCAAGAGAGGGGAGTGGTTGTGGGCGGGAGCCCGAGCTCCGCCCCTGCCTCCACCTCACCTGGCTGGCACCCACGCCCCTCAGCAGGCATCCAACCAGGTGCCTGAGGGGGGGCGTGTTCAGCAGCCTTTTGCTGCGGCGCCAGCCTTCGCTCGACCTCATTCTTTGTCCTCTCGCCGCGAGTCACCCACCCTCCACTCCCTTTGAGTTAGGGCTTAGGTCACTGGCCTTGCTATGGACCTTAGGTTGGTCGCCCTGGTTGTCTAGGGGGCCCGGTAGGAGTTTTTCCATTTGGCATTAGGCCTTTTTGTTTTTTTCGCCTACCTCGTAGCAATCGTCACAACTTTTGTGGTATTGGTGGGTAGGTTAGGCATTGGAATAATGTGTTGTGCTGTGTCGAAGTGCTAGGTGTGGCCATCGCCTATGCCTTCAATTTTTAGGGGTATTCCGTTAAAGGAATCTGGCGGTCGTGTATTCTGTCCGATGCTTGTTTGGCGGGAGGCCATGGCACGACCCTCGGTGACATCAGGGGTGAGCCTATAGTTGGATTGGCATCAACAGGCTCCACCTACTGGTGAATAAACCCACTTGTTCCAGAAATCCAATGCCTAAGCCAATACCTTTTCACTGCTGTAATCAATAAAATTGTGGCCTTTCCTTGCCCATTAACCTTATATCACGTGTCCTTGTGTATTCTTTCCACATTGCGGGGGTCGGGTCCTCGAACCACAACCTTCCACTGACAGTCCAGAGTCAAATCCCGCTCACGCATAGACTCCAGTGAAAGAACAAGATTGTCCCAACTTGTGAAGAGAACTCAAAATTATGCAGACCTTCTCTTCTTCCTGTCAATTGCAACCTCTCTCCTGAAGAGCAACAAACTTCATATACAACTCATGACGATGGTCCTGCATTGACACACCTGGTTGAAGTAGAGATTTATAAAGAGCTTTTCTAAGCAAAAGCTTTGGACTGGCTGTTTTCTGCACATGGAGATTTCGCAGAGGCGCCCACACAGCTTTCGCAGAGTTGCACTCACACACATGGGGCAACTGTAAATCATCCAGCCCCAGGACAATAGTGGCTCTCACCCTCTGGTCCCGCTCTATCTCCTCGGCATCAGGTTTCAGAGGAGGTTTGGCTACAGCATCCCAGAGATCTCTGTAGAGTAGCTTGCATCCGCTGGGACCACAACAAGTAAATGTTATTGTTCAGCAGTTCGAAAGGCAACGCAAATGGATGTGCCATGCTTTTGGAGCAGTGTTTCCTCAAACCCAGAACCAGTATGACCACTCACAGCTCCAGCTGAGAATCAGCTACAGCATACAACAGCAGGTGTCTGTGTTAGTCAGCATCCAGTCATCCTGTAATAAATAATAATGATAATGATGATGATAATAATAATAATAATAATAATAATAATAAATTATTATTTGTACCCCACCCATCTGGCTGTGTTTCCCCAGCCACTCTGGGCAGCTTCCACAAATACCAAAAATGCACCGATCAGCTCTTAGCATTGACTCCATGACACTCTACCACTGATCACCACCGACACGTCCTCATCAACTCCTTCGATAGGAATCTGGGAGACTTCCGACCCTTGCGTCCACAACTTGGCTAGCACCTTGCAGACATACAGCGCACCATAACCTGTTGATGGATCTCAACCGTAACTCTTGCTACCAGCTGCCAAATCAATGAATTCCAGGACGATGAACAGGAACAGAACTTGCTGACGAGTAACTTGATTTTTAGTTAGTTTTATTATATACAGCAGAGTAAAGCATAGCTTTGTACAAGGTACTATATACACAGACGAGATTCAAACTCCTACTCAAAACTCCAACAAAACTGCTGTGTCATACTGCTTATAAGGGAGAACTTAGCCAATCACCACCTGTTGCTAGGCTTCCCTGTCCCCAAGCAGACTTTCTCGCATACTCTGTTTAACTTGGCTTGTTGCCAACCTACTAAGTGTCTACTCCAAAAGCTGTATGCACTCAATGTCTCAACAGAACCTATTATCGTTTTCCCTTAGGGCCTCTGTTATGATACTATAATTCTGTCTCTTTTGGGATTTCCTTGTATATTTAGTTTCTCCCTTCAGTCACTAACTTCCTTTTTTGTAGAATCTTATCTTTAAGTAATCTAGAATTCAAGAAAATCATACAGTCACCTAGCCCTTTATACGTCTTAGATTTGTCAGTCCTTATTTTGAATAAGTAGAGACATCACCTTGCCAACAAAGGTCCGTATAGTAAAAGCTATGGTTTTCCCAGTAGTGATGTATGGAAGTGAGAGCTGGACCATAAAGAAGGGAGATCGTCGAAGAATTGATGCTTTTGAATTATGGTGCTGGAGGAGACTCTTGAGAGTCCCATGGACTGCAAGAAGAAACCGATCCATTCTTAAGGAAATCAGCCCTGAGTGCTCACTGGAAGGACAGATCGTGAAGCTGAGGCTCCAATACTTTGGCCACCTCATGAGAAGAGAAGACTCCCTGGAAAAGACCCTGATGTTGGGAAAGATGGAGGGCACAAGGAGAAGGGGACGACAGAGGATGAGATGGTTGGATAGTGTCTTCGAAGCCACAAACATGAGTCTGACCAAACTGCGGGAGGCAGTGGAAGACAGAAGTGCCTGGCGTGCTCTGGTCCATGGGGTCACGAAGAGTCGGACACGACTAAACGACTAAACAACAACATTTTGAATATTTTGTCTATGTCTAAGAGCAGTTCTTCCTCTTCAACTCCCAACCAATTTGCCAGTTCTTTTATTAATTTCATTCCTATGTCTTCCTCTTGCATCTCTGGGAGACCTCTGAGGCACAGAATTGGCACATTGCGCTCATGCTCCAGGAGGCCTGATATAGTACGCCAAGAGAGGGAGGTGTCTTTGTCGCGCAAGGCCTTTATTAAGCTGAGCCAAGCATTTCTTTCTGCTTTTTGTCTTTTCCATTCTATTGGAAGATTATACTTCTGTCTGAGGGAGACATATTGTGCTGGTCCCGGGGGGGGGGGAGGGGTTACCATGAGGCGTGGTCAGAGTCCGGTCCTGGGTCGAGGGTCTGGAGACTGTCCACCAAGGGTGAAGCGGGGTCCAAAGCAAGAAGCCAGGCGTGGTCGGGAAGTCCGGAAAAACAGGTCTGGGTGCTGGCATAAACAGGTTTCCAACGACGTTGCTCCCGCAACCTGGGACTGGGCTGTCTGGCTTTTATCTCCTCTGAGGCATAGGGCGGTCCCGGCCCACAGGTGACTCACCTCTCCTGTCCTTAAGGTGAGCACTCCTCCTGAGAGAACCCAGTTCCCTCTGCCTCTCTGCCCTGAGTCTCTGCAGCTCAGGAGAGGCTGGAGGGTTACTGGACCCAGTAGCTGGGATTCCTCCGGTTCAGCCTCTGAATCAGATTCCCAGGCCATCACACATATGCAGTGAATAGGGGTGGAATTTAGAGTTCCTATATTTGCGGTAAACTCTCTTCAGGTGTCTTTTAGCCTGTTTGCACTCATTGTCAAACCACCTGGTAGATTCCATTTGCCTTTTTGAATTTTATTTTGAAGCAATTGCTAATCCGTTTAGCTGGGCTTGCAACTGTCCCTGCTATTATTTAGCCTCTCCGCCAGGTGGCGCTGCTGCACCACAAACAGCAGATATACAAACCAGCCAAATTGCAAAGGTGAAAGGCAAAGGAATAACAAAATCAAAAACAACAGCAAAACCACTGTAATTGACTGGCAAAAAGAGGAACAAGAGCAGTCCCTTTTAATGAGGCTGCTCCCCCCCTTTTAAATAAATTGATCTAGACAATAGCGGTCACAACAAATTACCACTAAAATGGCTGTTCGCGCCAAAATAAACTGCCCAAGATGCCACTCAAACTAGTGCAGTTTTAACAAGAATTAACTCCACAAATAGCGCTTGCAAAACCGCCCCTTCAATTTAGTGTTGTGCTACATTAACCTGCACAAAAACTCAACAGGTCAAATAATAAGACACCCAAGTTAGCTACGCTCTCCGCAATAACAAAGCAAAGATTTCCTTTGCAATACAATTCAAATGCCACAAAATCCTCTTCACAAACAAACCTTGCAACCCAATTCAAATAAAGTAAAATTGGCAACAAGGAACACACCCTCAAACCCAATTCCCCCCCCAGCCCCCCAATAAGCCACTACCTCCTCCCCCCCGCTTCTTCCCCCACCCTCAAAATACAAGTTTGACTTTACAATTCTTAATGTGCAACCACAATAACAACTAAAGTCCAAAAAAGACCCAAGCGCTAAGCGCCCCAAATTGGAGTTAGGAAAACGGAGTGCAGATTGGAGATAAGGAATGACAGCTCAGAGCAAAATACAGTGGTACCTCAGGTTACGTATGCTTCAAGTTACATACGCTTCAGGTTACAGACTCCGCTAACCCAGAAATAGTGCTTCAGGTTAAGAACTTTGCTTCAGGATGAGTTTAAGAACAGACCTCTGGAATGAATTAAGTACTTAACCCGAGGTACCACTGCAGAGGGCAACGAAGCAGGAACACAGGCAAAATAATGAACACACAAACAACAGGTCTATGGGGTCGGGGGTTATCAGGCAAGCTGGCTAAACAATTCCTTTATGGTTTTGGGCAAGGGGAAGGCAGAAGCAGCGAAACCACTTCTGAGGGGTGTGGGGTGGAAAAAATAATGCCGCAACGGCGCTGCTCCGGAGGGCTAGGGGATGAAGATTAACGCGACAAATGGAAGGATATAAAATGGCAAAAGAAGCCTTTCTGTAAGGTTAATGTACTGAAAAGGTAAAGGAATTAATTGACAGTTGACAAGAATTATAGCTATGGCCTTTGAAGAATGCAGGTGACAGAAGTCTCAGCTCTGTTTGGCAGCACGAAGCAGGAGCCTGGCACACGTTGTGCTGCCACTTTTATACTTTCCTCCACTATCACCCTTTGATATGATTGGGCAATAGCCCTGGGTGATTGTGGTGCCACCCGGCGTGAGGGTGACAGCTCCAGCCACGCCAGGGTGGGGGGAACCAGGTTGAGAGCCTGCCCGCAACCAGGACCATCTATTGAGATGATCCCATTCTTGAAAGTATTGCTGCATGGTCTGCATAGAGCAGAACAGAGATGTGTTTGGGGGAGTGAAAGTTTGTATTATGGAGGTGGCCCACCATGGAACTGATGTAGAAATTAAATAAGAGTGGGGCCAGTATGCAGCCTCGCTTGACATCTTAGTTTCAATGGCATTGGTGAGATGGCCCCGGGGAGTTACATCTTACTTTGAGTGAGGTCCAAAGAGTTGTGGTTGTTAATGCAGACATCCACGCATTGGTAAATTCAGATTCAAGTAGCTTGACTTTAGATTGGAAAAATTACCGTATTTTTTGCTCTATAAGACTCACTTTTTCCTTCCTAAAAAGTAAGGGGAAATGTGTGTGCGTCTTATGGAACGAATGCAGGCTGTGCAGCTATCCCAGAAGCCAGAACAGCAAGAGGGATTGCTGCTTTTCCTGCGCAGCGATCCCTCTTGCTGTTCTGGCTTCTGAGATTCAGAATATTTTTGTCCTTGTTTTCCTCCTCCAAAAAATAGGTGCGTCTTGTGGTCTGGTGCGTCTTATAGAGCAAAAAATACGGTAACCTATGCTGCCAATTCTGGTAGTAGAACAGTATGAAGTAAGCAGCACATAAGCGACACAAAAAACACTACCAAACCATCCTATGTTTTAAATCTTATATTAATAATCCAAAAATTGAGAGAACAAGGTACAAGATCTACTACAGAAGCCACAAACAAAAAAACTCATTCAAATTGTGTCCAAAAGGAAGATTCGGTCTTTAAAGTTCCTTAAGCCAGGCTCCTGTAGATATCAACAAAGGTTAAGCTAAATATTTAATTTCTTTCTTAAGTTGCTTAAGTCAAGAAAGAACTTAGCATATGAAGTTGAATGTATGTAAATACACCAAAATCTTGAGGGAGATTTTGGCTTCAGTTTGGGGCAACATTTCAGGGTGTGGGAAAAATTCAGTGCCTGCACTTCTTGCCAGGCCCACCCTTGGGCCCACACCTGTGAATTCTGCATTCAGATCCTCTGGACCTTTGTATTTATTTGCCATGCTTATATCCTCCTTTTTTAAACAAAACACTCAAGGTATTTTACATTTTATAATAATAGTTTGCAAACCAAACAACTCCCAACACCCTAGACAAACAGCAGCTCCAAGAATTATTTGGGAGACGCAATGATGGTTTAAAGTGGCACGATACTGATTCAAATGCATAGTTCAGATGAAGCCTAACTCAAGAAGATGTTTCAGAATTTGCCTGCAATAAAACACCAGCCTGGAGCTTTTGTTGGGGCATTTCGTGCCAAGCACGGCACTGTAAAAATATGTTACCTTCTGCAATCCTGTTGTGATTGAGGTTGCTGCCTTTTCAACTGGCCTGCTCTTCCTGTCTATATATAGAGCTGTAGCTCAGTGAGAGAACATCTTTGTGTGCCGAGGGTTCAATCCCCAGCATCTTGCCCCCCTGTCCGAAACCTTGGAGAGTCGCTGACAGTTGGCGTCAACAGTATTGAACTAGATGGACCATTGGTCTCGCTCAACAGATGACAGCTTCCTATTTTCCTATAGCATGAAGCAGCATAAGATACTTTGCTCAAAAATCACACCGGCAAAATTAGGGAAAATGTATAAAACAGGAAATAAGGCTTGCTGGAAGTGTAAAATCAAAGAAGGCAATTTCTATCATATGTGGTGGACGTGCGAAGAAATGAAGAAATATTGGGAACTTATTTATAATGAGTTAAAAAAAATATTTAAATACACTTTCCCCAAAAGTCCAGAGGCCTTCCTACTAGGAATAATTGGGGATGAAATCAAAAAAGAAGATAAGACATTATTCCAGTATGCTACAGTTGCGGCTAGAATATTAATTGCTCAAAATTGGAAAAATTCCAAACACCCCAACGATTAGAGATTGGCAGATAAAATTATTTGAATTTGTTGAATTAGCGAAAATGACACAAAAAATCAGAAACCAAAAAAATACAAAGTTTATTAGTGATTGGAATAAATTTATGGTATATATCGAAGGGAATTATAGAAACTTAAAAACTATAGCAGGTATGATCTCACGATGTGTAAACCATTAACAATTATCAGCTGCAGGAAAAAGAAAGTATTTATATTACGAAGCCTGAAATCAGGAGGGATGGAGGTCAATAGGTGTGTGGAGGAAAGATATAAATGTTTAAAGATATAAAGATTTAAGTGGGAAGACAAAGAACTGTAACGGAAACTGATGTTATATTTATGTTATGTTTGGATATTCTTTTTGAAATGGTTGATTTGTTTTCTTCTTTGGTTATCTAAGTGAAACTCAATAAAAAGAAATGGGGGGAAAAAATATCCGTGTTCTCCCCCGTCATTCTACATCTCAGGCAGAAGGGTTGTTGCTTTCCTCACTTGGTTCTGACAACTCCTGGCTTCTGATAACGTAACAGAGAGAAAGCGGGCTCAGGGAATTGGTCATTCTGGAAAACAGATTGGCCAGAAGTATCGGACACTTGGAAAAAAAACAACGGACTCTTGGGAAGGTTTTGCAAACAACAGCTCAAATTCCAGGGCAAACAGAAAGTCCTCCAGCCTTCTTGGTGAAAGCTTCCTACCAGTATTATTCCCAGAGGCAGGATATACTTCGCATTTTGCCTCCTCTTAAATGCATTAGGGATGGTTTTAGGTTTCACTTGATGTATTCCTCCCAGTGCTTCTGTTTGCCCCATTATGAAATAAGGGATTTCCTTTCTCTTTGTTTCCATTCCCATCCCTTGTACTGTTTCGTAGCTGCTCCCCGTGCTTTTCTTTCACCTTTTAAAAAAGGAGGCTTGAAATGATGTTTATTTCCCCAGTGCTGATGGTGTTTAGAACAGCTAACCCCTTGCCACGAAGTAAGTAAAACACCCATCCCTGATGCCTGCTCAGCCTGAAACCTTCCCAAGATAGAACAACAGTAAAGAATCTTGTGATACTTCCAAGACTTCCAGCAATCTTGTAGCTGCTGTTGGTAATATGAAATATTTACACCTTCTGTCTGTGTGGAGGGAGTCCAGAACTTACAGCATGGTCATTTCAAGAAAGGTTTGTTCCCCACAGCAAGGCCTCTCTCCCAGCCAGCCTTCAGCCAGCCTGCCCAAAATGGATCTGTCCCTTTCCTCTCCTCCTTTTCCCCAGCACACCTTGCTCTAAAGGCACTTTTCCTGACACCTCAAACGCACACCCCTTCACCATGGCAACCTCTGTCTGCCCAGGCCCAAGAATTCTTAGATGGGCTAGCAACAACTTTTGTCATGTTAATGCCTCTATTTTTTCAGGTGAGGCCCTGGCTTGAAAAGGAAGCTTAGCCTGTATTTTCCACTGGCCTGCAATTTTCTCTTCAATACTCCCAACTAATAAAAATCCTACCATTTATTAATGGGGTTTTTTTGGGGGGGGCTCCCCTATAAGTCTAAAAGTCAGGGATGAGTCCAGGAGGCAGGATTCTGCATCCCTACCCCCTCTTTTTTAATGTTAATATCAAATATCAATACTGAAAAGTTTTCAGTTATAAAGATGCAAAGAAAAAACAAAAAGGACACAAAAATGAGTAGAGAAAAAAATATACGTGAATAGATCTCCACCCCCTCTTCATTTTGCTTTGACAGACGTGAGCTGTGTGAATAGAGCTGTACTCACCACAATGCTGTGATGTAGCCCCACAAGTGAGAGCGCCCCGAGCCAAACTCAGTATGTGTTGGGGAGTGGCTTCAAATCTGCTTTAATGACAACTTGTGAATCATCAGCACTGCTTCCAAGGATTCACCTTGCCACTATTCAGAGATGAGATGCGTTCTGCTATACGGAAAAGGGGAACACAATTCAAAACTGCATTCAAAAGGACACGGTAAAGTCTTTGCTTGTTTGACGCCTTGTTTAGTTGCAGGCGCACGGGGTGCGTTGCTTCACAACTTCCTCTTGCACAAGTTCCCCAGGATTAGAAGAAGAAGAAGAGTTTGGATTTGATATCCCGCCTTTCACTCCCTTTAAGGAGTCTCAAAGCGGCTAACATTCTCCTTTCCCTTCCTCCCCCACAACAAACACTCTGTGGGGTGAGTGGGGCTGAGAGACTTCAAAGAAGTGTGACTAGCCCAAGGTCACCCAGCAGCTGCAGGTGGAGGAGCGGAGACACGAACCCGGTCCCCCAGATTACGAGACTACCGCTCTTAACCACTACACCATACAGCTTGTTTTGGACCTATCCATTCTGAAGAAAATCAGCCCTGAGTGCTCACTGGAAGGACAGATCCTGGAGCTGAGGCTCCAATACTTTGGCCACCTCATGAGAAGAGAAGACTCCCTGGAAAAGACCCTGATGTTGGGAAAGATGGAGGGTACAAGGAGAAGGGGACGACAGAGGACAAGATGGTTGGACAGTGTTCTCAAAGCTACGAACATGAGTTTGACCAAACTGTGGGAGGCAGTGGAAGACAGGAGTGCCTGGCGTGCTCTGGTCCATGGGGTCACAAAGAGTCAGACATGACTAAATGACAAACAACAACTACTATATATATATATATATATTTGCTTTCGTAGATTTTCACGGGTACAGGAATGCAGGTTTTGGTGTCCTCGGGTGTCTTCCCGTGTAAAAGTTGGGGTGTCTAGGCGACGTTTCGACGAGGTCTCACTCGTCATCTTCAGGCTGGCAAGAAGCCGAAAGCACCAGCCTGAAGATGACGAGTGAGACCTCGTCGAAACGTCGCCTAGACACCCCAACTTTTACACGGGAAGACACCCGAGGACACCAAAACCTGCATATATATATATATATACACATACACATACATATCAAATTCTATCTTGTCTCATTGTGAGTTACATCCTTCATGGAGGGTAAGGCTATCAATGGCTACTGGGCCTGATGTCTGTGCCTGATGTCCTCTATAGCTGGAGGCAGTAATGCCATTGAGTGCTAGAGAACATGGCTGGGGAGAATGCTGTCACCTGCCGGTTCTGCTTGGCCACTATGAGAACAGAGTATTGGGCTAGCCGGAGCCCTTGACCTCATTCAACAGGCTGTTCTCCTGCCTGGTGCAGAACACACACACCTTTTCATTTTTTAATTTTTTAAAAAAAGATGTTTGACAAGACGGTAAAGCACATGCCGGGTTAACCAATAGCACAGAAAGCACACTGAAGTTAAAATGTGAATATAAATGTTCCATTTCTGCAAGGCCAATATAATCTTCGTACGTGCATATCAAAAGCACATTGTTATATTGGATTGGGCAAAATGAATATTGTTTTCTTATATGGCGGACAGATGAAGAATTGAAAGTAAATCATATTTTTCTATCTCTCTCTTTTCTACTCTCTTTTCTTTAATTCTTTAATAATAATAATACCTTTATTGTTATTGTACAACCTGTACACAATGAAATTAAACAAGCCTCCCCCCCAAAAAAAATCACTCAGTTTCATTGCACTCTGTGTGCTTATCGAACAACACACCACCTCGCAAGTCAATTTCGCTATGTTATTTTCTGTTCAACAGCCTAACAGCCCATGGATAGAAGCTATTTTTTAGCCTGTTGGTACGGCTGATTGTGCTTCAATATCTCATTCCTGAGGGTAGAAGATTAAAGAGGTGATGGCTGGGGTGTGAGTCATCCCTGAGAATTTTTCTCACTCTCCTAAGGCAACAATCCCTTGCGATGTCATCTAGCGGACTCAAGGGATATCATTTATCTATTTCTCTCCCCTCCCCCTCTTCTTTGGTGTTTTTATTGTATCTAGATAAAAGTCTTGGTTTGGTTTAAAAATGAGAGAAGATATTAAATTTTGTATTTTCCTCTATGAACCTTATTATTATTATTTTTTAGTGCATTAAAGTCATTCAACACACTGTTTGAGAGGACTGTGGTCCATGTCTGTTTAGAAGGCACTCAACTAGAGGGAGATGGTTTAAGCATCAGGTCCCCCTCCAGCGCCCAGAAGAGTGGAATAATTGGCTGGGCTGCTAGAGAGTTTGCAAAGAGGATCTTCAACTAGCCATTTAGGTGGATTAAATAAGTGCATGGGGGACGTCGAGGAAATAATTGTGGATTTGGTTCGATGCAACATGGAGATGGAGAACACTGTGGATTCTCAGAGGATGCATCTAGAAGATGACTGTGCTGTCCGGAAGACAGAATCCAGAAAGTCAATCTCCGTTCGGACATTTGACATCAGATCTTATCTTCCTACAATAAACAGATCAGAGGAGTCGCTGTCTCTCTTTCCTTTCCCAGGAAGGAATGTGGGCTCCCATTTGTCTAGCTCTGCCATCCCAAGTTTATTTTTAGTTTTCATGTGTTGGGTTGGTGAGGTCAGCAGCTGAAACATGTTTTGAGCATATGCTGCCCAAATCTGCCTGAGATCTGAATTGCCCTTGGCTTGGGGACAGCCTAAAGGAACATAACTGAAGGCGGAGGAGGAGAGTGTTTTGTTAAGAGTTCAAACAGCTAAATATTCTAATTTATTGCAACCATCATGTGTACATTGGATACCAAGAAAGTAGGGGGGCGGGCAAGGAGAAAAACAACAACGCACGCTTCGAGTGTTTGGTCCAAAATAAACCAGAGAATTAAAAAATCCAGGATGAAAGTGTCTTACTGGCTGGCCTGTTACTTGTTTCCATTAATTCTCCCATGCAGGATGTTATTTTTACAGTTCAAGGATTAATTCTTCATTTCCAGTTCTAGGAAATGGATTGGATTTCAAAGCCACCATCCAAAACACTGAGGCACTCGAGGGCTGAAATTTTTGAGGGCCAACTACCATTGCTGCCTTTGGGTTGCATCTGCGGGCACAGGACTTAAAACAAGATGTTCAGTGGAGAGTTCAGGTCTGGGAATACTTTTGTTTAACCCTCGCCCAGCTCAACTTCCCCTTGCCCTTTGCTTCCTTCCCAGAGTTCCTTTTGCCCAGCCTAAGATTCTGGATGCAGGATAGCTGCCGTTACAGTGAAGAATCCTGTTTACCTCTTCTCTCAGGTGCCACTAATAGGGACTAGAGGTGTCAAATAACTCTGACAAAAGCGGGAGCAGTAATTGTCGATGCTCACTTATTTGCCCCATGTCTGGAATGGAAACCCGCTCAGCAAATGCAATTGGTATTTGCTGCTGTTGTGGGCCTTAAGCAACAAATGATAGGCAACTGATCTGCAAACAGAGACCATTTGTGTTGTGTTTCCTTTGCACCAAAATGAATGGAGATTGTGTTTGATGAATGTAAGAAGAGTCCTCTTGGATCTGACCAGGGGCCCCTCTAGTCCACATCCTCTTCTCACAGTGGCCAAACAGATGCCCTAGCGAAACCTGCGAGCAGGACCTGAGCACAAGTGCCCGCTCTCCTCCTGAGGTTTCCAGAATTGGAAATAAGCATTTCTGCTTCCCGAGTAGTGAGTCAACGTAGTTGTCACAGCTAGTAGCCACAGGTAGCCTTCACGAATTTGTACTGTCATCTTTTAAAGGCATCCAAGTACAGTCGTACCTCGGCTTAAGTACTTAATTCGTTCAGGAGGTCCGTTCTTAACCTGAAACTGTTCTTAACCTGAAGCACCACTTTAGCTAATGGGGCCTCCTGCTGCTGCCGCGCCGCTGGAGCACGATTTCTGTTCTCATCCTGAAGCAAAGTTCTTAACCTGAGGTACTATTTCTGGGTTAGTGGAGTCTGTAACCTGAGGTGTATGTAACCTGAAGCGTATGTACCCAAGGTACCACTGTAATAAGATACCTCTCGTGTGACCAGAGCTAACCAATCACATGAGAATTACTAGGGAACATTTCAGAATTAAAAACACTGTAATGCATTGAAGCATTCCCAATTTCATTAAATTAAATCACTATACCTAACAACTTGGGACGCAGGTGGCGCTGTGGTCCAAACCTTGTGGATCAGAAGGTTGCGGTTTGAATCCCAGTGACAGGGTGAGCTCCCGTTGTTCGGTCCCTGCTCCTGCCAACCTAGCAGTTTGAAAGCACGTCCAAGTGCAAGTAGATAAATAGGTACCATTCCGGCAGGAAGGTAAACGGCATTTCCGTGCACTGCTCTGGTTCGCCAGGTGCAGCTTAGTCTTGCTGGCCACATGACCCGGAAGCTGTATGCCAGCTCCCTTGGCCAATAAAGCGAGATGAGTGCCGCAACCCCAGAGTCGGCCATGACTGGACCTAATGGTCAGGGTTCCTTTTACCCTTCACCTAACAACTTGGTGGCAATCATGGCTTCCTGTTACCATTATGGTTCTGGAGTCAAAGAGTAGAGTAGAGATAGCCCTAAAAATTTCCCCCCAAAGAGCAGATCCCCACCCACCTACCCAACACCCTCTGGCAATCAGCCAGCTGTTTTTGCATGGTGAGCCCATGGTTTGGCCATGTGGAACCAATTGTGCAAAGGGGTGCATTCCATAGGACCCTAAATAAGCAAGAAGCGAAGGTTCTGCCCCAAGGAGTTTGCAGTCTAAATTCTAAAGGGGAGACGGACACTAATGGGAGGGTAAGGAGAAGTGTCAGGTGCTGCCAAGCGTTCAAATCACATCCTTACATCTCTCAGGCATCAATGCAAGTGCTTAACTTTGGCTGGGCCATGCCAACGGATGGGGGAGGGGCAGGTGGTGGGCAGGGTAACTCTGAATTACTTATTCAACATCGGGGCTCAGATGAAACCTTGTTCCATAGGGAGATGCTTTTGTTGTGGCCCTGAGTAACATTCTTGGTGTTTTTGTAGGCAGAGCTGCAACACATCACCTATAATTCTTTTTGTTAGTGTCATTTGCAGGCAGTAAAGCAGTGAAAACCATCTCACTGCCTGCCCAAAGGATCAGTGGGGTTTAGTGATACTGTTTTAAATGGTTGTAGTGAACCATAGTCCATAAATGCTATAAAATCACAGAACTCTGGCTATATTTACAAGTACTGTACTGCTTTAATATCTCTCTCTCTCTCTCTCTCTCTCTCTCTCTCTCTCTCTCTCTCTCTCTCTCTCTCTGTTGCTTTTAGTTTGGATAGGACATAGATTTTTACTTTTTTCAAGGATTTCTTCTGCTTTTAGCTCTTTCCCCAGTGACCCAAATTTATTTTTTACAGTAACGTTCAGACCCGCTTTACAGTCGGCAAGTAACCCTGAAAGAATTTTAAAAGGCTACAAGCAAATCCGTAGATAAGAGCAGTCCAAGTACATCATATGATTGGCCTTCCAAAAATATTTAGAGAAAGTCCCTTTACTGGAAGCTCCTACATAAACTTCACAGTCATGGAATAAAAGGGCAGGTATCTTACAAGCAGAAGTTGGCTATGGAAGAAGGAGCAGAGAATGGGGGGGGGGGGCGGGACAACACAGATCTCATGTTGCACCTCAGCAGTGCGGTCCCATAAAGAACTGATTCCCACAAAATTGCTCATTTAGTCAGTGTTGCCCCATTCCATGTTTTCCCCAAGACATCTGTGTAAATTTCCATCTTGCTGAAATTCCTCTTCTTGCCCATGTTAAGATTCTCACTACCAGCTGTAGATCTTCCTCAGCCACTAAATCTCTAAAGCATAATAATTAATAATAATAATAATAATAATAATAATAATAATAATAATAATAATTTTATTATTTATACCCCGCCCATCTGGCTGGGTTTCCCCAGCTACTCTGGGCTGCTTCTAACAAAACACTAAAATACAACAATCTATTAAACATTAAAAGCTTCCCTAAACAGGGCTGCCTTTAAATGTCTGCTAAAAGTCTGGTAGTTGTTGTTCTCTTTGACATCTGGTGGGAGGGCGTTCCACAGGGAGGGCGCCACTACCGAGAAGGCCCTCTGCCTGGTTCCTTGTAACTTGGCTTCTTGCAGCGAGGGAACCGCCAGAAGGCCCTCGGCGCTGGACCTCAGTGTCCGGGCAGAACGATGGAGGTGGAGACGCTCCTTCAGGTATATTGGACACAGTACACACCTTTAATCTCCTTTATTAAGTCTGATATGCTAATCCAAATTGTTTGCTTAAAAATTGATTACCCCCTGCTCTCCAGTAAACTCATTCATGAAGCTCACAAGGTGATCTTGAGCCAGTCACCTTCTCTCAACCTAGCCTAACCTACCTCACAGGGTTGTTGTAAAAGAAGAGGGGAGAGCGAACATGTACACCACCCTGAATGTCTTGGTAGAAGGATTTTATTTTTTTAATGTGAGGAATTGACCTCTGAAACAGCTGCCCAGGCTGGCCATCTCCTCTACCTTCCCTTTGATAGGAGCATATTCCTTTTCGTTCGAGGCATCCTAGCAAGAGTTCCCAAAGGTCAGCAGATACACGACATTATTGCATGTTGCATAGGAACCGCAATGCTCTTTGCTTATTGATTTCTGTCTATCTTATGGTCAAATTCCACTTTGAAAGCTGTAATTAAATCATCTTCTTTCTGGCACACCAGTCCCCTGAAATAGATGGGAGTTTTTTTAATTATAGCTTTCGAGAAGGAATTTGGTATATATTTAGAACCAATCAACGGGCTGTACACAGTTCCCACAGCTAACACACTTTGGTTGCTGACCTCCCTTTGCCTCTGCCACTCCCTTCGCCCCATTCTTTGTTCGCAATCTCTGTTCTGTGGTCTCCGCAGACCACAACACACGCGCTCTCCTTGGGTGCTAAGCTTGGTTTTGCAATCGGGAATCCTTCCCGAAGATTACACAACACAGAAAGCCGCAGAGTTGAAAGAGAAGCTTGTCGTCATGGAATGCTCTCCAGCAGAGGTGGCTTGGAACTCTCACATGTTCTTAATTCCAGATATAGGTAAAGGTAAAGGGACCCCTGACCATTAGGTCCAGTCGTGGCCAACTCTGGGGTTGCGGCACTCATTTCGCTTTATTGGCCGAGGGAGCCGGCGTACAGCTTCCGGGTCATGTGGCCAGCCTGACTAAGCTCCTTCTGGTGAACCAGAACAGCACACGGAAACACCGTGTGATGGCCTGGGATTCCGAGTCTGAGAGCGATCCGGAGGAACCCCAGCCGGCACAGGAGTCCCCGCCTCCAGGGCCGGCTGAACCTGGGCAAGGCCTAGTTGCTGAGGAAACTCAAGAGCAGGCACCAGGTGAAATCATTCAGGCCCCAGAGGTGCTGGAAGACTCAGTGGCTACAGGTGAGCCTCCTCCAGGACCCAGTAACCCTTCGGCCTCTCCTGATCTGCAGAGGCTTAGGGCTGAGAGGCGAAGGGAACTGGTGTCTCCCAGGAGGAGTGCTCGCCTTAAGGCCAAGAGAGGCGGGGCTTCTGGGGGCCGGGACCGCCCCCGGCCTTAGAAGAAGATAAAGGTCAGGCAGCCCGGTCTCAGGTTGCGGGAGCAACGTCGTTGTGAAGTATCTGCTTTACCCAGTCCTTGTTTGGCACTCCCAGTGTGCCTATTCCCCGCCTGGATTCCTGCTTCTGCCTTACCAGTGTTCCTGCTTCCCCGCCTGGATTCCTGCTTCTGCCATACCAGTGTTCCTGCTTCCCTGCCTGGATTCCTGCTCCTGCCTTACCAGTGTTCCTGCTTCCCCACCTGGACTCCTGCTTCTGCCCTACCTCCGTTCCTGCTGACCTGCCCGGCTCCCTGTTGATCTTGGCCTACGGTAATAATACCTCATCCCCCCTGGGACCAGCACAGTTTGCTCCCGCCACACCCGCACTCCCTCTTTGTTGGGGTGCGTTCGGGAAGATTCAGAGGCCATGGCTGACCAAGCGGCTACATTGTTGGCAATAGCCCAGGAGAACCAGGCCTTGACGCACACCGTGCAGCAGCTCAGTAACGTGGTTGCGGCACTACAGCAGCGTTTGGACGCCCTACCGGCTCCTGGGGCCGACGCCCCGGCTTCTGGCAAGTACCCAGTGGCCTTGCCTGAGAAGTTTGATGGGGCTCCGGCCAGCTTTCCCATGTTCCTTGCCCAGGCCAAGCTGTATATTCAGGGGCGCGCCCGGAACTTCCCCGACGACCGCACCAAGGTGCATTTTTTGATTAGTTTGTTAAAGGACCAGGCGGCCAAGTGGGCGTTGCCGCTGCTCAGGCAAGACTCCCCCTTGCTGGCAGACTACGGGGGGTTTTGCAATCTGTTGGAGGCCGCGTTCGGCAACCCTTTGAAGGGGAGTCAAGCCAACCGGGCGATTCGGCGGTTGAGACAGGGCAAGTCCAAGGTGGCCGCATACACCACAGAATTCCGGCTGCTGGCACAGGACTTGACCTGGAACGACTCTGCTCTTCGGGACCAGTATCTCGAGGGGCTTTCAGATGAGATACTGGACCAGCTGGCCACAATGGAACGCCCCACCACGCTAGACGCTCTTATTCAGCGGAGTCTACAGATAGACGATCGGCTAGAGGATCGGCGTCAGGCTCGGGGCCGCCGGCACCTCCAGTTCTCGGCCCCGGGGTCCACCAGCAGCCCCACAGGCCCAGCTGAGTCATTGGAGGAACCCATGCAGCTTGGGGCAGTGCGGCCACGCCTCTCCCCCGCAGAGAAGTCGCGGCGTCGGGAGGGGAATCTATGTCTCTATTGTGGCGGAAGCGGACACTATGCACGATCCTGTCCTGAGAAACCGCCAACCCCAGTAGCTGATGGCCCTGGCTTCCTGGGGTCCCAAACAGCACAGAATGGGACCGCACCAATCGAATTACAACACCTTATGGTTCCGGTACATCTATACCCTCCAGGAGGGCCATGGATTCTTACCCATGCCCTGGTGGATTCAGGGGCAACCCGCTCTTATATGGACGCTGCTTTTGCTGCCCAGCATCGGGTGCCACTTCGGAACAAGCCAGAACCGGTACAGGTGGAGGCAATCGACGGACGGCCACTGCGTTCGGGCGCCGTCACTCGAGAGACCCAGCCCCTGGTCCTGTGCCTCCAGCAGCACCGTGAGATGCGAACTCTGGATATTGCCTCCATGCCCCGGTTCCCCCTGGTGCTTGGGATGGACTGGCTAGAGGATCACAATGTGCAGATTGATTGGGTCAAACGGACTGTACACTTCCCAGACCCCAGTTCGTCTGCTGAGACTGAGATGCTAGCAGCTGCGCCCACTGAGGAGGCTGCTGCAACGCTCCCCGCGGAGTACCGGGACTATCACGACGTGTTCGAGGAACGGGGGGCAGACCAGCTGCCGCCGCATCGGTCCTATGACTGCGGCATAGACCTCCAGCCCGGAGCGCCTCTACCGGTGAGTCGCTTATACTCGTTAACAGAGCCAGAGCGCGAGGCTTTGCAGGACTTCTTGCGCAAGAACCTGGAGCGAGGGTTCATTAGACCTTCTACCTCGCCCACTGCTGCGCCAGTGCTCTTTGTTAAAAAGAAATGTGGGGAGCTCCGCCTTTGCCATGATTACCGGGCCCTGAACAAGATTACCATCCCGGACCGGTACCCCTTGCCCCTTATTTCGGAGTTACTGGAGCGGGTGCAAGGGGCGCAGGTGTTCACCAAGCTAGACCTCCGGGGAGCCTACAATTTGATTCGGATCCGCGCCGGGGATGAGTGGAAGACAGCATTCGGGACCCGGTACGGACAGTTTGAATACCTGGTTATGCCCTTTGGTTTGTGCAACGCGCCTGCTGTGTTTCAACGGTACATCAACCACGTATTTCAGGACTTGCTAGACAAGTACGTGGTGGTGTACTTGGATGACATTCTGGTTTACTCTCGTGACCCGGCGTGCCACGAGGGCCATGTCCGGACCGTGCTGCAGCGCTTGCGCGAGCATCGTCTGTATGCAAAGCTCAGCAAGTGCGAGTTCCATCAGCAGTCAGTGGACTTCCTGGGTCATCGACTCTCACCAGGTGGGGTGCAGATGGATCCTGGGAAGGTGGCAGCGGTTCGAGAATGGGCGGCACCTCGGAACCGCAAGGACCTACAGCGTTTCCTGGGGTTCGCCAACTATTACCGGACCTTCATTGCGGATTATGCTCACCGCACCACCCCGTTGACCCGGCTTCTGCGCCCCAAGATGCCGTTTTCCTGGGACAAGGAGGCGGAGGAGGCATTTCAAGGGTTGAAGGCCTGTTTCCAGAGAGCGCCAATCTTGCAGCATCCGGATCCTTCTCGACCCTTTGTGGTAGAGACTGACGCCTCCAGTACGGCTCTCGGTGCCGTCTTGTCTCAGCAGCACGAACCGGAAGCACCACTCTTACCCTGCGCCTTCTATTCCCGCCAGCTCCTTCCAGCGGAGCGTAACTATACCGTGTGGGAGCGGGAACTGCTGGCCATCAAGGTGGCCTTTGAGGTTTGGCGCCACCATCTTGAAGGAGCAAGACACCCGGTGGAGGTGAGAACCGACCACCGGAACCTGGAATACCTCCAGACCACCCGCAAGCTGAACCAAAGGCAGATCCGGTGGGCGTTGTTCTTTTCCCGGTTCCAGTTCCGGATCCGCTACATCCCTAGCTCCCAAAACCAGAAGGCGGATGCCCTGTCCCGGAAACCTGAAGACAACGCAGACACGGTTCAGCAAGCAGCACCCACCACGATCCTACCACCAGCTGCATTCCTGGCCACCCAGGAGGTTGAGCCACTGCAGGCTCGGGTGCGGGAGCAGCAACGGGTCGACGCTTGGGCCCAGGAACGACTCCGGGAACTGGCCAAAGGATCATGCCCTCAGTATCCAGGGCTGGTTTCGCATCAGGGTCTTCTGCTGCACCACGGGCGCCTGTACATCCCGCCAGGGCCGCTGCGGGCTGAGGTTCTCCGGATGACCCATGACGCTCCAGCGGCGGGGCACTTTGGGCGGTATCGGACCACCCATCTGGTAAGCCGTGAGTTTTGGTGGCCCCGCTTGAAGGCTGACGTGGCTCGCTACGTCGCTGGTTGTGACGTCTGCAGGCGGGCCAAGGGGCCTACCGGGCGACCCCCCGGCCTTCTTCAGCCGTTGCCGGTTCCACCACGTCCTTGGCACACAGTTTCTCTAGACTTTGTAGTGGAGTTACCCCCGTCTCGTGGCTGCACCTGCCTTCTAGTTTTCTCCGACCACTTCACGAAGATGGTGCACTGTGCCCCCTGCCCATCCATACCCTCAGCTAAGGAAACCGCGCAGCTGTACCTTCAGCATGTCTTCCGCCTGCATGGCCTACCTGAGCGTGTAGTATCCGACCGCGGCGTTCAGTTCACGTCCCGGTTTTGGCGTGCTTTGCACCAGGCCCTCGGAACAGAGGTCTGTCTCTCATCTGCTTACCACCCACAGACTGATGGCCAGACAGAACGGGCGAACGCGGTACTGGAACAGTACCTCCGGTGTTACTGCAGCTACCAGCAGGACGACTGGGTCGACCACCTAGCATTGGCGGAGTTCGCTTATAACAACGCGGTGAATGCGTCCACCCAGCAGACCCCGTTCCAAGCCAGTTATGGCCTTCACCCACGGTTGTTTCCGGATGTGCTGCCGGCATCTGCGGTCCCTGCGGTGACAGAGTGGCTTCAGGAGCTCCAGTCCCAGCAACAGCTGTTGATGGAGCAGCTGCGCCAGGCCAAGGAGGCGTACAAGGTCCAGGCCGACCGCCACCGCCAGGTGGGGCCGGAACTTCACGTCGGTGACTTGGTATGGCTTTCCACTCGCCACCTCCACCCTTCTCGACCTTCGCGGAAGCTGGACGCCCGGTTCACCGGCCCGTTCCCTATTGTGGACCAGGTCTCGCCTGTGGCATTCCGTCTCCAGTTGCCAGCAACCCTGAAGGTTCACCCGGTATTCCACAGGTCCCTTCTGAGTCCGGTGGCCCCACCCGACGAGTTCCACCCAGACCGTCCCCGACCGCAGCCAGTTTTGGTGCAGGGAGAGCCAGAGTACGAGGTGGAACGCATTCTGGACTCCCGATACCGCAGGGGAAGGCTGCAGTATCTCATTGACTGGAAGGGGTATGGGCCAGAGGACCGCTCCTGGGAACCAGCGGTCAACGTCCACGCACCTGCCTGCATCCGGGAGTTTCATGCAGCGTACCCCAGCAAGCCGGGTCCGGGCCCTCAAGTGAGGGGGGGGCCTGGGAGGGGGGATGGTGTGATGGCCTGGGATTCCGAGTCTGAGAGCGATCCGGAGGAACCCCAGCCGGCACAGGAGTCCCCGCCTCCAGGGCCGGCTGAACCTGGGCAAGGCCTAGTTGCTGAGGAAACTCAAGAGCAGGCACCAGGTGAAATCATTCAGGCCCCAGAGGTGCTGGAAGACTCAGTGGCTACAGGTGAGCCTCCTCCAGGACCCAGTAACCCTTCGGCCTCTCCTGATCTGCAGAGGCTTAGGGCTGAGAGGCGAAGGGAACTGGTGTCTCCCAGGAGGAGTGCTCGCCTTAAGGCCAAGAGAGGCGGGGCTTCTGGGGGCCGGGACCGCCCCCGGCCTTAGAAGAAGATAAAGGTCAGGCAGCCCGGTCTCAGGTTGCGGGAGCAACGTCGTTGTGAAGTATCTGCTTTACCCAGTCCTTGTTTGGCACTCCCAGTGTGCCTATTCCCCGCCTGGATTCCTGCTTCTGCCTTACCAGTGTTCCTGCTTCCCCGCCTGGATTCCTGCTTCTGCCATACCAGTGTTCCTGCTTCCCTGCCTGGATTCCTGCTCCTGCCTTACCAGTGTTCCTGCTTCCCCACCTGGACTCCTGCTTCTGCCCTACCTCCGTTCCTGCTGACCTGCCCGGCTCCCTGTTGATCTTGGCCTACGGTAATAATACCTCATCCCCCCTGGGACCAGCACACACCGTTTACCTTCCTGCCAGAGTGGTACCTATTTATCTACTTTTGTGCTTCCGAACTGCTAGGTTGGCAGGAGCAGGGACTGAGCAACGAGAGCTCACACCGTCGCGGGGATTTGAACTGCCGACCTTCTGATTGGCAAGTCCTAGGCTCTGTGGTTTAACCCACAGTGCCACCCGCGTCCCTTACTAATTCCAGATATACTTTGGCTCAATTGTTTGCACCTTGGAGTATTTGCAGAGCACCAAATACATGATGTCAGGAGTCCCTCCAGCCCAGACCCTGGAGAAAATCTCTTCAAAGGAAGAGTCCCATGGGCAGATTTGCTGCAGCAGAAGACCAGGAGGAACGTGCCGTTGTACAAAGGCAAAACAACAACAACAAACCTATGGTTAACATACTCGATAAACACACAAGACGTAACCAGCTGTACTTTTGAATAAATAAGGTATACTATTTATTGTATCAAATTGTAGATTTCATAAAGTTCAACGAAAAAAGCAGAAGACCCAGTGGACCAGTTCATTCTCTAGTCAGTTCATGCATAAGGTCCATACATGTATAAGTGTCTATTCCACCTGTCTGTTCATAAGGTCCAAACAATCCACATGAAAGGTTGTTACAGTTCCACAGAATCCTTTCGCAGAGTCTAAGACAGGGATTTCCGGAATATTCGCCTTGTTTCGCCATCCTAGGCTTCATCAGTAGAACAGGCTCTAGGTAATGCAAATAAATACAATATCGTAATCTCACACGTTTTTACAGCAAAAATAATATAAAAAACCATAAACAACTGTACATACCATATGTAATACGATACGATAATCTTTATTGTCATTGTCACATACAGAACAACGAAGTTACAGTATTGTGGAATGAGAGAGGAAGGAATCCTTTTCTTAATCCGTGCCATAATTTTATAAACTTTGGTGGTATCTCCTCTTCCTTGCCTTTTCTCTCAAGTAAAATGTCCCAAGCACTGCAAACTGGGGCAACCCAGTCAGATGGGTGGGATACAAATAATGAAATGATTATTATTATTAATTCTTCCTTCATAGCAGAGTCACTTTGTGTGTGTGTGTGTGTGTGTGTGAGTGAGAGAGAGAGAGAGAGAGAGAGAGAGAGATGGGGGGATGAGGGAACACTGGAGATCTTTTCCTCTCAGGGCCTTCAAAAACCTGAAGCCTGGCCTGTATGTTTTCCTAACGTGCACTGGTGGAAGAATTGTATCCCCTTGTGACATTAACGAAAGTTAGCCTTCCTTCCTCCTTTTAACACACGAGAGCCAAGGGTATGACCAGTGACCCAGGAACATGTCCCCGAGGCCCATCAGTAGTCAGAACTTCCTCTTTGTTTAAAACAACAGAAGAAGAAGCTCAGAAGTTGTTTCTGGGTACCAAGAAGAGACTTTGCGGCCGACATCCAAATTGTGGCAAAGGTTTTGTAACGGGCTGGTAACTGCTGTTGTATTATTTTGTAGATCTTAATTGAACGAAGAAGAAATAACAGCCTTTTGCTATTGGGTGCATCTAAAAGGAACAGCTTGCCTCCTTTCCTTTAACCTAGTTGGGTGTTTGCATCCAATTATGTTTTGCAATACTTTCTTCTTGGTGAAATCCAGATAGCCTGTTGGGAAAGAGTCTGGGAATATATTGGCAGGGGCAGGGGGAGCTAAGGTCAAGATGACAACAGAGGAGGCACTGAGCTTCTGTGGAGGGCAGCCCACCGCTGGGGTGCCACCACTAAAAGGCCCTTTACCCCATCCAACGTCCACACATCATCCAGGTAACAGGTATGTTACCTGTATGTTACCTGTGGCTTTACTTCTGGCTTCCTTTCCATTTATTCTTCCCTGACCTTCTCTTTACCATAAGGTCCCCATGGGGGTTGCAGCAATAAGATATATGCAGGTATGTATCTTATATGCCATTGGTATCTCACCCCAGTAAGATTAAGTGGCATGAAAGTTTGTCTCCTTATACTCACAGATAGTAAGCTCAGTTTTGCGGATCTACTTAACTGTCTCTCCAGAATCAGTCACCGCACTGTTCCCAAATTTCAGGGAGGCCGGAGAGACATTGCCCGACTTGTTATGTACTGAAGTTCTCGCCCTGGGCCAGCAGGGGGATACTGTAGATAGTTATGCAAATAAGGGATTGAAAGTGACGTTCAGTGATTGGATAGTTTTAGAAAGCTGTTACAGTAACGTTGTACTGGAGCTCTATATAAGCAGGCTGACTGAACCCTTCAGTTCAGTTCTGTCCTGGCCTGTGAATAAACAAGAGCTGTTTGAAGAATCGCTGTGTCGTCTGATATGTTCACCCACAACTTAACACTACTGTGTTAAAAACTCTTTTAAATGTTTTAAAATAGTTTTTAATCTGTGGCGTTTTAAATGTTGGGGTTTTGTTTTGTTTTGTTTTCGCTCTGTTTAGGGTAGGATAAACATTTAGTTGGGGCTGGGGATTAGTTTAATTTAGGGCGCAGCGTGACCCCCTCCTCTGGCAACCTGCACAGGATTTTGCTTGATGGTTGCCATTAATTTGATTTTAATTAATTTTATAATGAATGTTGTCACGGCCACCCAGGACTGGTCCCAGCTCACAAGAGACCTCACTCCGTTGCAGCTTATTTACAGGAAAAGTTTATTGAAGATTTCTGCTTCTCATACAGTTCAGCATTGTGGCCGTACGTCTGCCACGTTAGACCGCTGAAGTCCCCTCTGACTCCTCCCCTCTTCCGCACCAACTTAATAGCCTGGCTCTAGACCACCTCTTCCTCTCCTTTCTTTTCCGCAGGGTCTTCCTGCCCCCCTGGGTTCCCTCTCTCCGTGACTCGCCTGAGGCTGAATCCTCTGCCGCCTCTTCCCCCCTCTTTCTGGCTTTAGGGCCGGGCTCCTCCCCTGAGCTCTCTCCACTTCCGCGCGCCTCTACGTTTGAACTTGGCGCGCGTACGTTGCTGCTGACCTTTCTTTCGACCGCTACACCACCCCCTGCTCTGCTCTCCACCCTTTCAGGCTGAACACCCTGCTCCAACCCCCTCTCTCTGTTCTCTCCTAATCCTGCTCCCTCCGAGAGGCTGACGACTCCACCCCCTTTACTCCGTTCCGGCTGAGACGTCTCTTGCTTCCTCTGTCTTCCACTGGGCTCCTCTCCGCTTCTCCCTTCTCCTCCCCTTTGCTTGATTAAGGTAACCCCCTTTTGAGAATCCTCTGACTCGCTGCTCAGACTCGTGGATTCCCTCAGAATTCCGTCATCTTCTTCCTCATCCTTCTGCCCCTCCTCCCACTCGCTCTCCGTCTCCTCTGTCATCTCCTCCTCTCTCCCAGAAACCCTGACATCCATCCCCCCCTCGAAGCCCCCCCTTCCCCCCTCCCGCTCGCCGGGGACCGGTTGTGGAAACTGCGGCTCTTCGGGGGTAGGCTCAGGATACAGGTCGTCTACGTCAATGTTCTCCGCTGGCAGTTCTGTGTAAGTGTATTCGAAGTCGGGTTCTTCCCCCAAATGCTTCTCAGTCTCTGCTTCCATCGCTACTTCCTCCGGTGCTGCCCGCCAAGGACCTATCAGCCACCTCTTACGCCATTCCTCCTCTGGCTGCTCCTCCCACCAATAAGGGGTTTCCGTGTCCACCCCCGAGCACGATCCCCTGGGCGGGCTTGATTCTGGTGTTCTTTCCTCGGGGGAAGAGAAACCCCTGAACGTGCTATCAGACAATGTGGGTGTGAAAAGCCAGTCATCAAAGTACTCAGCTGGCATGGGTCTATGTGGGAAAAGTGCATGGAACTCTTCTTTCAAAAGGGGTTCGTCTAACTCGTAGCCTGGCACCCAACTATTAGCAGCGGCTGGTGTGCCCTCCCTGGCGAGAAAATATTCAACTCCCTCCTCCCCCCATCTCGAGTCCAGTATCTCTGTGACCTCGTTAAGAGGTTCTGGTCTTGGCGATTCCCCCCTCTCAGGCGCCCTCCTACGTGGCTCTGGGGGTGCTCCTGACTCTTGAAACCTGTGTGGGGTTTTGTAGGGAGTGAGCACCGACCTATGAAAGACCGGGTGCACCCTGGAACCTTCCGGAAGGGCTAGACGAAAAGCCACCGGATTGATCTTAGCCTCAACTTGATATGGCCCTAGCTGCCTGTGTCCTAACTTCTTCTTGGCCAATGACCTGGCCGGCATCGCGTGGGCTGCTAACCACACCCAGTCCCCAACCTGGATGTCCTCTCCCGCCCTCCTGTGCTTATCGGCCTGCACCTTATACGCCTGTTTTGCCAGCTCCAAATGTCTCCGCAGCTCCTCGTGCACCTCTTGCAACTCCGCTGCAAACTGGTCTGCATCTTGAGGCCCCCCCCCTCCTGGTGCCGCAAATCTCGGGAAGGTTCTGGGATGACGGCCATTGTTCGCGAAGAAAGGCGTCACCCCGGTGGAAGCGTGTTTCGTGTTGTTGTAGGCGAATTCAGCCATCGGCAGATAGTCCACCCACGCCGCAGGTCGCTGGTTGGCGTAGCACCGCAGGTACTGCTGCATGATCGCGTTGACCCTCTCCGCTTGACCGTTGGTTTGTGGATGCCTCGCCGATGTCAGGTTGATTTTGACGTGCAAGATGCCCAGAAGCTTTCGCCAGAAAGTGGAAACAAACTGGCGCCCCCTGTCGGACAAGACGGACTGCGGAAGTCCATGCACTCTGAAGACGTGATCGATGAAGAGCTTTGCGGTCTGTTCTGCCGTCGCCACCTTGGCACAAGGGATGAAGTGCGCCATCTTGGTGAACAAGTCCACCACCACTAACACCGCCGTCTTACCTCTGGAGCTGGGCAGGTCTGTAACAAAGTCCAACGCTACCCTCTCCCACGGTTGCTGCGGTGTCTCCAGCGGTTCTAGCAATCCCGCCTGCTTCTGGTGCACTGGTTTGGACCTCTGGCAGATATCACACCTGGCGACGTAGTCCGCCACCTCTCCTCTCATCTGGGGCCACCAAAAGTCTCTAGCCACCAACTCCATCGTCTTCTCTTTGCCGAAATGGCCTGCACTAGGGGCGTCATGCAACTGTTGCAAAACCTTGGCTCGAAGATCGTCGGTGGGCACGTAAAGGGCACCCTTACGAGTCAAAAGTCCATCTTGTAATTGAAACTCATCGTTGTGTCGCGACCCTCCGCGTAGCTCCTCCATCTTAGACTGTGCAAACTGATCCCTTTGCAACGCGCGTCGCACCGCGTCCAGGTCGACTGCGATGGTAGCGCACGTCCACGCCTGCGGTGCGAAAATGTGCTTCGCTGCGATTGGAGCTGCTTCCTCCAAGTATTGCGGCTTTCGGGACAGCGCGTCTGCAATAACATTGGAGTCTCCTGGGATGTATTCTATTTTGAAGTCGAAGTCCGCAAAGAACTCCGCCCAGCGCATGTGTCGCTGGGTCTGCAACTTAGCCGTCCGCCAATACTCTAAGTTCTTGTGATCCGTGCGGACCTGCACCGTGTGCTTGGCTCCTATTAAGAAGTGTCGCCACGCTTTGAAAGCTGCATGAATGGCCAACAACTCCCTGTCCCATATGGTATAATTGCGCTCCGTCTTGCTGAGCTTCCGGGAGTAGAACGCACCCGGTCGCCAGTTGCCTTGTGAATCCTCTTGCAAAAGAACGGCCCCAACCGCTCTATCTGACGCATCGGTCTCTACCCGCATGGGTCTGCCGGGATTCACGTGGAGCAGCTGCTCTTCGGAGGCGAAAAGACCTTTAAGCGTCCGGAAGGACCGCTCCGCTTGTTCGGTCCAGACGAACTTCTTCTTCTTGGAACTGAGGGTGTCAGTGATCGCCGCCGTCGCGTTCGCAAAACCTTTAATAAACTTGCGGTAAAAATTGGCAAAGCCGATGAACCTCTGGACCTCTTTCCGATTTCGAGGGCTTTTCCAGTCCAACAGCGCTTGAACCTTAGCCCTGTCCATGGCCAGTCCCTCGTCGGACAACTTGTAGCCAAGGAAATCAACCTCTCTGACATCAAACTGGCACTTTTCCAACTTGGCGTACAGCCTGTGTTCCTTCAGCCTCTGCAGGACCTCCCTCACGTCCTTATCGTGATCCTCCGGCGATTCCGAGAAAATCAGGATATCGTCGAGAAAGCAGACACACTTTTTGTAGAGGAGACCTGCTAGCACGTGGTGCATAAATGCTTGAAAAACGTGGCTGCCATTTTGGAGGCCGAAAGGCATGACTCTGTATTCGTATGTGCCCAGAGGGGTGAACATGGCGGTCTTCCACTCATCTCCTTTCCGGATGCGGATGAGATTGTAAGCTCCACGTAGGTCCAGCTTGGTGAAAATCTTGCCCCTCCTGACGGTCGCTAAAAGGTCGTCAATTTTGGGCATGGGGAAAGCTTTGGGCTTAGTCAAGCTGTTGATGAACCTGTAATCCACTATAAGCCTTTTTTGGGGCGTGTCCTTCTTCTTCACAAAGAAAACAGGGCTGCCTCCCGCTGCTTTAGATTCCTGGATGAAACCTCGCTTGAGGTTATGGTCTATGAACTCCCGAAGCTCTTGCATTTCGTCCTCCGACATGGAGTACAGCTTGGCAGCAGGCAATTGCGCCCCTGGCACTAAATCAATCGCGCAGTCGTAAGGTCTATGAGGCGGCAACTTGTCAGCTTCCTTCTCACAGAAAACCTCCAAGAATTCCTGGTACTTGTGAGGCACTGTTTGCACCATACCCAGATGCAATGGCTGCTCAGCTTCTCCTCCCTGATCGGTCTGAAAGCAATGCTGAGCACAATACGATGAACAAAAGTTGATCTGCCTCTGGTACCACGCAACCGCGGGACTGTGCCTCTCCAGCCAACTCATGCCTAACACGATGGGTGTGTCCGATAAGTGGGTGACATTGAAACTAATAAGTTCTCGATGGTTGCCAATCTGCATCATCATGGGAGGGGTTTGCTGCACCACTTGCCCCCCCAGCAACTTCCTGCCGTCCACCGTGACCACGTTCAGAGGCGTCGTTGCAGGCAGGAGCGCCATGTTGTGCTGCTTAACGAACTGCAGTCCCATGAAGTCGGCGTTGCTTCCCGAATCGATCGTTATTGGAACCTCGAGGAGTCTCCCATCAGGCAACTGGAGTGTTGCTGTGAGCAGAACTGCCGGTTTGGGAGGCAAAGGGTCCACGCTCTGCAGTGATGCTGGGGGCTTGTCTACAGATCCGCCTGGCTGAGCCCCAGTAGCTCTGCTTCCAGCCAGGCACTGTCGTTTCCCTGAAGCTGCTCCCCTGGTTGCACCTCTGCTGTTACAGTTGCCAGCGCTGCAGTGTGCTTCTGGAGCCTCTGGGGGCACTCTTTCGCCATATGGTGCGCACTGTCACAGATGTAACACTTCCTGGTTCCTCTAGGAGGCTTCGCTTTGGCTGCACCAGGGACAGGGCTCTGGGATGGCTTCTGAGCCCTAGCACCACCAATCTCCATTGGCTCCTCTCTGTCCTTCCCCATTGGCGAGGGGTGCGCACGGCTGAAGTCCCTGTGCACAAAAGGGAGAGTCCTTGCTTGCGCACGCGCTTGGGGCCCGTCCTCCTCGTGCCACGGACGCCCCTCATGTCGAATTCCAATAGCTAAAGCCCGGTGCACCACGTCTTCTAGGGTCTGGGGTCTGTCCCCCCTAGCGATCTCATCCTTGATGGGGGGGCTCAATCCCTCCCAAAAAAGATCTCTGACCGGCTTACTGTCCTTTGGCCAATCTAAGGCGGTGAGCAATGCAAAAAACTTAGAGTGGTATTGGCGCACAGTCGCTTTCCCCTGCCTCAGCCCGTGCATTTGACGGCGCGCAATGTCCACATCCACAGAGGATTGAAAACAAGAATCCATCGCTTTGATGAACGCAGTTGAATCGCGACGGGCCGGTCCATCTTCGCGCCACAAATTGCGTAGCCAAGCCCTGGCCTCCCCATGCAGGTGCGAAACAATGAACCCCACTTTCTCCTCCTCATCTTTAAAATCGTGACGGAGTAAGTGCAGTGCATATACAACGTCCGCTCTGAAATTGGGATAGTCTTGCAAGTTGCCATTAAAATGCGGAACTAGGGCACCCCCCCTCCGTCCAAGCGCAATGCCCTCCGCTCTGGATCCTGGGGCCCCCGCCTTGTCCGCGCGCTCCCACCTTGCCTGCAAATCCTGGCACGTCTTCTCCAAGTCGTCATTCTTCTTCTGCGAAGCAATGACTGCCGATGTGAGAGCGGTAACCTGATTCCGCAATGCAACCAGCTGCTCCTCAGCGCTCATGGCTGCTCCCGTTCGTGAGCTTCGCAAAAAAAAATTTTTGCTTTCAGAGAGGGGACTTACTGTCACGGCCACCCAGGACTGGTCCCAGCTCACAAGAGACCTCACTCCGTTGCAGCTTATTTACAGGAAAAGTTTATTGAAGATTTCTGCTTCTCATACAGTTCAGCATTGTGGCCGTACGTCTGCCACGTTAGACCGCTGAAGTCCCCTCTGACTCCTCCCCTCTTCCGCACCAACTTAATAGCCTGGCTCTAGACCACCTCTTCCTCTCCTTTCTTTTCCGCAGGGTCTTCCTGCCCCCCTGGGTTCCCTCTCTCCGTGACTCGCCTGAGGCTGAATCCTCTGCCGCCT
This sequence comes from Podarcis melisellensis, assembly GCF_964234715.1. NCBI lineage: Eukaryota > Metazoa > Chordata > Lepidosauria > Squamata > Lacertidae > Podarcis > Podarcis melisellensis. Next base: position 7,642,259 of record NC_138528.1, on the reverse strand, counting down.
CTTCCCCCCTCTTTCTGGCTTTAGGGCCGGGCTCCTCCCCTGAGCTCTCTCCACTTCCGCGCGCCTCTACGTTTGAACTTGGCGCGCGTACGTTGCTGCTGACCTTTCTTTCGACCGCTACACCACCCCCTGCTCTGCTCTCCACCCTTTCAGGCTGAACACCCTGCTCCAACCCCCTCTCTCTGTTCTCTCCTAATCCTGCTCCCTCCGAGAGGCTGACGACTCCACCCCCTTTACTCCTTTCCGGCTGAGACGTCTCTTGCTTCCTCTGTCTTCCACTGGGCTCCTCTCCGCTTCTCCCTTCTCCTCCCCTTTGCTTGATTAAGGTAACCCCCTTTTGAGAATCCTCTGACTCGCTGCTCAGACTCGTGGATTCCCTCAGAATTCCGTCATCTTCTTCCTCATCCTTCTGCCCCTCCTCCCACTCGCTCTCCGTCTCCTCTGTCATCTCCTCCTCTCTCCCAGAAACCCTGACAAATGTTTTTAGAATGTTGAACTATTTTGACTGTTGTTAGCCGCCCTGAGCCCAGCTTCGGCTGGGGAGGGCGGGATATAAATAAAATTTATTATTATTATTATTATAGTATAAACGTAATTTTAATTTCTTATTAGTTTCTACTGTCTTACTGGTTTATTGTACAGTTTGTATTCTGTTTTGAAGGGAGAGGGTCAGGGTTGCCCTGGGAGTGGGCCCCAGCCAACAGAATGACTGTGGCAGGTTCGACGGGGTGTGTGTGTGTGTCCTTTTATTAGTAGGTGCCAGAACAACAGTGACATATCCTTGGAATTTTCTATAACTGGTACGATTGCATTTGGAGATTAGTCTTAATGGGAAAACGAATGCACAGTGTCAGATTAGCAAAGGGTCAGGCTAAATCTGACGTGTTTACAGATGCATGGTTTTCTTATCAATTTATGCACATAAATGAGTCAGGATGGCTGCTGAATGCCTGAAGCAGGGTTTTGAGCTCTAAGGCGAACTCTAAAGTTTCTGCTCTATAACCAACCCTTAGCACTTGTTTTTATCCTCTCTTCCATTTTACTTCTTAACTCCTTATAGTGCTTTGTTTTGTTGTTTTAATTTATTGTTAGAATTTTTTTCATGCTGGAGAGGTCTGTGCATATCAAGTGGAACTGGTCCTGAAGATAGCCGTCTCTCTCCTCTGTTTGTGTACATTTGGAAGTAACCTTTGACTTTGAAAGTTTTTTCCAAGCTCAGAAGGTAGCCTCTGGGTCGTTATATCAGTTATATTTGCCTTATAGAATTTCTCAGCTAAGGCCAGTCTCTGATTCTTCAAGAGAAGCAATTGTTGTTGTTGTTTAGTCGTTTAGTCGTGTCCGACTCTTTGTGACCCCATGGACCAGAGCACGCCAGGCACTTCTGTCTTCCACTGCCTCCCGCAGTTTGGTCAGACTCATGTTTGTAGCTTCGAAGACACTATCCAACCATCTCGTCCTCTGTCGTCCCCTTCTCCTTGTGCCCTCCATCTTTCCCAACATCAGGGTCTTTTCCAGGGAGTCTTCTCATGAGGTGGCCAAAGTCTTGGAGCCTCAGCTTCAGGATCTGTCCTCCCAGTGAGCACTCAGGGCTGATTTCCTTCAGAATGGATCGGTTTGTTCTTCTTGCAGACCATGGGACTCTCAAGAGTCTCCTCCAGCACCATAATTCAAAAGCATCCATTCTTTGGCGATCTGCCTTCTTTATGGTCCAGCTCTCACTTCCATACATCACTACTGGGGAAACCATAGCTTTTACTATACGGACCTTTGTTGGCAAGGTGATGTCTCTACTTTTTTTACTTCTTTTTTTTATTACTTTTTTAGTACTGCTCTATTCTGCCTTGGGCAGACCCCACCTGCAGTACTGTACAGTATGTAGTTCTGGGCACCACAGTTTAAAGAGCTGGTCAAAGAACAGGGGATATGGTTCAGAGAGTCCCTTATTCAAGTCCTTTCCCACTTCATAGGTCACATTGAATTCCAGCTAAACCCCCCTTTTAAAGGGAGGCATCCTCATATCACAAAAACCAAGAAAGGAGGATTTACCATGGCCGAGCGACTGGCTGGCTGCAGCGCATTCTCCCAGAAGTGTGTTAAGCCAGGATTTCCTCACTTTTTTTCAAATATTAATTCCTCATCTCATTAGGAGACTTGGGGAATACACTCTAATCTTGTTCTCTTTGAGTTGTACGAGATTATGCAGCTCAGTACCTTGCCAAAATGGGGGTGGCATAGGAAGAGAACAAATAATATCTTAAGTGTTTGGGGGGGTTATGTAAAAAGATATCTGGGGGTAGAGAACATATTGGCAATACGTTAGAATTAGGGCCAGACTGGAAGACACTGGAAACTGAACTTCCTGACTCTTGGTAGCCCTTGAAAACCGGAAGTCGGTTCCCCAAAGGGTTTGAATAGATTCCATGGTGAATCATCTCTCGGTGGTTGCAGTCAACAACCTCCCTGTTCCTCTCTCCCTAAATAAATAAACTTGGAACAAAGACACTCAGCTCCGAGTGGTCGCCAAAGAAGAAGAAAGATAGCCGAGTGGGCATTCGAACCCCAGCCTCCCTGTTTCTAGTCCAGCACACTAACCACTGCACCATGCTGCCTCCCTAACGTTAGCCCTTTCCCAGCTATGTCAGAATTGCAGTTCAGTAGATCAACAAACAGAAAGGCAAATAATGATTTCCAATGAAAGTTTTTATTTTTGTGAATTTTTCGCCCCCGACCCCCACTCCATTGTATGTTTCTTTTATTCTTACAAGGATGATTCTTATCTATTCCCCCCACCCAGCCACATTGTTCGTATTGCCGTTGGTTTTGTAAACCAATTTTGAAAGCAATACATATATCCATTCTGAAATGGATAAATAAATTGCCCTCTGAGCTGAAGGGTCTTTGAAGCAGCCAGACAGCAGTTATCACCTGGCCACAGCCTTCCTTTCTTCTTGCACAGAGTGAAAAAGATAGATGAATAGAAATAGCATCTAGCTATCGATCTAGGTTTGGGTAGTTAATTCTAAATTCACACCTATATTAAATGTGCATATCTATGTCCTTTTTTGTGGTGATGGACGCACCTTTCCTTGTGTGTGTGCAATGTGCAAATGGCTGCCACACCTCTTGGTGCAGCAAGTTTGGGGAACGGGTGGTGGGCTTGCAGCAGGGGATGGTAGTAGAAAACACCCGGCCCCCCACATGATCTTGGTAGAAATTTCTTTTAATTGGGCCCTTTCTAAATCAGCTGGGGTGTCACGGTCTGGTTCATGGGCAATCGAAGTCCCGGCTGGGGACGTCGGGACCGGGGGCAAGATGGCGGGGTGGAAGCAGGAACGGGAGTCCAGAACCAGGAGTCAGGAAGCCAAGAGTCTGAGGGTCAGAGAGCCAGGAGTCAAGAAGCCAAGGGTCAGGAAGCAAGAAGTCACGAAGTCAAGGGTCCAAGGATCAAGAAGCAAGGAGTCAAACACAGCAAGGCAGGGAACGTGTTGCTGTGGCAAAGAGCCGAAGGGAAATGCTGACCTTATATCCCTTCCTGGCTCTTGTCACCAGGTGCTGTGAGTTACCAATCGGCCTCACCTGTGTGGCTGTGCCTTGCCTCTCCAGAACAAACTTAGGAAGGCCCCAGTCCTGCAAAGTCCTATTGGTCACAGGGCCTGGCTCCTGCATGCACACCTGACATGGGGTGGAGCAGTTCAAACGTGCCCCTTTGTGAGTGCATGTGTGTTTTCCATTTGGCCTCTCCACACCCACCCATGTCTGCCTTTTTGCCACCTCTCGCTTGACCCTTTCTGTCATCTCCAGCCCGTTCCATGAAACACAAACTGTTACCACTTCCTGCAGTCTTTTACATTTTATGTCTTTGGCGCTTCGTTTTATTCCCTAAGCATCTCTTATTCCTCCTCAGAAAATCCTTTGGAAAACACTGTCCAGTGCGGAATAAGAACGGTCAAACCAACATGCGTCTTCAACCCAGATTTCTGTGGTGTGTTTTTGGAGAATGGCAGAGCAGGGAAGGTGACATTTTTCATATTGTTACGTTTTCAGCACCGAATATTTTCAGACCAGCGTCAGAATAACGTTTTAGAAAACTGAGCCGATACATGAACCGTGTGTTTGGAATACCCTCCCTCTTTTTCTCAAATCACTGCCAAACTTCTTTTATAGCAATGATTATGTCACCGTGACCTTGGAGATTGTTTCAACACTACTGATGGCTAGCAGTTAAGAAGAGTCTGCTGGCCCATCTAGTTTTGCCTCCTGTTATCACACTGGCCAACCAGAATCCTGTAGGAAACCCGCAAACCGGATTCAAGCAAATTATTCTTCTACCTTCCTATTGTTTCCAGCAACTGGTGTTCAGAATCATTGCTTCCCACAACTTTGGAGGCAGAGCATGTCACGGTCTGGTTCGTGGACGATCGAAGTCCCGGCTGGGGATGTCGGGACCAGGGGCAAGATGGCGGGGTGGGAGCAGGAACGGAAGTCCAGAAGCCAGGAGTCAGAAAGCCAAGAGTCCGAGGGTCAGAGAGCCGGAAATCAAGAAGTCAGGGGTCCGAGGGTCAGGAAGCAAGGAGTCACGAAGTCAGGGGTCTGAGGATCAAGAAGCTAGGAGTCACAAAGTCAGGGGTCTGAGGATCAAGAAGCAAGGAGTCACGAAGTCAGATGTGATGGCCTGGGAATCTGATTCAGAGGCTGAACTGGAGGAATCCCAGCCTGCACAGGAGTCCCCACCTCCAGGGTCGGCTGAGCTGGGGCAGGGCCTTGAATCTGAAGGGCCCACACCTGTGCCGGATCCTCAGGAGCAGACACCAGATGAATCCACTCTGGCTCCGGAGGTGATTGAGGACCCATTGCCTACAGGTGCACCTCTCCCAGCCCTGTCAGGGGAAGGTGAGCCTCCCCCTGGGTCCAGTAACCCTCCAGCCTCTCCTGAGCTGCAGAGGCTCAGGGAAGAGAGGCGGAGGGAACTGGTTTCTCTCAGGAGGAGTGCTCACCTCCAGGTCAGGAGAGGCGGGTCACCTGTGGGCCGGGACCGCCCCTGGCCTCAGAGAAGATAAAGGCCAGTCAGCCTGGTCCCAGGTTGCGGGAGCAACGATGTTGGAAACCTGTTTCTGCCAGCACCCAGACCTGTCTTTCCGGAGTTCCCGACCACGCCTGGCTTTTTGCTTTGAACCCAGCTTCCCCCTTGGTGGACAGTCTCCAGACCCTCGGCCCAGGACCAGACTTTGACCATGCCTCATGGTAACCCCCCTGGGACCAGCACATCAGGGGTCCGAGGATCAAGAAGCAAGGAGTCACGAAGTCAGGGTCTGAGGATAAAGAAACAAGGAGGCATGAAGTCAAGGGTCTGAGGATCAAGAAGCAAGGAGTCATGAAGTCAAGGGTCTGAGGATCAAGAAGCAAGGAGTCAAACGCAGCAAGGCAGGGAACGTGTTGCTGTGGCAAAGAGCCAAAGGGAAAATGCTGACCCTTCCCGGCTCTTGCCACCAGGTGCTGTGCCCAATCGGCCTCACCTGTGTGGCCGCGCCTTGCCTCTTCAGAACAAACTTAGGAAGGCCCCAGTCCTGCAAAGTCCTATTGGTCACAGGGCCTGGCTCTTGCACGCACTCCTGACAGAGCATAGCCATCCTGCCTAGTAGTCATCGATAGCCTCCGTGAATTTGTCTAACCCTAATCCATCCATGCTGGTGGACATCACTGCCTCCTGCGCATAGCTGTCAACTTTTCCCTTTTCTTGTGAGGAATCGTATTTGGAATAAGGGAATTTCCCTTTAAAAAAGGAAACGTTGACAGCTATGCCCCTGCGGGAGTGAGTTCAAAAGTTTTAACTGCGCACTGCATGAATAAGCACTTTCTTTTCCCTGTCCTGATAAATGATAATAATAAATGGGAGAATTACATAGAGAAAGAAATGCTATGTGCATCTGTAACAGCAAAATCAGATGCCTTTATGTGCCACGCCTATCGCTGATGGGAGTTGTAGTTGAAAACATCTGGAAGGCACCCCATCAAACTGCTAAGAGAATAAAAACACGCCATATTTTAAAGCTAACCGTTACCATTTTAACCTCTTAGTCTTCTGGGCACATCCAGATTTTTGGAAGAAATCGTCCCCGGTGTTGTAGGTTGGCCGTTTTTTGTTTTAAACGCACATGTCATTTCTGCTGGCTGTTCAAGATTCCAAAGACCATCAAGGTTTTCAGAAGGCTGTAATTACTCCCCAGCACAATAGATGGCAATTGCTTCCATCAAGGAAATATTACATAATTATTATAACTTAGGATAATAATTGTATTTGCTTTTCGGCAAGTCATACATAATAGAACGCGGCGGGTGCCTTAAAGCTGTTAGCCTATTGTGTCAGCTCATACATATTAATTATTTTATTAGAGAATCACATGGCAAGCTTGAATCTGGAACAACACACATTAAATCTGTTTTGGGGGGCTGAAAAACCGGGGGGGGGGGAGTGTGTCTTTTCTCAGGGTATGGAGATGGAAAAGGAACATGAGTGTGTGTGTTCACCCATGATCACATTTAAGGTGATTAAATAGGCCTGCCAGGCCGCCTGAGGCTCAGAGTCTGGAATGCAGGGGTGCCGGTTGGAGTAAACGGTGAGGCTCTGGCGTAGGGTTGCAATACATCTGGAATATGGCAGACAAAAACAGGGTCTGGGTGGTAATTGCTGAAATGTCTGGGGAAGTCCGGATGTATGGCAACCCATGTCGGAAGGCTAGGTAAAGGTAAAGGGACCCCTGACCATTAGGTCCAGTCGTGGCCGACTCTGGGGTTGCAGCGCTCATCTCGCTTTATTGGCCATGGGAGCCGGTGTACAGCTTCTGGGTCATGTGGCCAGCATGACTAAGCCACTTCTGGCAAACCAGAGCAGCGCACAAAAACGCCGTTTACCTTCCGGCCGGAGTGGTACCTATTTATCTACTTGCACTTTGATGTGCTTTCGAACTGCTAGGTTGGCAGGAGCAGGGACCAAGCAATGGGAGCTCACCCCGTCGCGGGGATTCGAACCACAGACCTTCTGATCAGCAAGTCCTAGATTCTGTTGGAAAGCTAGATTTTGGCAAATTTCCCTTAAAATTTCCTTTACAGCTTCAAAAAAAATTGTCCCCCACCGAAAGCTCAACAACTCTGAATTTTCACTTTCTGAAATATGGCAACCCTACGCTAGCAGCTGATCTCTCTTTTCCCACTGTTTTCTCAAAATAGTTTTATCGTGACCTGCGTTAGAAGCTGGTGCAGGACATGTGCCTATGGTGGTGCATTGACACCCATGTGAGCCTCCAGCACACAGCGTGCGCTCTCCATGTGCTAAGGGTTTAAAAAATGCATTTTAGAAACCACTGATGAGTGTTAAAAATTAAATCCAAGCAGCGTGTGAATTTTATGAAATGAATCAACAATTTTTCCAACAACTGGAAATTGAAATTTAGAATGCTTTGAAGCTACTGACTCCTTTGGAAATGAAGCATTGTCCAGGCCCATGGAAAAATTATTCAAATTTTACTTAAAAACACACAAAGTTTCAATAACTTATTTTTCATTAACTTATTTCCCAGACCTCCTCATACCTCCCTTTATTGTATTCCAATTCAGATTGTTATTTCAGCAAATCCTTATCTATAAATTTTAACCTACTTCTAAACCTTTTAAGAATTTTTTTTGTTTTTCTATTTTTGTTATTTTTTTCTTTTTTTCTTTTTGACTTTTTTATTGTATTAATATTGAAAACTTTAATAAATATCTTTAAAAAAATAAAATAAAAGCAACCCGCAGGTTTCGTGTGAAGAAAAAAATTATTCAAAATTTTACTGGCAGAACTTTCTTTAAAACAGAAAGAAAACAATGTTTTATTTGATGCGAGACTTCAGTATTGTACACAGTTTAAGGTTAGGGGAGAAGATAGGTGGGGTTATAATCTGAACCTGGAGACAATGCATGTACTTCTGTAATCCAATAAAACCTTTAATAAAAACTATTTTTTTTAAAAAAGAATTAAAACATCAAAAATATCCATACAATATCTTGCGTTCAGCATCTTGCAAAACATGAAATAATCCAAACAAACATATCTCTCTCCAACCTGCTTTCCAATCTCCAGGTTATGCAGCTCTTGGGGACTCAGGATGACATGCTTTGTTCTCCGCGGCGTTCAGAGAAAGACTTAACAGCCACCAACCTTTCAAGATGGCAAATTTGCAACTCAATACCTTCATCACATGATCAAAGGTTCACTCTCAGTGCAGAGAAGTGATCAACAGGCTAATCATCAACTGGTTACAGCTCAGAGTCCTTTATAAAACAACATTGGGGAAACCCCAAGGTTAGCTTCATACACTTAGCCATTTTCCATTTTAAACCTTCTTTAATACATTTACATTTTTCATTTCTGTGTGAATCAAACAATATATTTAACCCATGCTAGACTTGGACCCTTGACTTCATGACTTCTTGCTTCCTGACCCTTGGCTTCTTGACTCCTGGCTCTCTGACCCTCGGACTCTTGGCTTCCTGACTCCTGGCTTCTGGACTCCCATTCCTGCTCCCACCCCGCCAGCTTGGTCGGGATTGTGTCCCCTTTCCAGTTTCTAGCAATTAATGTTCTTGCAGCTACCGTGGCATACAAGAATATTTTCCTCACCTTTTTAGGGATGTCTGAACCTAGTATACCCAAAAGGAAAGCTTCCATCTTTTTTATAAAATATGTGCTGGTCCCGGGGGTAAGGTACCGTGGGTGTAAGCAGAGTCCACACGAAGAGGGGCGAGGTCCGAGGCGGAGAGCCGGGCGGGGAACAGGAACGCTGGAACAGGAGGCTGAGCAGGGAACAGGAACACCGGAAGAACAGGAACAGGAGGCCGAGCAGGGAACAGGAGCACCGGATGGTCAGGAACAGGAAGCCGAGCAGGGATCAGGAACACAGGATGGTCCGAAGCCAACAACGACGTTGCTCCCGCAACCTGGGGCCGGGCTGACTGGGCTTTTATCCTCTTCTAAGGCCGGGGGCGGTCCCGGCCCCCAGGAGCCCCGCCTCCTCTGGCCTTAAGGCGAGCACTCCTCCTGGGGGCAATCAGTTCCCTTCGCCTCTCTGCCCTAAGCCTCTGCAGATCAGGAGAGGCCGAAGGGTTACTGGGCCCTGGAGGAGGCTCACCTGTGGCCACTGAGTCGTCAAGCCCCTCTGGGGCCAGAAGGGCTTCACCTGGGGCCAGCTCCTGATGCTCTGTCACAGGTGCAGGCTCTTCAGCATCTAGGCCTTGCCCCAGTTCAGCCGGCCCTGGAGGCGGGGACTCCTGTGCAGGCTGGGATTCCTCTGGTTCATCCTCTGAATCGGAATCCCAGGCCATCACAAAATAGATCTTAAACATGTTTTTGAGCTTTTTAGAAATTACCTCCCAAAATTCCTTTATTTTCTTACAGTTCCATCACATATGTAGCATTGTACCTTCCGCTTCCCCACATCTCCAGCATTTAACATTTACTTGAGGTATTTTTATACATTTTAGATAGTTTAATGGTGTTAAATACCAGCGGAATTGCATTTTCATAAAATTTTCTTTCAATACATAACACACGGTGAACTTCATATCTACCTTCCATAGTCGTTCCCAAGCATCCATTGGGATGTTATAACCAAGATCTTGAGACCATTTAACTATTACTGGTTTTACCTCCTCCTCCTTGACTTCCCAGTCAAGGAGGAGTCTATATATTTTAGAAAGAGTTTTTCCTTTGGAGTTAATCAATTCTTTTGGAGTTAATCAATTCTTTTTCAAATCTGGAAGGCTCCATAGCAAAAGCATTTCGTTTATCAAGTTTAAATATCTCATGGAGTTGATGATATTGTAACCAATCTGGTCAGATTGACCACATGCCCTTAAAAAAGGTTCCTGTTGTTGGGTAGATTTTTCTGTTGCCTAGCAACCTATTCAAGACCAATTGTCAAGTTCTTTCTAGAATATTCCTACTGCAGGTAATATGGCTTGTAATGAGAAATAGTCATTAATAGCTTTATCCTTCATGAATTCGTCTAACCCCCTTTTGAAACTGGCCAAGATGGCGACAGCCAGCATATCTTGTGTAGCAAATTCTACAGTGTGAAGAAGCTATTTCTTTTGTCTGCCCTGAAGCCCACACTCTTCAAGCTTCATTGGATGACACCGGGTTCTAGCGTTACGAGAGAGAACGTGTGTTTCTGGCATTTCCTCGACAACCTGTGGGAAAACAGAGCCGACATGAACTAAATTCACCCAAGTATTCTCAAGATGTTGGTTTTAATGGGGACATTTGCCAATGGAAACATATCATCCAGTTGAATCAAGCGAGCCAGTTGAGCTCAAATTCTTTCATGGCTGATAATGCTACACGGCCAAGCTAAAGGCAACGCCGTGCATTTCGTACGTAGCCAGGAGAAACAGGGTTGGCTGAAAAGAAAGAAATCCGTTTGAAATACAGTACCCTTACTAATGCAACATGGCTGGAGATTCAATCAGAGACTGGAATTTCCATCTTGGTTAACGGTCCCAGAGCACTCTTCAGAAGGGGGGCTGGGATATATATATATATATATATATATATATATATATATATATATATATATGAAAATTCTAAATCAATTTGTGACTGGATCCTGGAAGCAAGCCAATGAGACTTCAAAGGGGAATGCCACAAGGAACCGATGTTTGATGTGTGTGTTCTTTTATTGGGATCTTTATTCCTTGCCCTCATAACAGTGAAAGTAATATTCCATCGGCAAAAGTGCAGCAGATGTAATGCGTCGTGGATAATGGATGGAAGTAATTTAATGCGAATGGTCTTTAATTTCATTGATCTCTTATTGTAGAAGAATTTCAGTTTAACAATTCGAGTTAATGCGTTTGCGTGTTGGGCTTGTTATTTTCTTCAAGCCAAACCTCGCCGACTCCAGATGGAAAAGAGAGGGCCTTTCTTTCAACTGTTTTGGAACAAAAAACAATGAGACATTGTAGAGGTTCTAAGCCTTATGGAGGGTTTTAAAGTTTGCTCTGAAATTACGGTTTGAAGTGAATTTGCATTAAAAGGACTCTGTCAACTTAGAAAGCAGCTTGGAGTGTGAAAAGTTTTTGATCTGTCGCTGCTTTAAAGTAACGTTGGTTGTGGATCACACACACTCTTTGCTTATTGCTTCTTGTAGCATCGGGTGAGCTGGTTCCAAGAGGTTTTGTGAATCAGCCATGAAAGACTGTCAGGCACAGACTGTAAATGTCGTATAATTCAAGGTCGGCTCAAGCAAATGGATGCATTAGGCTGAGAGCTCTGGCATCAAGATCCAGTTCATACAATGGCTGTATGAGGCACCACATGTACCAAAGCTTCCATCCACCTGTTTAATTGGTCTCAGTGGTGACAGCTGCTGCAAGCACCTATAACTGGAGAGACTTTTCCCTTGCCCTCTGCTCTCAATGAGATGGAGACGACTGCTCCTCATACACTGTGCTGGTCCCGGGGGGAAGGTTACTGTTGGCGTGGTCAAAGTCCGGTCCTGGGTCACGAGTCTGGAAACAGGCAGGGTCCGAAGTAGGAAGCCGGGCGGGGACAGGAACTCTGGAAGGACAGGTCTGGGTCCGGGCAGAAGCAGGTATTCAGCGACATTGCTCCCGCAACCTGGGACCGGGCTGACTGGCCTTTATCTTCTCTGAGGCCAGGGGCGGTCCCGGCCCCCAGGAGCCCCGCCTCCCCTGGCCTTAAGGCGAGCACTCCTCCTGGGAGAAACCAGTTCCCTCCGCCTCTCTGCCCTGAGCCTCTGCAGCTCAGGAGAGGCCGGAGGGTTACTGGACCCAGGGGGAGACTCACCTTCCCCTGACAGGGCTGGGAGAGGTGCATCTGTAGGCACTGTGTCCTCAATCACCTCCGGAGCCAGAGTGGAATCACCTGGGGCCTGCTCCTGAGGATCCGGCACAGGTGCAGGCGCTTCAGATCCAAGGCCCTGCCCCAGCTCAGCCGGCCCTGGAGGTGGGGACTCCTGTGCAGGCTGGGGTTCCTCCGGTTCAGCCTCTGAATCGGATTCCCAGGCCATCACATGCACCCTCCTGACAGTCAGAGAAGGAAGGTATTTGAACTCATGCTTCCAGTCCCTATTACCCCTTGTTAACTTTACATTTTTATGGTTCTATGATATTTGACAGGTAGCAGTTTGAAGTAAATTGAAGACAGCACTTCCTGTGTCTGAAAAAGCGGGATCTGGTCCTCCAAATCTTAAGGGTAAAGGTAAAGGGACCCCTGACCGTTAGGTCCATTCGTGACCGACTCTGGGGTTGCGGCGCTCATCTCGCTTTATTGGCTGAGGGAGCCGGCGTACAGCTTCCAGGTCATGTGACTAGCATGACTAAGCCACTTCTGGACAACCAGAGCAGCGCACGGAAACACCGTTTGCCTTCCTGCCGGAGCAGTACCTATTTATCTACTTGCACTTTGACATACAGTGGTACCTCGGGTTAAGTACTTAATTCGTTTCGGAGGTCTGTTCTTAACCTGAAACAGTTCTTAACCTGAAGTACCACTTTAGCTAATGGGGCCTCCTGCTGCCGCGTCACCAGAGCACGATTTCTGTTCTTATCCTGAAGCAAAGTTCTTAACATGAAGCACTCTTTCTGGGTTAGCAGAGTCTGTAACCTGAAGCGTATGTAACCCGAGGTACCACTGTACTTTTGAACTGCTAGGTTGGCAGGAGCAGGGACTGAGCAACGGGAGCTCACCCCATTGCGGGGATTCGAACTGCTGACCTTCTGATCGGCAAGTCCTAGGCTCTGTGGTTTAACCCACAGCGCCACCTGCGTACCCCCCGAAATCTTAGGACACAATAAAACTGTGAGTCTTTGGGATAATGCAGGACTCCTTATTGATTTTGCTGCAGCTGACCATTGCTGCGACCTCTCTGGAATCTGCATTGCAAGTGATTCATTTTGTCTGCCAAGCAAACCCTGTACTCATAGTAAGGTAAGGTAAGGTAAAGGATCCCTGGATGGTTAAGTCCAGTCAAAGGCAACAATGGGGTGCTGCCACAGCAGTTATTAGACACACATTATAACTGGAACATTTGTGCCGTTTTTGAAATGCTGAAAATGACCCATGCAGATGAGTCCTTCTTGGGATTTTGGAGAAAGTTCTGGAGTGAACTTAGAAGCATTTGTAGGCTTGCGATCAAGAGACTCAGCATAATATTGCAGGGCTATTAAACTTCCTAACTGGAGGTGGGGGGAATTCAGCTCACTGCAGCTATTGTACTGGCATCCTGGCGACTTTCTCGTTTTACGATCTCTCTGTATCTCCCCCACTCCTCACCTCAACCACTGTGCTGATAATGGCACCCTTGTTTGAAACTGCCCTGGGAGTTCCTGCTTTAATTGATCCAGCCCGAAAAGTCGTTGGGCTGGCTGCGAATTTTTGCTTGTAGCTAAAACGGTTCTGCAGAAAGAAGGTGCATTCAGAAAGAAGCCAGCCAAGACGCTCTCTCTTACGGCCTGGAATCTCACGTGAAATATAACATAGCCTCAAGGCGGAAGCTTGGAAACCCTAGGATTTTTCGAAACGCACAGCCATCACAACTGAGCTTTTGTATACTTTTGTGTGAACAAAAGCCACATTGAATCCTGGCTGAAGGTGGTGCCTTCCTTAAAGAGCTCAAGACTCAACAGAAAGCAGATCTTGCGCTTTGGGGCGAAACCTTTGGGGCTGTACGCACAGGTGGTGAGGAAGGAGGAAGCCACCCCAAAAAGCACTCGAGGGGGTGATAGAAAGAGAAGGAGCAAAAGGCACGCACACCGCCAGGAAACGCAGCTTTCTGCCTTGGAAAGCGCATTGGTGCAATACTTTATCCCTCCCCTCCGTTTAAATAATAAAAATAAAATAAGCATTGGCAGACTCAGGCTGTTTTCTGGCACATTCCGCCCGACATCTGATCGTTAAAGTGAGCACAGCGTTTACCAGAGGCAAAGCACCAAGATACACTGCAGATGTGTCTCCCGGAACCACATGTTCCCCTCTTAAGGAATTGGCTTTCCTAGGCAAACACATGCAACCAATCACCGAATAAAACAAGGCTGTTTATCCTTTTCATGCAGTATTATTACAGTAATCTCAAATCGGGCATGTCGGCTGCAGCCGGAAATGGCACCAGAGATGTATTACTATTCTGAGCAGACGGATAGGGGTTGTCAGGACACAGAGGCCTGTGCATTGCCTCACCAGAATGGTGCATGCTCTGGTTATCTACTGCAATGCACTCTACGTGGGGCTACCTTTGAAGGTGACTCGGAAACTACAACTAATCCAGAATGTGGCAGCTAGACTGGTGACTGGGAGCGGCCGCCAGGACCATATAACACCGGTCTTGAAAGACCTACATTGGCTCCCAGTACGTTTCCAAGCACATTTCAAAGTGCTTGGAAGCCCTTGGAAGTACCTTTGAAGCCCTAAACGGCCTCAGCCCAGTATACCTGAAGGAGCATCTCCATCTGCATCGTTCAGCCCAGACACTGAGATCCAGCACCGAGAGCCTTCTGGCGGTTCCCTCCCTGTGAGAAGTGAGGTTACAGGGAACTAGGCAGAGGGCCAACTCGGTAGTGGTGCCCACCCTGTGGAACGCCCTCCCATCAGATGTCAAACAGATAAACAGCTATGTGATTTGTAAAAGACAACTGAAGCCCTGCTCAAGGAAGTTTTTAGTGTTTGATGTTGCATTGTGTTTTTACTATTTTTTGTTGGGAGATGCCCAGAGTGGCTGGAGCAACCAAGTCAGGTGGGCAGCATTTAAAATTATTATTATTATTATTATTATTATTATTATTATTATTATTATTATTATTAAGAGAGGAGCTGCAGGAGGATTAAAAAGCAGGACAGAGCCTCGTGCCTCTGTGTATGTGTCTCTTTCTCCAAGACGGAGGAAATTTGGCAACAGTTTTGCAGTGCGAATTCCTCATTTTGCCAAAGTCTGGCTCCGGTTTGGAGTGAATCGGACAACACTGAGACTGGGGTAATTAACCACCAACCGCGTTTTGATGTATCAATTACTCTGTCTGCGGGTCGCTGCAAAACGTTGCAAAACCTTGGCACCAGTATCGAGGGGATCCCAGATTTTGGAGTTCATATGGTGACAAAGAGGGAGGCAGGGCCTCGTTAATGCTGTCGGACACTCAGCCAAGGACCTCTCAAGTCAGGCTGGATCTGGTCACCTGACAGGACACGGAACATACCCTCCAAGTGTCCTGATCTTCCAGGGACAGTCCTGGAATTACGAAAAGCTTTTGATTTGCATGGATAGCTGTTTGTCTCACTTTGCCATGGTAATGAGGGTCCTTCAACAGCTGTTGTGCGCTTTACTGTATTTCCCCTCCCCCTAAAAAACACACCCTAATTTTCTTGTGAAGTGTTGTTTTCTTGTTGCCATGGTGTGAGCAGCAGCAATGATGTTTTGGATGAAAGCATGAAGCGTTGCCCCAACCCTTGTGTCCTTTCCTGGGATTTTTGCCTGGGCTGTGATGCTTCCCAGCTGCTCCAGGGTCCGCAGAACCTGCCAATTCTAAAATGTGTGTGAGGAGTGGACCCCAAAGCCAGCTCCAAATAGACTGACCACGTCTTCCCCCAAAGAATCCTGGGAACTGTGGCTGGCTAAGGGTGCAGGGAACTGCAGCTCAGTGAGAGCTGAACTACTATTACGATGATTATTAATCTCCCTACTTTTTATTTTCCCATTGTTCCTGTATGTGGTTGCATTGGAGCATCGCTGTACCAAGCAGTACTTCAGCTGCAGTGCAGGAAAGACAGGGATGGGGGGGGGGCACTGGAGGACAGCAGAAGTTAAGGACTTGCTTGAGATTTGGGGGCGAGGGAGCTAATGTGTAAGTCCCTTTGCGTTCTAGCAATACTGTATTCCAGATTTAAAAATGGAAAGCGTAATGCTGGTGGTCAACAAAAGAGGTTCAAAGACAAATCTAAAAAAATGTATAAGCACTGACGATTGGGAAACACTGGCCTGCAAGCGCTCCAGTTGGAAAACAGCCTTTACCAGATGGCCCCTCAAAATTCTAATTGGTCCAGAACAACATCCCTGTATTTTTCTGTTCCAAGTGAGGAGAAGAGCTCAGACTTGAGTATCAGAGTCTCTAAAGAGGCCACCATCACATAATTCTCCTCCATCACTTCCTTGGGCAGAGCTCTTTGGCCTGGATCCAGCAGAGTCCAAACCTCCTCTGTGAAAAACACAGCCACCTCCTCAAAGGTCAAGAGGGCCTGATCCCGTTGCTCTTTTGCTACCTGAGGAAGCTGCCTGGCTCCTCTTTCCACTCCACCTTTAAGAAGAGTGTCCTGCTTTTCCTTGGGATGTCCCTATTTTCACTGGAGAAATGTTGGAGGGTATGGAGTTATGCAATCCCCAAGCCAACCTATAGAAGACATCTGAAGGCAGCCCTGTATAGGAAAGTTTGTTGAATGTTTAAAGTTTTATTATGTTTTTATGTATGTTGGAAGCCACCCAGAGTGGTTGAGGCAACCCAGCCACATGGGTGGGGTTTGTTGTTGTTGTTGTTTAGTTGTTTAGTCGTGTCCGACTCTTCGTGACCCCATGGACCAGAGCACGCCAGGCACTCCTATCTTCCACTGCCTCCCGCAGTGGGTATAAACAATAAAATTATTGTTACTATTATGGAATAGCACATCCCTATTTTCATCAGTGAAATGTTGGAGGGTATGCAACAGATTCCAACAATATACCACCCTTTATCCAAAGGTCCAGGGCAGTGTATATATTTATAAATTGTGGCTCATAGCATGCTCTCTTATTTCTCTCACTGCTTTGTACCCTACTTATATGTCGTGTTTCCATGTATATTGGCACTTTTGTGTACCAGAATGATTTCCCCCTCTCTTAGATTTGGTTGCTGATTTAATTGTTCTGCTTTTACACTGTAAATTCTGGAAACTAAGTTAGAGCCTCTCCTTGTGAGTGTGAATTCTATTCTCTCTGGTTTTATTTTATTTTCGTTTCTTTCTTTGGCTTTTTTTCATAATGGAAAAAATCAATGAAGATTAGCTGCTGCTTCTTCTTGTTTTAAAAAAAGCATTTGCTACTCTGTTGAGCCGGGCAGTAGGAGAGAACAAAATACACTCGGTGTGTGCAGGGATTTTAATGCGTGCACCTTGCGTTAATGCTCTCCCTGCTTGTGTACTGCTGCTTTTAAAATGCCTTGTTACAGCCTAGGCCTTGCCATGCAAGATAACATTTCATAGAAATGGCAGCCCACATCGAAACGGGCCGTGCATTCAGTGCGTGCCCAGGGGACGGTGCTGCAGTTGTGTGGCTAGTAAGAACACACGGCGCCCTTGTGAAAATAAGTGCTCTCGGAGTTTAAGCATCAGAATGGCCCTGCCTGTGATTTATTGGACAATGGCTGGAGAATTACAGTTCCTGCTGATCAGCCAAGGCAGCTATGCTAAAAACAAACAAACAAAGACCCAAGAACCAGCTCCATAAAAGAGCTTTTATACTCTCGGTAAAAGCCGCCACACCAGCTGCCAATTCTGCACAATTCTGCACAATTCCCAACATGAGAGCTGCACCAATTGGGTTTAAGACGATCTGCAAACGATGACCAGCCAACTTGAAAGATTTCCAGCGCAACATAATTGGACTGAATTCATGCGACTATATATAGAGCATCTCCATGGGGATGAGGAGCAATGGAATCATTCCAAGCGTGAACCTTGCTTCAGTAAATCCCAACAGGTAGAAATTAAACTCAAATTGCTACCGTGTTCCTGAATTATATGGTTAAGATAATAAGTTACCCCCTTCTGTATCAGTAAGCCTTGCATGCTATATTGTGGTGTTCGGTTTTATTTGTAGCTAATATGCCCGGAAGAAGGCTGATCGCCGAAGAATGGATGCTTTTGAATTATGGTGCTGGAGGAGACTCTTGAGAGTCCCATGGACTGCGAGAAGATCAAGCCTATCCATTCTGAAGGAAATCAGCCCTGAGTGCTCACTAGAAGGACAGATCATGAAGCTGAGGCTCCAATACTTTGGCCACCTCAGGAGAAGAGAAGACTCCCTGGAAAAGACCCTGATGTTGGGAAAGATGGGCACAAGGAGAAGGGGACGACAGAGGACGAGATGGCTGGACAGTGTTCTTGAAGCTACCAGCATGAGTTTGACCAAACTGCAGGAGGCAGTGGAAGACAGGAGTGCCTGGCGTGCTCTGGTCCATGGGGTCACGAAGAATCAGACACGACTAAACAACAACAATATGCCCTAGCGTTGGGAAATGAATGCTGTCCAAAACACACTTGTCGACACTTCCCTTATTAAAAGAGGCACACAGCTAGATGCCATGCAGACCCACCCATAGGAACAGGGGGAAATTTTGATTCCGTTCAACATTTAAACCTGAACTTACCTTATTTGCATTCCCCAAAACAACATTTCAGCCAAAGCGCAGCCATTCTTTGAAATGTTTGCTTCTCCAAGTTTTGGAGACGCTCTGTGAATTTGGATAGTGAATATCCTCCAAATGTGTGTGTGCTCAGCTGGAAGGACAGATCCTGAAGCTGTCAGATCCTGAAACTTTGTATTTGGGATTAAGATATGATATTTCTCACCAATGCCAGGCAGTGGCGGTCAGTATTTACCAGTATGTGACCGCTTGTCCCATGCGTTCCAGGCTTTCGGGGTCCGAGTAGTTTTGCAGTTCGTTAGCCAGAAAGCGTGCACAGAGATAACGTAAATTGTACTGGAGAAAATAGTGTGTATGTAAGCATTTATAAGCCATAATAGCATGAATGAATGAATGAATTTTATTTATAAGCCATAATAGCATGCATGAATGAATGAATTTTATTATTACAGTCATAGACCAGTTCTGGCTCACTTACAATATCGGAAAATCATAAAACACAACAAGAATACATTGAATTGCAGTTGGGTATAACAGAGACAATTCAGATATAGCGGCAGTTAAAAATATGTATTAAATCTTGATCACTAAAATATAACCTAAAATTGTCATTTAAAAGCTTAATCATTTTGCCAGTACAGCTTGTTCCCTAAGTTTTATGGCAGTCACACAGAATTTGGCCACCCTTAGCATGATCTCTAGATCCTGGTCCTCTACCAGGAGTTTTAGACATTGAAGTTCGGACCCATTTGGAGATTTTTGTATAACAGGAGTGATAAATACCGAGCGTATATCCCCGTAGAAACGGCAGCGTAGCAATACATGAGAGACAGTTTCTACCTCCATCAAGCCGCAGGGGCAGAATCGTTCCGTGTATGGTTTACCCTCGACTCTGCCCTGCAATAAGGCAGATGGCAGCACGTTGAATCTAGCAAGGGTGAATGACCGTCTGTATTTGGGTATTTGTAATTTTGACAAATAATTTGCTGGGTAAATGCTCTCCCATTATCTTTTATTGGTGGGTGTTTATTCAGTGTAGCTTTCCATTTGAATTGGTAGGAATCCAGAAGCCATAATAGCATGCAGAAACATGAGAACATAAGAAGAGCCTCCTGGATCAGGCCAATGGCCCCTCTAGTCCAGCATTCTGTTCTCACAGGGACCAGCCAGATGCCTGGGGGAGCCTGCAAGCAGGGCATGGTTGCAAGATCACTCTCCCCGCACGCAGAAACATTGCTGCCTCCAGCAGGAAAGAGCTTAGTCATCATGGCAAGTAGCCAATTATAACTTTGTCCTCCATGAGTTTCTCCAGTCTTCTTCTAAACCCATCCATGTGCGTGGCCATCACTTCCTCCTTTGGGAGCAAACCCCACAGTTCGCCTGTGTGTGCAGAAATAGCTTCTTTGTCCTGAATCTTCTAACGTTCAGCTTTATTGGATGGCCCTAAGGGCTAGGAGAGAACCTTTTCTCCCTCTCTTCTTTCTCCACACCAGGCATAGTTCATGTACTCATTGTTTTTTTCCTAGAAAAATAGATGCCAGTACCCACCATGTAGTTGTTACAGAAGCGCCACACTTTTTAACAACAAAAAAGAGGTGCAGGTACTGCGTAACTTCGAGTAAAAGGTAAAGGGAACCCTGACCATTAGGTCCAGTCATGACCGACTCTGGGGTTGCGGCGCTCATCTCGCTTTATTGGCCGAGGGAGCCGGCATACAGCTTCCGGGTCATGTGGCCAGCATGACTAAGCAGCTTCTGGCGAACCAGAGCAGCGCACAGAAACGCCGTTTACCTTCCTGCCGGAGTGGTACCTATTTATCTACTTGCCCTTTGATGTGCTTTCGAACTGCTAGGTTGGCAGGAACAGGGACCGAGCAACGGGAGCTCACCCAGTTGAAGGTATTCGAACCGCCAACCTTCTGGGAGACATCCGTGACTCTTCACCAGCCAAACTCATCTCTGCCTCTTGGCCTCCCTCCTCTCCTGCTTCAGCTTCTTCCTCTGATTCCGGACTGCTCTCTGCCACAGACTCTCCCCGCTCACTAAGCCCTGTTAACCTCTTCAGCTTCCAACACCTTCACCTCCTGACTACTCATCGTTGTCCCATCACCATTCCTTGGGTTCTGAGCCTTGTTCCCTTGGTTGTTCCCCGGCTGGTCCCTCCCACCATTCCTCTGCGTCCAACTAGCCCATGGCAGTGGCCAAGGAGGCAGCAGCAGTGATGATAGTAAGATCTGTTGCTCACCTTCCCCCTATCTACTGCCTGAGCCACATTGCTCAGCATGGCTCACATCAGGGCTATCCCTGCCTCCAGGTGATCTGCACCATTGTTCCATTTCTTTGCTGCAGTCTGGCCTCCTCCCTTTAAGTCGGAACAGCTGTCATTCGGGAGGCTGCTCCCATGCTGCCCATGCATAGGCCTCATTTGGGCAGGATGCGACCTCAGTGCCTCCCATGCAGCCGTGCATATGGACGGCATGCTGCTGTTAAAAAAAATATACGGCTAATTGCATCTGGAGGTAGAATTCCTAGCGCAGCCTTTTCCCCGCAGGAAGGAGGAAGCTGTGATAATCCTGCAGCATTAATGAAATTAGAATGTGCCATATTCCGTTAGCAGTGGGAATCTACTCCCGGAAAAGCGAGGGGGAAACCTTCCTTAGCCAAACCGTAGGACTTTGGGCCAGATGGCAATCAGCATGTCACACGGGAGACAAAGTCCTCTCTGTCTGCAAAAATTATGCGGGCTTTACGACCTGTAATTACACTCCCTGCCCCGTCCTCCAAAGACTCCCTCCAGCTCAATAGCTGTTCATTTACAGTTGTCAGCTATCGACTGTCACTTATTTTTTTAAAAGCAAACTTTTTGGGGGAGGAACTTTCCAAACTTCATCCCAATGGAAAATCTGGATTTATTTCTGTTCTTCCGGCGTGCCCTTTGGCGAAATCGCTCTGTTGGTGTGCATGTGCTCCATCGGCCGGTCTTTTGGCAGTCAATGGCCGTACCACATGTGGGCAGCAGTTGGTACTGCTTCCAGTATCCTTACCATCTCAGCTTTCATTTTCATTTTTGAAAATAATACAGCCCCCTCGAGGGAGAGGCCACCCACCTGCCACCTATATTACGTCCTTCAAATTGCACCTTTTCCACAGCGCCTTTGGCGCAACCTCCTAGTTCCTAGGACTACAACAGCTAAGTGTGCGACTTAGCCAAAATACATATACCTCAAATAATGGTTATTTTCTCCCTTCCCCGTCCTCTGTTTCCTGTGCCAAATGTGAAAATGCAGGCTGCTTAAGAACCTGCCCTCTTCTAGCTCTGTAAAGCACCAGACTCATGTAGCTCAGTGGCAGACCATCTGATTTGCATGCAGAAGGTCCCAGGTTTGATCCCTGCAGGTGGAGCCAGGAGAGGCTCCTGCATGAGACTCTGGGGGTGCCAGGCTCAGTTCCCATCTGCAGTGGCTGGCAAGATTCTGAGAAAGTCCTTCTCATCAGAGGGGAAACCAGAGAGGCAATGCAGACACTCTCTTGGCCACCTCATTCAGAAGGCCCAGCTCTGAGAGGAAAGATCTCCTGGGCCCTTTCTCAGAGCCAGGCACCAAGGGGTTGGCATAGAAACCACCGGTAGTGATGCCGTCACATATATACATATGTCAAAGAGTGAGCTGGCAGTAAATCGCGCTGTTCAAAGTTGAAGTTAAGACTCTATTAGCAAAAACACAATCTTCACAGCCCAGAGATGGAAAGAAGAAATATGGGCAATATGGATAGTTATAAAATATAGATTATGAAATAATACACAGTTGGAAATGTTGACAGTATGGGGGGAAGTCCCGAGATTCAGAGTAATCTCTTTATATGGATGTGTATTTGGTATGGTTATAAATTTATATTTGTAAAACCAAATAAAAATGATTTAAAAAACAAACAAACCAAAAATACAATCTTCACAGACTTGCCTAAGTGTCAGGCCCAATGAACACAGCAGTTCATCTCCAGTCGCAGCAGGTTGGGGAGACTCCCGTGACTCTTCGCCAGACTGACTCATCTCTGCCTCTTGGCCTCCCTCTTCTCCTGCTTCTGCCTCTGATTCTAGACTGCTCTCTGCCACAGATTCTCCCTGCTCACTAAGCCCTGTTACCCCTTCGCCTCTTCTTCCCAATATTCTCCCTCTCAAGGGAGTGCTTTCCTTGAAGGTCCACGGTATGGAACAGAACATGCACTCTTTCTCTTGAAAGTGGCACACGTTGCATTTCAGTCTTGCTACATGCTTGGTTTTGCAGGGCACAGAAGAACTCTTCCATGTCCTTCCCAGGTGCCATCTGCAGAGTGACCCCAGGAGCCCATCCTCAGTGGCTGACTCGTCTTCTTCCACTCTGATTGGCTCCAGCTGGGTGAGCTGAAAGACTCCCCTTTCATGCTGATTGGACGGCTCTAGGATGCTGGAGAACGGGACCCTATAGGCACCCTGCTGCAGAAACAGTGATGGTTCTTAATTCCTACCCCAACCTGACCCTGAACCAATACACCTCTGGTTACATTCAATAGGCTTTTAAACTGAGTGTCGTGTGTGAATCTTGTGTTCAGCTACTCTAGCCAGAAATACAGACAAAGTGACTCTCCCTTGTGTCCCACACCACACACTCCTCCCGACTCGTGCTAAATCAAATCAACGTTTGACTCCCAGAGATTAGCAAGCAGGAGTCTTCCCAGGCGCTCTAAGCAAGCCCATCCGTCTCCACGCTGGCGATACATTGAGATGTTTTGCGCCTCCAGAATGTTTCTGGGAATCAAAGGCACTTTTGATATGCAATATTAGACGCATTCCAGGAACGAGAACTTTCTCTCGCTGGGATTTAAGGCTGTCTGCAGACGGCTTAGACCACCCACTTCCACGGTCTGTTTGAAATCTGCCGTGATGCAGATCAGAGGGCTGGCTACTATTGGCATTCGTGCCGTAGATCTTGCCTAACGTCGGGGGAATCCGCGACGTAACTCGACAACGTAGATCAGCCTCCTCCAACCTGGTGCCCTGGAGATGTTTTTGGACAAGATTGTTCTTCCTAAGGAGGCCCCTTTTCTTCCAGGCCGAATGACAGAACGTCTTGGTGTAGTTTGCACTCTCAGCAACACCACAAAAAAACTGCGACTCCCAGGATTATTTGCGGGGAGCAGTGGCGTAACGTGGGTTGTCAGCACCCGGGGCAAGGAAAGTAATTTGTGCCCCCTAACCCGTGGATTTGCGCCCCCTAACCTGTGGATTTGCGCCCCCTAACCCTAACCCCCAGATGTTGCGCCCGGTGTGGCCAGCCCCCCCTGCACTCCCCACGCTATGCGGGGGGCCTTATATAAATGTGAAGTAGCTTTCATACCAACAGAATCGGGTGTCGCTTCTTCCAGGATAACCCAACAATGAATTTGTCTTACTCATGTGGAAAACCAGATATAGGTAGGTAGGTAGGTAGGTAGATGATAGATGATAGATAGATAGATAGATAGATAGATAGATAGATAGATAGATAGATGATGATAGATAGATAGATAGATGGATGGATAGATAGATAGATAGATAGATAGATGATAGATAGATAGATCCGTGAGCATCAGTTTTATGGTCTGATCTGATTTATTTCTTACCTGCCCTTTGCCTACAAGGTCTCAGGGTGCACTGCAGCGATAAATGAAACGACTACAAAAACAGTTATAACCTAAAAAGAAAAGAAAAAGAGTAAAAGCAATAAAGAATGATTCCATACATAAAACAGTTACAATCAATTCGGCACATTTGAAAACAGGTCCACATCTCAGAAATGGTTCCAGTATTATTGCATTATGAAAACAGTTCAAACATATATATTTTGCATCCTGTTTTTCGCCACGTAGGTCTCCTAGCGCTTTGCCTCAATAAAATATACAATATACAAAGTTTAAAATATAAAATAAGCCTCCAAAATTTAAAAGCTGCCTCTGAAAATGGAGACAGAATATCACCATCAGGGTTAGCAGCCAATGGTAGCTTTCTCCTCCATGAATTTGTTCAATCCTTTTTTCCTTTTTTCAAAATAATTTTTATTTCATTTTAAAAATATGAATTTATATAACCATACCAAATACACATCCATATAAAGAGATTACTCTGAATCTCAGGACTCCCCCCCCCATCCTCTCCATGGGTCTATTGTCAACATTTTCAACTTCATATTATTTCCTAATTATATTTTATGTCTATCCATATTGTCCATAGTATTGGTTACATTACAAGTGAGATTAAAATCCTGCTAATGTTTTCATCTGCTTACATTGGTCTCCTAAATAAATTATAAGCTTTTCCCATTCTTCCTTGAATTTCTTGTCTTCTTGGTCCCTGAGCTTTCTGGTCAATTTTGCCATTTCAGCGTAGTCTAACGGCTTAGTTTGCCATTCCTCTCTGGGCTAGTAGCATCTGTGCTGCTGTTGTCACATACATAAAGAGTCTTTCCTTTTCCTTTGGAATGTCAGTACCTACAATTCCTAATAGAAAGGCTTCTGGGTTTTGTTTTGTTTTTTATAAAAGTTATTTTAAACATTTTTTTCAGTTCATTATATATCATTTCCCAGAAATGTCCAATCCCTTTTTCAAAGCCATACAAGTTGTTGAGCAACACTAACTCTTGTGGAAATCTTTTTTCTGTGGTACTGAATAAATTTCTGTCTGTTCCCAGGCATGCAATACTTTCACCTGTTTAGCCTGGGTATGTTTGGCCTAGAAAAGGAGGAGGAGGAGGAGGAGGAGGAGGAGGAGTCTGGATTTGATATCCCGCTTTATCACTACCCGAAGGAGTCTCAAAGCGGCTCACATTCTCCTTTCCCTTCCTCCCCCACAACAAACACTCTGTGAGGTGAGTAGGGCTGAGAGACTTCAGAGAAGTGTGACTGGCCCAAGATCACCCAGCAGCTGCATGTGGAGGAGTGGAGATCCAAACCCAGTTCCCCAGATTACGAGTCCACCGCTCTTAACCACTACACCACACTCAGTAGACTGAGAGGAGATACAACAGCCATCTTCAAACATCTGAAGGGTTGTCACATGGATGATGGAGCAAGCCTGTTTTCTGCTGCTCCGGAGGGATAAGACCCGAACCAATGGCTTCAAATTGCAAGAAAGGAGATTTTGAATAAGCACCAGGAAGAACTTTCTGACAGTGAGGGCTGTTTGAAGGTGGAACTGTCTCCCTTGAAAGGTGGTGGACTCTCCTTCCTTGGTGGTTTTTTAAGAGAGGTTGGCTGGCCGTCTCTCGTGCATCATCTGCATTGCAGGGGGTTGGACTAGATGGCCCTGAGATTCCCTTCCAACTCAACCGTTCTCTCAGAGCCAGGCCCTCTCTCCCATTAGGAAACACCCTGTACTCTGTTGCTTTCACATCTCCCTGCCTTACAGTTCAGGCAGACTTTTCCTGGAGCTGTCGTGGCAAACAACTCGCCTTAGCAGCTTTTAGAGACTGTTCCTCTACAAACAGCTAGGTAATTTCAACGAAGTTTAGTGGGTGGGGGGAGGTATTCAGGCTGCTAAATAACGTGACACGTGCACAATGAAGCACGGAAGCCCCCGGGGCCTCGAATCTCACGCTTTTAGGTGAAGGAAGAATTTTCTACAGGAAGCCAGAGTGGAAACTGGAGACATTTGCAGGCAATCACAAGTGTGCTGTGTCTGGGAAAGACGGGGCGAAGCTGTAAGGAGCGACGGGAATAACTTGAATATTTGGAAGTGGCGGGGGGAATAATAATAATAATGGTGAGTTTGCAGACAAGCCCCA
Source organism: Podarcis melisellensis (assembly GCF_964234715.1). Lineage (NCBI taxonomy): Eukaryota > Metazoa > Chordata > Lepidosauria > Squamata > Lacertidae > Podarcis > Podarcis melisellensis. Next base: position 7,616,029 of record NC_138528.1, on the reverse strand, counting down.
CTGTGTATGGCCAAACTGAGGGGAAGAGGCTCCCGGGGAATAGTGCAAAGTATGGAATAAAGTAATTCCAGGGCTTTGGAGCACAGCCACGAGGGGAGATTGCATCCAGATTTCCATGGGTGTATGAGATAGGGAATAAGGTACATCAAACATGTCCCGGGCAGAGGCCACTGCCCTGCTGTGAATGCTGGAGATTTAATTTAAGGAGACATTGAGTGGGCTCCTCGCCAGGCTGCACAATCCAGTTCTTTCATCGTGTCTGAGGAGGGCAGCCATATCTACCAACAGGTTGCATGCAAAAGCTGCATCAAACTGGATTATAACATTCCAAGGTTTGGGTTATCCACAACCAGACACTGCAGTACCCTCTCCACAGCTGCTAGGTGCCACTGTGGAGAAAGGGGTTCCAGGCTGATTCTTGTCTAGGAAGGGCAAATCCAGTCTTGATGGTGCCTGGTCACCTTCCAGTATAATAATGTTATCTATACTGTGCCCTGGGAGTCAGAAAACCGGGAACCCCTCCCACCGCCCTTCATTCCAGAACAATGACACAGAATCACAGAACTGTAGGGTTGGTGGAGATTCAACTGGCTATCTAGACCAGCTGGAGTTAACTATGAGCAAGACAGGATCTGCACAGGAGTGCTAGGCCTAATGAGCACAGCAACTCAGGTCTTGCCACAGGAAGCAGTTGCCAAGACTAAAGGTCCCTGTGGTCCCCACAGGCATTGAGGTCTCCTCCTCTCCAGGGTGTTTTCCAAGCAATCGGAGACTGCGCCTGCGTGTCTGTCTTTGCTCCTCTTGCTTCATGCATCTCCTGGTTCTGTGAGGCCAGTGGGGAGGGGGGCTTGTGGCAGCAGGAGGGGGGATGCCCTGGCTTCTTAACCAGCCTGTCTTATCTCTTGGCCTCCCTCCTCTCCTGATTCTGGACCTCTCTCTGCCACAGACTCTTCCAGCTCACTAAGCCCTGTTGCCTCATCATCTTCTGACACCTCCTCCTCCCAGTCTTCTCCTTCTCTCACTGATTGCTCATTGTCATCCCACCACCAATCGCCAGGCTCTGAACCTTCCTACCTTGGGGGGGGGGGGGTTCACCAGCTAGTTCCTCCCACCATTCCTCTGCATCCAGCCAGTGCATGAAAACAAGGTTGTTGTGCCATGCCACATTGATATAGTTCCATCATCGCGGAGGCTGCACTAGAGAATAACATTTATATGAGATTTGTGCAGGCTTTGGAGTATTGCACACCACTTAGGAAGCTGTCATATTCCAGCAGGAAAGAGTATTTGCCTACCTTTGTGGCCGCCAGGATATTGGTTTGCTCAAGCTCTCCCAGCTCCTACGCCACCTGGTTGGCAATCTATGTGTGTTTGGCTTGTGAGATTGCAAGTTGTGTGGGCATTTAGTGGACCATCACTTTCCCCATTTTTTTTTGCTTTTATGAAAAAGGCTCTGCCTGCTGTCACATCCCTGCTGTATCTCAGGGGAGAGAGCAGCCAACATCAATGCGCCTCACAGTGATGAGTGAAGAAGAGTCTTTTTCATGGAAGTGTGCTGCAACATGCCAGGAGCACAGCTAAACCACTTTCGCTCAGCTTTCCGTGCTCTCAGTAGTGGCTCAACCACAGCCTTGCCTTGAACACAGACTTTCTGTTTTTAACAACCAGGGTGGGGAGGAAATATTTGCTTTCCATTGCAGACATCTTTCTTAACTCCCTGGAATGAGAAGCTGGAGGAATTCTTTTTCAGTGAATTTTGATGGCCTGATCACAAACTCCTGGGCTGTTATCTCCTGGGCGACGGCCCTTTGGATTTTGCATGTCTCCAAATTTTGCAACTGATTTACAGCTCCCCCCCCCCAAAAAAAGACCAAAAATGTTTGGAAGTGTTTGCATTGAGATAATATTTTGTGATAAAATATTTATGCAGAAGTATTTAAATGCGAATCCTCGATGTTTTTGCAGATTTAATAAAACAGATTAATGAGGAAACAGGACAAAAAGGGGCTAACGAACCCAAGGTTCACATGTGACATAGAATGAACTGATCAACCCATCCCTACTCCTGCACAATACCTTTCTTCCCCTCCAACTTTATACTGGATACAACATACATTGAACGTAATTAATCTATAAAAAAGACTGTACATTGCGGGGTGGTGTGTGCGAGAGAGACATTGCACATTCTTTTGTAATCCAAGAATTTATTTATTTATTTATAACAATTATTTCAAACAAAATAAAGAGAACGTGTTAGCTGCCTTCCCTGGATGAGATGACAAGTCTGTCTAGTCCATCCTCTCTCTCTCGTCTCACAAGTCAGATGTGCTTTCAACTCTTGCAAGCCAGACCATGCAAACATCCAGATCACTGGGGTGTCTTTGAGCCTTGTAGGTCGGGAAATATTGTCAGTTACCAGAGCTAGGTGTTAGTGGCGTAGCGTGGGGGGTGCAGGGGGGCCCTGCCGCACCGGGCGCAACATCTGGGGGTTAGGGTTAGGGGGCGCAAATCCACGGGTTAGGGGGCACAAATTACTTGCCTTGCCCCGGGTGCTGACAACCCACGCTACGCCACTGCTAGGTGTGCTTCCTCCCCATACTGTGTTCATTGTTCTCTGAGCCACGAAGCCATGCTGATGCCCAGTCAATTTTTCTCCCCCTTGCAGGGGGGCCTCAAAGCCTCGATTCACCTGGTGATGTGCAGCCTTGAGTGGCATTTATCCTGCAGTGGCTGTAGCCTCCTCATCCCCCAGGAAGAGATGTTGATGCTGATCTGCCACATCCTTTTTTTACCCCCAGCAAAGGCCTTTTCCCATTATCCTCTCCCCCACTTTTGCTCAGTATTTGAAGAAGGCAATCGGACTGAACTTGTGCTGTATCCCTTCGCCACAAGCCCACCAGCCCCTCATTAGTATTCTCCACATTACACACCGGCTAAATCTGCCCTTGCGTTTCAATCACTGCTGTTTGCAATTACATGCGCGCACCAGCGAATGTGAGCATGGCTTGTGTGCATTGCCTTTCTGCCTTTGATAGTGGAGAATTATATGTTGCACAGTTGTGTGTGAGGCCGAATAATTGTATATGGTTTTGCGCAGATGATCCCTGTGTAAACATATGTAGGTACATAGCCGACTGATGTTGGCGTATAGTTTCCATGTGTAATTGGAATGCGTGCAATCTATGGAAAGCATGATGTATCAAATTAAGAGTCGTTACCGAGATTAGATGATGGGGGGGGCCGCAGTGCAGAAGTAGGTGAAGGGAGGCAGAAAGTCTTGAGCTTAAACTCTGGCATCTTGAAAGGAAAGGACGTCAGCTAGCAAGGCTAGCAAAGACCCTTCAAGGAGACACTGGACTATGGAGGGTCTGTGCCAATACCAGAGTCAGCAATTCTGGGCTGGAGAGACCAATCGCCTGACACTCTAAGGGAGATTCCTGGGTCTATTTCTGGATGAGAGTGCATTTGGTGGCAGTTCGTGCTGCCTCTGGAGAGCTGTGTTCAGTTCTGGGTGAAAGGCCTGGAAACGATGCCCTATGAGGAACGGCTAAGGGAGCTGGGCATGTTTAGCCTGGAGAAGAGGAGGTTAAGGGGTGATATGATAGCCATGTTCAAATATATAAAAGGATGTCACATAGAGGAGGGAGAAAGTTTGTTTTCTGCTGCTCCAGAGAAGCGGACACAGAGCAATGGATCCAAACTACAAGAAAGAAGATTCCACCTAAACATTAGGAAGAACTTCCTGACAGTAAGAGCTGTTTGACAGTGGAATTTGCTGCCAAGGAGTGTGGTGGAGTCTCCTTCTTTGGAGGTCTTTAAGCAGAGGCTTGACAACCATATGTCAGGAGTGCTCTGATGGTGTTTCCTGCTTGGCAGGGGGTTGGACTCGATGGCCCTTGTGGTCTCTTCCAACTCTATGATTCTATGATTCTATGATAAGCGTTGGTCAGCTGGGGTGGACTTAGAGGAGGGCAACGAGGAATGGCGAGAATGGCAGAAGTGGCCAGGGAGGCAGTACAGGTCAAGTTCAGTTGTTCTCCTGGCTTTCCAACACAACACTGAAGGAGAGGAGATATTATTGTTATTTTATTTATACCCAGCCCATCTGGCTGGGCTTCCCCAGCTACTAATAAAACATCAAACATTAAAAACTTCCCTAAACAGGGTTGCCTTCAGATGTCTTCTAAAAGTCAGATACTTGTTTATTTCCTTGACATCTGATGGGAGGACGTTCCACAGGGTGGGTGCCACTACCAAGAAGGCCCTCTGCCTAGTTCCCTGTAACTTCACTTCTCGCAGGGAGGGAACTGCCAAAAGGCCCTCAGCGCTGGACCTCAGTGTCCAGGCAGAACGATGGGGGTGGAGAAGCTCCTTCAGGTATAATGGGCTGGGGCCATTTAAGTTTTTAAAGGTCACCACCAACACTTTGAATTGTGCTCAGAAACGTACTGAGGTAGAGAGAAGTTGTGATTCCAGCTGGCCTTTTGGAGAAACCTCCCAAGAGCATAGGCTAATCCACTCTTCAATTCGTCCTATTATTTCTAAACTTAGAGGTTTTTCCTTTTTTTCAGTTTACTGCTGAGTCGGAAGAAGCGTCAATCCACAAACATTTTGCTCTGATTCAGCAGGAAACATCCTGGGGAAAGCAGCGGGGTGAACGAAAACTGTCTTGGATCCATGGACAGTTCCGAGATCCCTTAAAATTCTATAAAGTCTAGTTAAAATAATCCACAGACTTAACAGATGGGGGCCAATGAGAGCTGTACTCCTACAATGTCTGGAAGGGCACATTGACTATTTCTGGCGGAGCTTGTATACTGTATTTGGTATAATGCAGCTCGCTGAGTTCCCAACCATTTGGAGTGAAATAAATGTGGCATTTAACCTTCACATCTAACATCTGGCAGAATCAAATTTTATTATACAGTCGTACTTTGGTTTTCAAACAGAATGTGTTCCGGAAGTCCATTTGACTTCAGAAACATTCGGAAACGAAGGCGCGGCTTCCAATTGGCTGCAGGAGCCAAATGGAAGTCGCAACAGACATTCAGCTTCCAAGGCAGAGTTTGCAAACCAGAACACCTACTTCCAGGTTTGCAACATTCGAGTTCCGAGTTGTTCATGAACTAAGCTGTTCGAAAACCGAGATACGACTGTACTCGGTCACAGCTACCTGTTAAACAGGAGATAAAACACTGCAGTTGTGCAATTGCTTATATAAAAAGAGCTAATATTGGAGATACAAAATAATAATTAAAAAAGCAGAGCTGCACTTAAACAGAGAGAATCCCTTTGTGAATCTTTGCAATTGGTTGATAAGAGAAAATAAAATGGTAATCTGGTTATTCTTTTGACCATATCAGCCAGAAAGCCGGATCCCATACAAAATTCCTTCCTGGGTGTTTTAGTAAGCCAGGAGTGAATTATCTATTTTGCTCTTTTCTGGAAATGTTTCCTATAGAAAGGGAAGGCATTAACGCTTCTCCTCCTCTGTCCCCGCAGAGACAAAACCATTCTTTATAGGAAATGCAGGAGAGGGAGAAACAGCCATCCAGCACAGTGGAAGGAAAGCAATTAAATCTTGCTCCACAAAGATCAGTGGATATTTTGGAACAGTCAGGTTATCCGAATAATTGGCATGGCCTTTTAAAAAGTCAATAGACAACCCAGGATGAATTGGAGAGCAAGTTTTACAAGCCGCAGTCAGAGTCCTGTACATCAATATCCTTAATCCAAAGATTAAGCATGGATTTTTTTCCTGACCATGACCCCACCTCCCATGGGCCAATTTTGACCAGTGGGTGGGACAACCTGACTGTCAATCAGAGAAAACCGAGGGGCAATAGCATAGCCGTCTTCAAACATTGGAAGGGTTGTCACATGGATGGTGGAGCAAGCTTGTTTTCTGCTGCTCCAGAGGGTAAAATCCGAACCAAGGGATTGAAATTGCAAGAAAGGAGATTCTGACTAAGCATTTGGGAGATATTTCTGACGGTAAGAGCTGTTCAACAGTGGAACAAGCTATTTCAGAAAATGGTAGCCTCTCCTTTGGAGCTCTTTAAGTAGAAGTTAGATGTTGGTGTAATTTAGAAATATGGGTGGAATTACTCCTAAATTCTTGGGTGATGTCTTGAGCAGCCCATCCCTCCCCAGCTGGATTCTGTTCAGCAAAAAGACCCAACTGCACGGGTGTCAGGAATAAATCGCAGGAAGTGTTGGGATGCTGCTGGGAGACGGGGGCAATTGGCAGGGCCCCAGCTGGCTCCAGCCACCGGCCGGCAGCCGGGCGAAACTCCGGATTTCGGAACAGCATCAAAACTGTGACTCGAGCCTCAGAAACCTTTAGAGAGTGAACACGCAATCCAGCAGAGATAAGAACTCTTTGCAGCAGAAGTAGCGGACAGAGACATGTGTAAGCATATTTACAGCATTTATTCAGCAGCAGGACAAAGGAAAAACATGTCTGCTTCCCTTCGTGTTCAAGCAAAACAAAGCAAAAGCAATATACAACGGAAGTTCCCAGCAGACTGTGCTGGAAGTAAACAGACATGTGACATACAACAACTCCACATGCCTGTTCTAAAGGTGGAACGGAACTGTATCCTAACAGGGAGTAGGTGAACTCTTTGTTAGTAGAAACACGGTCAGCTCAGGAGCGCCAGGCTTCACGAGCATCTCAACTCTTTTCGGTAGGTCTTGCCCCTATGAGGCAATTGTGGAGACTGAAGTTCTCTTCTTCTCCAGAGCCCTTCCCAAGCAGTCTGAGACTCTGTTGACATTCTTGTCTCTGCTCCCCCGTCTTCATACCTCTTCCTATGGTGGTGTAGTGGTTAAGAGCGGTAGTCTCGTAATCTGGGGAACCGGGTTCGCTTCCCCGCTCCTCCACATGCAGCTGCTGGATGACCTTGGGCCAGTCACACTTCTTTGAAGTCTCTCAGCCCCACTCACCTCACAGAGTGTTTGTTGTGGGGGAGGAAGGGAAAGGAGAATGTTAGCCGCTTTGAGACTCCTGAAGGGGAGTGAAAGGCGGGATATCAAATCCAAACTCTTCTTCTTCTTCTGGTCCTGGGAGACCAGGGGGGAGGGGAGCTGGTTGCAGCAGGAGGGGAAGACTCCCTGGCTTCTTCAGCAGCCTGACTCATCTCTGCTTCTTGGCCTCCCTCCTCTCTGGATTTGTATAGGGTTTACTCCTTAGCCTATAGATTAATCCGGTCACGAGGGCCTATGTGCTGGTCCCGGGGGTAAGGTTACTGTTACCGTAGTCAAAGTTCATTCCTGAGTCGCTAGACTGGAATTAGTCCACAAGGTGCGAGGCGAGGTCCGAAGCAGGGAGCCGGGCGGGGAACAGGAACACTGGAGGAACAGGACTGGATGCTGGCCGAAACAGCTCTTCAATGACGACATTGCTCCCGCAACCTGGGACTGGGCTGACTGGCCTTTATCTTCCCTGAGGCCAGGGGCGGCCCCGGCCCCCAGGAGCCCCGCCTCCCCTGGCCTTAAGGCGAGCACTCCTCCTGGGAGAAACCAGTTCCCTTCGCCTCTCTGCCCTAAGCCTCTGCAATTCAGGAGAGGCTGAAGGGTTACTGGACCCAGGGTGTGCTGGTCCCGGGGGGAAGGTACCGTTGCCGTAGTCAGAGTTCACAAGATGAGAGGCGAGGTCCGAAACAGGGAGCCGGGCGGGGAACAGGAACGCTGGAAGGTCAGAAGCAGGAGGCCGGGCAGGGAACAGGAACACTGGAAGGTCCGAAGCTGGGAGCCGGGCGGGAACAGGAACGCTGGAAGGTCTGAAGCCAACAACGACGTTGCTCCCGCAACCTGGGACCGGGCTGACTGACCTTTATCTTCTTCTAAGGCCAGGGGCGGTCCCGGCCCCCAGGAGCCCCGCCTCCTCTGGCCTTAAGGCGAGCACTCCTCCTGGGAGCAACCAGTTCCCTTCGCCTCTCTGCCCTAAGCCTCTGCAGTTCAGGAGAGGCCGAAGGGTTACTGGGCCCCGGAGGAGGCTCACCTGCAGACACTGAGTCCTCAAGCACCTCTGGGGCCAGAATGGTTTCACCTGGTGCCTGCTCCTGAGGATCTGACACAGGTGCAGGCTCCTCAGAATCTAGGCCTTGCCCCAGTTCAGCCGGCCCTGGAGGCGGGGACTCCTGTGCAGGCTGGGATTCCTCTGGGTCAGCCTCTGAATCGGAATCCCAGGCCATCACACAGGGGGAGACTCACCTGCAGGCACTGAGTCCTCAACCACCTCTGGGGCCAGAATGGATTCACCTGGTGCCTGCTCCTGAGGATCCGGCCCAGGTGCAGGCTCCTCAGAATCAAGGCCCTGCCCCAGTTCAGCCGGCCCTGGAGACGGGGACTCCTGTGCCAGCTGGGATTCCTCCAGTTCATTCTCAGAATCGGAATCCCAGGCCATCACAGCCTAACATCTTGCCTAGACTGGCCCTTTGACATACAGAGGTGTGCGATTAGTTCCATTTTTCTCAATGTCGCAAGTAGGGAAGATCAAAGGTGACTTCTATATGGACTACAACTCCCAGTAACTGCAGCCAACCTGGCCTGTAGTCAGGGATGATGGGATTTGTAGCCCTACAACATCTGGCAAGTACCACGTTGCATATCCCAGTGTAGCTTTTAACCTCACCCTGGGCAAGTTATAGGAATATCCCAGCAATAATGTTGGCTGCCGTTCTTCCATGCAAAGGAGATGGGGAGAATCTGGAGGAAAGGCAAACCTTGCTGGTAAGAGGACGGTGCTTTTTTATTTTTATTTTTTGAGAAACAGCTCTTTAAATGGCATTTGGAGAAACTCAGGCACCGCAAGCGAAGTAGCTTCCAAATGAGGTGAGATGCTTCACTGAATGTCATTTCCCCAGGATAATTCCAATTGCTGTTTGGTACATGTCATTAGCTGTCAGTAATAAATTTACATAGCGGTGGGGGGGGGGGAAATGACAAATGACAACTGCCGATGCAGGTGGCACGCCAACAAGGGCAGAAATTAATACGGGTGGGTGTGTGTCTTCTGAATGGAGATATGACATCAAAGCGGAGTTGGAGTGGAAATTAAACTGTAGGGCTGGTTTCTCTGGGTTTCTCCTGCTGCGCTGAAAAAGGCTTCTCCCCTTTCAAGCTACTTTCGCACTGCTTGAGAAAACATTTGCCTGCTTGCTTGCATTAACCTAAGATCTGGTTAACCTGCTAGATAACTTCACAATCTGCCGGTTATTTGGTCTGATGCAGGAGATCACCGGGACCACCTAGGCGGCCTGCAGGGGCTAACAAGATTCCCTTATAGGAAGCCTTCAGGCAGGAACCGAGTGCAACAAGCCCCTCCCAGCTTGGGATTCCCAGCGACTGGCATTCAAGTGCATATTGCCTCCAGCAGTGGAAGTGGAACATAGCCATTGTGGCTAGCAGCCACTGGTAACTTTGCCTCCATGGATTCCTCCAAACCATGGGTAGGCAAACTAAGGCCCGGGGGCCGGATCTGGTCCAATCACCTTCTAAATCCAGCCCACGGATGGTCCGGGAATCAGCGTGTTTTTACATGTGTCCTTTGATTTAAAATGCATCTCTGGGTTATTTGTGGTACCTGCCTGGTGTTTTTACATGAGTAGAATGTGTGTTTTTATTTAAAATGCATCTCCGGGTTATTTGTGGGGCCTGCCTGGTGTTTTTACATGAGTAGAATGTGTGTTTTTATTTAAAATGCATCTCCGGGTTATTTGTGGGGCATAGGAATTCATTCATTCTTATTTTTTCAACATATAGTCTGGCCCACCACAAGGTCTGAGGGATAGTGGACCAGCCTCCTGCTGAAAAAGTTTGCTGACCCCTCCTCCAAACTCTCTTTTAAAACCATCCAAGTTGGTGGCATCACTCCCTCTCGCGGGAGCGAGTTTTATGCGCTGTGCAAAGAAGTCCTTTCGTTCGTCTGTCTTCAAATCATCCCAACGCTCAGCTTCGCTGGGTGGCCCCAAGTTCTAATGCTGCGAGAGACAGGCAAAAGCTTCTCTCAACCCACTTTCTCCACCGCATGCAAAATCATACCCCCGCCCATTTAAATTGCTGCAATTATTTCTAAATCTGCAGTTTTATATATAAATTGCCATATACGAATGCAATGCAGATGTGTGTGTGTCCCTTTTTGCCCTTTGTTCCGTGACGCATTTGCTCCTGCATTTCTGGGGGTTGGACTAGATGACCCTTGGGTTCCCTTCCAAATCTACAATTCTATGCTTCCATAGTATTTCTAACAGTGGGTAGGTGGGTGCTATCAATATTAGCATACATTCATACATTCAAAACACATTCTGTAAGCCTCTCATATGCTGTAAGCTGCCCAGAGCGGTTGGGGAAACCCAGCCAGATGGGTGGGGGTAGATCTAATAAAATTATTATTATTATTAATAATAATAATAATAATAATAATAATAATAATTTCTCCTTTTCCTTACCCCCCCCCCCAAAAAAACCCCAGTTAACTGTAGTTTGTGAAGGGGTGCTGTGAACCATAGTTCTACAAAGGGAGAAACTACAGCTCCCCTTTGCTGTAGTTCTTGAGGGGGTGGGTTCCTTTAAATGCATTATGTTTACGCAGCCTTTGTGCCTGTTTTCAGTTACGATGGAACGTTGCGCTGCATCAAATTCAGACGTAGCTGCTTGAGAGCTTAATCCAAAAGCCAAGTCCGTCTTCTGCTCTGCGTTTTGCATTAAGCTTTTGGAGAAGTCTGGCTGCAGTCGGTTTCCTTTTTCCTTGTGGCTCCTTTCGATGCAATTTCACAGCTTTCCCCGGGCCCTCGACCCGCTGTTTGTGCAGTCTTGGCGGCTGCATGTTCAGGCAACTGCCGGTAACCTTGGAGACTTGTCAATGTGGCGGGAGAGGAAACTGGCTTCCCTCTCTGAAGCCCAGACAAGGGGCAGACATTTGCCATTAAAGGAGACCTTCCCGCAATTTCCCTCTTAGTGTTCAGTAAATGTTCCTGCCCTGCCATTAGCAGAACACTCTCCATCTTCTAAGCGGCTCCAAATCTTCATGTCATTAATTCACGCGGCAACCCTCTGTTGTTATCTCTGCTCTGAGGGGGCCTGAGTAGTTTAATCAGCTCCTATCCCCCTTTTCCGTAAGCCTCTAAACTCAAAGGGAAACACAACAAAACCAAACAAATGAAAGCATTCAGCAAGCGATTCATCGCACAAGCTGTGTACACACCGTACGTTTGAAGCACCCAAAAGAATTATGGGAACTTACCCCTCGCAAGGCTACATTTCTCGGGATTCTTTATGGGCAGTCGTGCGTTTTAAATATGCTTTAAATGCACGGAAAGAGCGCGAGATCTTACCTCATTCGCGCTTTCTGAAAGGAGACAAAAGGCAAAACACAGCCACCTTTTTGAAATTTGCACTTTTTGAAATTTCGCGGTGCAGTTTCCCAGCCAGAAAAGATGCGCAGAAATGCATATAAGGGGGGGGGAGTGTATACAAATGCATATATTAGTGGAAATAATATGAAGTATGGCTCCATGATCACTGCAGATGGTGACAGCAGTCACAAAATTAAAAGACGCCTGCTCCTTGACGATGGCAAGCCTAGACAGCATCTTAAAAAGCAGAGACATCACTTTGCCAACAAAGGTCTGTATAGTTAAAGTCATGGTTTTCCCAGTAGTGGTGTGTGGAAGTGAGAGCTGGACCATAAAGAAAGTTGATCGCCGAAGAATTGATGCTTTTGAATTATGGTGCTGGAGGAGACTCTTTAAAGTCCCATGGACTGCAAGAAGAACAAACTGATCCATTCTTAAGGAAATCAGCCCTAAGTGCTCACTGGAAGGACAGATCCTGAAGCTGAGGCTCCAATACTTTGGCCACCTCATGAGAAGAGAAGACTCCCTGGAAAAGAACCTGATGTTGGGAAAGATGGAGGGCACAAGGAGAAGGGGACGACAGAGGACGAGATGGTTGGACAGTGTTCTGGAAGCTACCAGCATGAGGTTGACCAAACTGTGGGAGGCAGTGGAAGACAGGAGTGCCTGGCGTGCTCTGGTCCAGGGGGCCACGAAGAGTCGGACACGACTAAATGACTAAACAACAACAAGAATATAAGAAATATAAGAGGAGCCCTCCTGGATCAGGCCAGTGCGGGATGAGACCCCAAAGCGGGGGTGAGGACTTAAAAACATCGCAGTGAGGACTGTGAACACTCAGCCACTGCATAATGCTGCCTGCTTAACTGCCAGGGTGCGAATAGGAGACAGGAATTGGGTGGGTAGAATGGAACAGAATGGCTATAATCCCAAATATCTGCACTGCACGCTGCAACATTCTGTTGCAGGTCTCCATATGCTTTCGTAGTGCCCTGCTGCAACAGCAGGGGTAGGCTCTGTTCTGTTTAAGGTACCAGGAGTCTCAGCCTGGTGGCATCTCTGGGGAAAGGGGACTAGGAAAGCCTTCCTTAGGTACCTCGGACAAGGCAGTAGGATCATTGGGGTACAAGACAGCTGTTTAAATATATCCTAACTTAAAGCACTCCCTGAGCGAAACGGGGCAAGGAACTTGCCAAAAGTAACCAGACTCCTCGAGGAGGTTTGGCCGCTGCCAAAGGAATATTATGCACACTTATTTTTAATAGGAAACCTGAGTCCAGAAAGGTTTGCTACAGATCAGCCAATCCCCTGGAGTGGACAGGGGCAGGCCTGTAACACCAATTAATGCCTCGGAAAGCTGGCATTAAGCCCGTGCCAATTAACACAGCCGCGCTTGTGTCCCTCGCTGAGCCTTCTGGAAAATCTGCCCTCAGAGAGGCGGTGCGGAAGGGCTGTTCCCTTTGCTTTTCCGGCCAAACTGGGTCTCAGAAAGAGAAGCAGCGTGGTCTAGGGGTTAGAGTGTTGCGGACGACGAGGTGGGAGAGACCGGGGTTCAGATCTGACCCCAGGCATAAAGCTCACTGGGTGACCATGGACCGGTCACAGTCTCTCATCCTAATCCATAGCAGAGTGCAGATTTCCACACAGATTGATTCTGAGCAGAATTCAGTGTTGGTGCTGACCATTAAAGCCCTAAATGGCCTCAGTCCAGTATACCTGAAGGACTGAGGTCCAGCGCCGAGGGCCTTCTGGTGGTTCCCTCACTGCGAGAAGTGAGGTTACAGGGAACCAGGTAGAGGGCCTTCTCGGTAGTGGCGCCCGCCCTGTGGAACGCCCTCCCACCAGATGTCAAAGAGAACAACTACCAGACTTTTAGAAGGCATCTGAAGGCAGCCCTGTTTAGGGAAGCTTTTAATGTTTGATGCATTATGGTATTTTAATATTTTGTTGGAAGCTGCCCAGAGTGGCTGGGGAAGCCCAGCCAAATGGGCAGGGTATAAATAATAGATTATTATTGTTATCTTGATTGCTGGGAACCACGGGAGGGGAGAGGGCTCTTGTGTTCGAATCCTGCTTGCAGGCTTCCCGCGGACATCTGGTTTGCCACTGTGAGAACAGGGCTACATGAGCCAGTGTGGTGTAGTGGTTAAGAGTGGTGGACTCATAATCTGGTGAACCGAGTTCGCTTCCCCGCTCCTCCACATGCAGCTGCAGGGTGACCTTGGGCCAGTCACACTTCTCTGAAGTCTCTCAGCCCCACTCACCTCACAGAGTGTTTGTTGTGGGAGAGGAAGGGAAAGGAGAATGTTAGCCGCTCTGAGACTCCTTCGGGTAGTGATAAAGTGGGATATCAAATCCAAACTCTTCTTCGTCTTCATTGACCTGATCTAGCAGGTCTCTCCTGTTAAAAAAAAAGGCTCAGAGAGCAGATGTTTGGGAAGATCCCTTGCCCCAAACCCTTGAGAGATGCTGGCATCGATAGTAGGATATCCTACTACTCATTCAATGCATCACTTTCCTATCCTCAATCTAGCAGCTGAGTTTGCTGACCTTGCAATTATGTGCATTTTAAGGGCAGGAACGCATGTCTTTCTATTTCATCTGAAAACATGAAACTGCTTTAAAATTCCATGAGCCGCGGAGACAGGATGTCCCCTAAGCAGGGCCACATGCATTTTGTGATTCTAACCAAGTGGTGGGATTTGTTAAGAGGGCTTAGAGATGCCGTGCTCTGAGAACTCTGCTCAACTGACATGCCTGTTTATTTAACAGATCTATATCCTACTTCCTCGCAAACGTGAGCAACGAGGAGAGTCTTTTGGCTTAGAATAATAAAATCATACAATTGTAGCGTTGGAAGCTACACCCAAGGGTCATCTAGTCCAACCCCCTGCAATGCAGGAATCTCAGCTGAAGCATTCGTGGCAGATGGTCATCCAACCTCTGCTTAAAAACCTGAAAGGAAGGAGCAGGAGAAAACAAGCTTGCTTCCTCTTCCATGGGGCAGCCCTTAAGATATTTGAAGGTGGCTATTATCTTCTCTCAGTCTCTTCTTTTCCAGGCTAAACATACCCAGCTCCTTCAACCACTCCTCATAAGGCTTGGTTTCCAGACAGTGGCGTAGCGTGGGTTGTCAGCACCCGGGGCAAGGCAAGTAATTTGTGCCCCCTAACCCGTGGATTCGCGCCCCCTAACCCTAACCCCCAGATGTTGCGCCCGGTGTGCCCGGCCCCCCCTGCACCGCCCACGCTATGCCACTGTTTCCAGACACTTGATCATCTTGGTCACCCTTGTGCTGGGCCCAGGGGTTAACCCGAGCAATGCAGTCCAGGTCCAGTCCTGAATCTAAGGGTTCCGCGAGGAGTCAGTCCGACAGGGCTAAGGCAGGATACAAGGCAGGAAACCAGGCTAGGTCAGGCATAGGGTCTCAGGCAGGTTCTAGCAAACAGCAATGTTGCTCCCACAACCTGGGGCAGGGTCCAACAGCCTTTTTTCTTTGTCAGGGTAACGGCCAGTCCTGATCCCCTAGCAACTCACCTCCCTGTTTCGCCCAAAGGCGAGCACTCCTCCTGCGAGTACTCAGGTCTCTCCTTCTCTCAGACCTCAGTCTCTGCAGCTCGGGAGATGTCGGTGGGTTACTAGACCCAGGGGTGCCTTAGCCTCCCCTGACCCAACTGGTAGTGGAGCAGCTGTAAGTGAAGGCCCAGCTGAATGCAAGGAAGTCATCCCCGCATCTGGAGACAGGGCAGGCTGAGGCCCCTGACTCGGCCCAGCTGGTGTTTGTTGCAGGGGGACCTGTGCAGACTGGGACTCTTCAGAATCAGGCCGCAGACTTGGTTCAGATGCTGCCTGAGGCAAAGGATTCGGTGCGGACTGAGACTCCTCTGGTTCCGAGTCTGAGCCCGAGTCCCAGGCCATCACAGCCCTTCTCTGCACACCTTCCAGCTTGTCAACATCCTTCTTAAATTGTGGTGTCCAGAACTCCAGGTGTGGTCTGACCAAGGCAGAATAGAGTGGTATTATTGCTTCCCTTGATCTGGACACAATACTTCCGTTGATGCACTCTAGAATAGTGCTAGCTTTTGTGCTGCTGCATCACATGGTGGACTCACGTTAAGCTTGTGGTCAACTAAGACCTCCCTAGATCCTTTTCACATGTACTGCTAGTAAGCCAGGTGTCCCCCATCCTATGTTTGTGCATCTTGGTTCTTCCTGCCTAAGTGCAGAACCTTGACATTCGTCCCTGTTGACATACATTTTGTTAGCTTGGGCCCAGTTCTCCATTTAACATTTTATATGCTGTCCGGTACCCTTAGAACAGCGTCCTCACTCCTCTCTCATTGGCATATAGGAAGCCGCCTTAGGCTGAGTCAGACCATTCATCCATCTAGCTCAGTATTGTCTACACCAGGGGTCAGCAAACTTTTTCAGCAGGGGGCCAGTCCACTGTCCCTCAGACCTTTTGGGGGCTGGACTATATTTTTTGGGGGAAATAATGAACGAATTCCTATGCCCCACAAATAACCCAGAGATGCATTTTAAATAAAAGGACACATTCTACTCATGTAAAAACACGCTGATTCCCAGACTGTCCATGGGCTGGATTTAGAAGGCTGGATCCGGCCCCCAGGCCTTAGTTTGCCTACCCATGGTCTACACTGACTGGCAGCAGATCTCAGAGGCTTTGGGCAGGAGGCAAACCCCAGCCCTAAGTGGAGATGCCAAAGGCAGTATGCATGCAAAGCAATTGCTATGGCCCTTCCCTTAACAATAATAGTAAGATTCCAGTCTTCACGCTTCTCGGTTTAAGTAGGGGCAAAAGAAGGTGCAAAACCCCGAGGCAAACCAATTGGTCCATTTCGCTCAAGATTGTCCACAATGCCTGGAAGCAACTTCCTAAAGATTAAGGCAAGAGATTTTCCCAGTCCTTTCTGGAGATAGGTGGGGGGGGGGGAATGGTAAAGGACCCCCGGATGGTTAAGTCCAGTCAAAGGCGACTATGGGGTTGTAGCGCTCAACTCGCTTTCCGGGTCATGTGGCCAGCAGGACTAAACTGCTTCTGGCACAATGGGACACCGTGACAGAAACCAGAGTGCACGGAAATGCTGTTTACCTTCCCGCCACAGCGATACTTATTTATCTACTTGCACTGGTGTGCTTTTGAACTGCTAGGTTTGCAGGAGCAGGGACTGAGCAACGGGAGTTCACCCCATTGCAGGGATTCAAACCGCCGACCTTTCGATCGGCAAGCCCAAGAGACTCGGTGGTTTAGACCACAGCGCCACCCGCATCCCCCCTGGAGATAGCATACCCATGGGGTTGGTGTCCAGTGAAATGTGGACATGTTTAAGGGAGCATGTTCAACGTAGGAAGGGCCACTCTAGTGCAAACAGGAATTGAGCAGGAAGCGCGAACAGTCTTCTGTGCATTGTGGGTTTTTTTGTTTTTGAGGGGATATTTACTGCAAACTTTCACAAGACCCATAGGATGTACTGGTGGGTGTATTGTTGATTACAGGTGCTGCCCATTTTTGCAAACTTACATCTGGCTGTTCTTGTTATGCTGCATCTATAGTTTTGCGAGCCGATCAAGCAACCAGATTTTATGTCTTCATCTCCGTGCAACGTCCTGTTGCAATGGAGTGGGGGGCTCAGACCACAGGAGAGGAAAACCTCTGGCCAAGAGTGGATGAAAAAAGAAAAAAAAGAAGTTTTCACGGATGGATGTACAAAGCTCTGGCAAGGGTTGGGGAATGCTATGGAAGCAATTAACCCATGAACTAGCAGGATAAAATAGCTCCAATAAGTGGTCCTCGTTGCGGTCATTGTTTGGTGGTTGTGGGGAGACTTAAAATCAGAGACTCCAAAGCATATGGAGAAGTGCCGTCCAGAGAAAACAGACTCCGGGGCATCTGATAGCTTGTTCATGTGGTCTGGCACCTTATCCTGTGGTTTAAATCTACAAAGAAACCGCACCCTATATGAGATGCCCCCCCCCCTCATTTCTATATACTGTAATCCATAAAATGTGGGATGTTTGGGATATATAAATATGCTTCCCTGAGTCTCAGCAGCGTCACCCACAGACAAACAAGCACCCGGTTAACGTTTGTAACGGTGCTTGGAATTGTCATTTTACCCCCCTCCGAAAAGGGCCCAATTCTATTCCAGTTCAACTCACAATTCCGTAATGTGGTCCTTGGCATCATCGCCTTCCTCACAGCCCAATCCTACACACTGCTCTTCTAAAGTAGATACGTAAGAAGACATAGGATTCAGCAAGACTGGTAAAGAAAAAGCAAACACTGAGGTCCAGATCCGAGGGCCTTCTGGTGGTTCCTTCATTGCGAGATGTGAGGTTACAGGGAACCAGGCAGAGGGCCTTCTCGGTGGTGGCGCCCGCCCTGTGGAACGCCCTCCCATCAGATGTCAAGGAAATAAACAACCATCTGACTTTTAGAAGACAGCTGAAGGAAGTCCTGTGTAGAGAAGCTTTTAATGTTTGATGTTTTATCGTGTTTTTAATATTCTATTGGGAGCCACCCAGAGTGGCTGGGGAAACCCAGCCAGATGGGCGGGGTATAAATAAATAAAGAACACCACCACGTATGTGCGATATAACATTGTGCCACCAGTTGGCGACTTGGGATCCCGTTTTTCTCAACCTGCTTTCCCTGTTTAAATTTACAACGCTTTAAACTGAAACACTTCTTTGATGTGTCTGAATCCAGCCTTAGAGGTGGTGGACTCTCTTCCTTGGAGGTTTTCAAGCAGAAGTTGAATGGTCGTCTGTCATGGATGCTTTAGCTGAGATCCCAGCATTGCAGGGGGTTGGGCTAGTATACAGTTCTGTGATTCTATTATCTTCAGTGAAAGCACCTCACGTAGCAGGGCTTTGTTTATTTTCTGACAATTTTTTTAACCGCTGTGTGTTAACGTAATGCCATGGTGGTGTACAGCAATGGCGATAAAAACAGATGGTGTAATTATCAGAAGATGAAAAAAAAAAGTTCTGCGGATTAGATGTACCCCTTTTAAAAAAGAGAGAGAGAGCATTGTGCGAGAATTTTGCAGGCCGTTTGCC
Organism: Podarcis melisellensis; assembly: GCF_964234715.1. Classification (NCBI taxonomy): domain Eukaryota; kingdom Metazoa; phylum Chordata; class Lepidosauria; order Squamata; family Lacertidae; genus Podarcis; species Podarcis melisellensis. The sequence continues at coordinate 7,597,586 of NC_138528.1, read as the reverse complement.
CGTCTTCCTCTCTCCAATCAACTGTCTCAGAAATGGCCTCGTACGAAACGCAACGGTCAAAGACGTCATGTGGAGTTTGGACGCTCTCAAGGGGACTTTGATTCAGTAAAGCAACAAATGGTTTGAATTAGAGAAAATGTATGCAATCGTTTCACTGGGCCCAGATACAATCGCACTCCGCTGTGGTTCATGTTTTGCATGGAAAGAAAGAAAGAAAGGAAGGAAGGAAGGAGGGAGGGAGGGAGGGAGGGAGGGAGGGAGGGAGGGAGGGAGGGAGGGAGGGAAGGAAGGAAGGAAGGAAGGAAGGAAGGAAGGAAGGAAGGAAGGAAGGAAGGAAGGAAGGAAGGAAGGAAGGAAGGAAGGAAGGAAGGAATCTGCTTCTTTCCAAGAGCGGAGAATTCCAAGCTACCCACCGAAAGGAGTAAGCAGCCATGCTGAGCGCAAATATGCTGCAATAGGGGGAAAGAAAAGAGCAAAACAGTCAGGTCGGAATCCTCGAAAAAAGAGAAGCCAGTATGATGCAGTAGACGAAAATTGGCCTGCGCCCAGAGAGAGGCGGATTCAAATTCCTGCTCCCATGATGCTCACTGGGGTGCTTAAAGACTCTACGACCTGAAAGTCAATACACTATATGCACTTTTCTTTGTTTTTGCTTTACTTTGCTTTTTACACAAGAAAAATCTTTAATGAAAACTATTAAAAACACACACAGACAGGGTTGAGGATAACATGTACCCTGCCCTAAAGTTCATGAAGGAATGGCAGAATCTGCACATATTATTATTACAGTAAGATAATAATAAGGGACTCTGGTTTTGAAACGTGCACTTTTATGTCAGGATAAATATTAGTTCCTTCTCTTACAGAATACTTTCCAGGACAGGGAAAACTAGTTGTTATATATGTAAAATGGAAGTTCTAGAGACACAAAGGCATTGATCCTTGGTGTGTTTACTTGGTAGTATGCCCAATGAAAAAAAAATATATATCAAACACTGTATTCTGGGCTGCATCTGTTATCATTCTTCTTCTTTTTTGGCGATCCCTCGTAGCTGAGTAAAATTGTCTTCCATAAACACGGTTTTAACAATGAGTCCGTAAGTGACTGTGGAGGCCAATTCTGGATCCACACGTCCTTCCATATGTTGGGATACTGCCAGGGAGACAAAGGCCACCACTGCCTCCACGTCGACTCCAGACGTCCATCGATCTCCCGTAGATACAGTATCAGCGATTAGCGACACAAGCTCCAGAAATAGATTGCCACATTCCTGGGCTGATGCACACTCTATCAGCAGAATTCACACACAGCAAAAGTTGCACTCAGGAGGGTATCATTTAGAATGTTTATTCAGCGTTGGTCAGAACAAAGAACAAACATGACTGCCTGCTAGCGTGCTCTGGCGCAGAGAGAGAAAACGAAAGCAATAGCAAACATAAACATCCTGTGAACAGGAAATACGCAGACTCTGTGACTCACAAGCCTGCTCCCTTTTAAGGTGGAACGGAAATATCCTAACACCATAGTGGGGACATAGGTTTCCGGGCGGGAGCTGATCATGGTGAGGGTTTGCTAAACGCGTCTTCCTCTTAGCACATTTCTCCCTTGCATCCTGAGTTCGAGTGTCTTCAAAGCCCATGACACCTTTGGTAAAGGCTGTTCTCCAACTGGAGTGCTCACAGCCCAGTGTTTCCCAGTTGTCGGTGTTTATACTACATTTATTTTTAGATTTGTCTTGAGACAGTCTTTAAACCTCTTTTGTTGACCACCAACATTACACTTTCCATTTTTAAGTTTGGAATAGAGTAGTTCCTCTGGAAGAGGATCATCAGGCACCCGCACAACATGACCAGCGTAGCTGGAACAGAACTTCTTGGCTGCCAGCACAAATTTAGCTACCTGGTGTGTAACATATAGAAGTTGATCTGCAAGGAGTTCAACTGTTGCTTCCTGTGCGGATCGACCTGGAAGCCAATTAAGAACTGGCAATATAAATTCCCCTCTGGGCATTGTATACAGGGGGCAAATCAGCAGAGAGAGAGTGAGGGCCTCTGCTTGATTGCACCCATGTATACATTTGTGATCCATAAGGGGAATTCCCCAATATCTCCCCTCTAATATGATGAGGGCATCCGTTGAAATCTTAGTTCTACAAAGGCGCTGTGTTGTTGTGGGAAGGTCAGAGTCTCAAGGTAATGGGGCCTTGAGTAATGGGCCTTTATTTGGTAGTACCAAGCAGAGGAACAGGCAGCAATGAAGGATGCTCTGTCTTGGTTGGCATCCTGATCAAAAAACCAATTTCTAAAGTCACACAAGCTAAGATCTAAGTAGTTCTCCAATTGGAGAGTATAAGCCCCAAGCTTATCTTGGCATTTTTGTGCCCAGCCTCCTGTCCTTAGTTGCTCTAACCAGCAGAGCTTAGTAAGGGTATGACCCTCAAAGGCATTTAGTTTGTGCCCATATCTCAGATAGGCTGGATCAATTCTGGCTGCTAGTGAGGGGAGGCCCAACTCAGCTCTCAGATGGGCTGCCAGTGTCCCGCAGGGAAGGCCCAAAATCTGCCCCATGAATTCATGTTGTAGGACCTCTATTTCAGATTTGACACCAACTCCCCATATCTCAGCCCCATAGAGCATTTGGATGATGATTTTAGATCTGTCTAAAATGATTAGATGATTAACTGGCTGCCCTTTGAATGGAAGAACCTATATAGCTGCCCAGTAGAACAGCCAGGTATTAGCTCAATTGCTTCCAGATGGGGTTTCCATGATAACTTCCCATCAATAAGTAATCCTAGACAATTAATTCTGGGTACTTTCTCAAGGGTGTGACCATCTACAGAGTCCACCTGGACTTGGTAGTCCTCTTGCCAAATGCAGTGACCTTGGTTTTAACGTAGTTGATTTTTAGATGCTCTATTTTACACAGCTGTCCAAGTTTAACCAGTATCCTTCTAAGTCCGATTTTATTATGGGAGAACAAAACTTCAAGTTATTGGCATAGAGCAGAACTGGCACTCTATGATTCCTGAGGGTGGGGGCGAAGAAGGAAGGGGATGCCATATCAGGAATGAGATTGTTTATATAGTAATTAAATAGGAAGGGTGCCAGTATACATCCTTGCTTGACACCTCTGTTAACTGGAGTGCTTTGAAGGCCCGGTCTCACTTGCATGAAATCCCCTGATGTAGTTGTTGGATGAGCCAGAGAAGACTTTGAAATAACAATAAACCTGGATCCTTCGGAAAGCCTTTGGCTGAACTGATCTTACCATATTTAGACTGCCGTCTGTCGTTTTCTGAGAATGAAATTGCTGGTATCCTTATGCAATTATACAAATCTATGGTGCATCTGGAATGCTGTGTATGGTGCTGGTCACCTCACCTCAAACAGGGCATTGTAGAGCAGGGAAAGTTTCGGACAAGGGCAACGAAAATGGTGAATGGGATGGGACAGCTCCCCTGAGGGGAAAGGTTGTGGCGCTGGGGACTTTTGAGAGAAAAGGCGAGTAAGGCGAGACCACAGGAGGAGAGAGGGCTCTTGTGCTCATGTTCTTCTTCCTGGTTTCCCACAGGCATCTGGTTGGCCACTGTGAGAACAGGATGCTGGACTAGGTGGGCCATTGGCCTGATCCTGTAGGCTGTTGTTGTTTAGTTGTGTCTGACTCTTCATGACCCCATGGACCAGAGCATGCCAGGCACTCCTGTCTTCCACTGCCTCCTGCAGTTTGGCCAAACTCATGCTGGTAGCTTCGAGAACACTGTCCCGCCATCTCGTCCTCTGTCATCCCCTTCTCCTTGTGCCCTCCATCTTTCCCAACATCAGGGTCTTTTCCAGGAGTCTTCTCTTCTCATGAGGTGGCCAAAGTATTGGAGCCTCAGCTTCAGGATCTGTCCTTCCAGTGAGCATTCAGGGCTGATTTCCTTCAGAATGGATACGTTTGATCTTCTTGCAGTCCATGGGACTCTCAAGAGTCTCCTCCAGCACCATAATTAAAAAGCATCCATTCTTCGGCGATCAGCCTTCTTTATGGTTCTTCTTATCATCAGTTCACACTTTGGTGCAGCAACTGGGTTCTCTTTCTTTCTTTATTGAATTTATATCTCGACCTTCCTCTCAAGGAACCTGGGACTTTCTGCAAGCAAAACTGGCTGGTGGTCTATCCCCTAATTTGCTTAGAAGAGATACAACACATGAAGTCCATTGGCACACCTCACAAAAGCAAGGCCTTCAATTTAGGATAGGTTAGTGGGGGGGATCCCCGAGCAACAGAGGATATTTCTAAACCCACCCCCTGTGAATTCCACCAGGCGCTAGAGATACAATGAGATTAGGCTGCCTGTTGAACAGGCCGTTGTTCAAACGGCTACCCAGTGCATTTTATTGGTGTCCTGGAGAGGTGTGTTGAGTTTATATTTCCAGTAAAAGGCTGGTCTTTGCAGAATGCCTTTGGTACACTGGCCTTTCAGATCTGTCTAAAGCAGATGGGACTATTAAACCGGATAATTTGCTTACTCAGTTACTGCAGCTCCGTCTAAAAAAGGAACTGAACTTGAAAAAGTCAACCGCGCCATGTGAATCTGATGAAATGAAACTCAGAGCCCCACAAGTCCCTTAATCAGGAAAGACAAAGCAACGACCTTACCTTGGTCTCGGATGGACAGGGAGATGCAAAGATGCTGCCCCAATTTCAGTAGTGGTGGACAGTGATTTAGTTGAGAACAATCCTAGTAGTGACCCAGTATCGCTGGGGTGCTGGAGAATAGTATTTGCTATTGTTCTTCAGTTCTCCATGACATTTTGTTGTGAGCAGGGATTTTCAACTCTGACGAATATGAAAGATCAGAAAAGAGAAGGGCTTCTTTGGGTTGATGAGGAGATGAGAGTTTGTGTCAAACTAGACCAAATATAAAGGGGATTACCTGGCAAAAACAAGGTCACACCTCTCAGTGTATACGTATTTAAGGTACAAAAGTAAGAGGCTCGTTTATAATTATATTTTGGAAGTGATTCATGCTCTTATGTAGCTGCGTTGTTTTATCCTTTCTGGCTGTCCCATGTTCATATCATAAAGTTAATTGTGTTCCGCATTATCAATAAAGCACTGCTACATCTTTTTCTATGTATTTCTTACCCAGAAAAAAGTCAGAATGGTGCATGCAAGTTTTTATTCTGAAAGTGTGGCCCAGGAGGAAAGTTTGAGAACCACTGCTCTATACTCTCCAACACTTTGAAGCCAAAATCTGGAACGCCATCTTCCCATTATTATTTTTTTTCGCAGCCATTTTGGTTGCCATGATCTCTAGTGATTCTGTGCCACGTTCCCCCCTTCCCTGGAAAAAAACCGCTTTTGGGGGGAGAAATGGTGCTGTGAAATCCCGTGAGATCACGGCAACCAAAATGGTCACTGTTCTCTCGTGATTAAAAAAAAAAAAGCGATATTCCAGTTTTTCCAGGACGCTTGAGGGAAATGCTGGTCTACATAGACTGGCAGAGGCCTTCTGGAATTTCTCTTCCTGCCTTACCTGGAAATGCCATTCCGGAGCAAACCTGGGACCTTCTGCATGCAAAGCAGATGCTTCTCCAGGAAGGCGAGACCATCAGAGTCTCTTGGCCTGCCGATGTTTTTATCACTTTTCCATCCATCAAACAAGAATGAGACTCTACAGCGTGCCTGTGGAGGGGCTCCGACTCACAGCTGTGGCAGGCGGCCCAGTTGGCTGGCATCACCCAGCTGCATTGCCACATCCAGGGCACAAAAGCTTCCCTGTGCGGCAGGCCAAACATCTGCAAGCAGCATAATGAAAAGCACCCCCCCCCAATGTAACATACAGGTTTTGTACTGTTCCCCAAATACAATCCTGCTGGATGGATTGTCAGCGGAGCTAGCAGTTTAAGCGCACGATATGCAAGGAGTCATTCAGCAGGGTTTTCTGATTGGAAAAAAGAAAATGTGCTCCAAGTCACGTTTCCACTCAGCCTCCCCCTCGCAAAACCAACTGTAGGAAATAATCAAGCATATAATCTATGCATAAAGGATGGGATGGTATTTGTTTTGCATTATTTCCTACATACCTCTTCAAACGTAGAGGTGGCACTTCTAATTTGTGGCGGGCCACTCAGCCCTTAATCGACTTGCCTTTGCCAACACTTCTGTGGAATAAATCACCTGTTTAACAATTTTACAGATGGGGAACAAAGGATGAGAAATACTAGGCTCACCCAGAGCTACAAAGCACGTCTGTGTAACAGAAGCAGGAGTTAAATCGTGTTGACAGTTCACCTCATCCTCCCTCTTCCTGCAGGCAAGGCCGGGAGCTGGATAGAACCACCAGTTCTGTCACCTGGAAAATCCCCCAGGGCGTTCAGGAATCCATCCTATTCCATAAGACTCCGGTGGGGATGAGGAGAAATTCAATTCCGTTTGCATTTAACGTAGAATCTATCAAAGGTGCATGTTCCAAAACAATACAAGAACCAAAGGTTCAGACATACTTTGAAATTTGAATTAATCCCAATGCCATGATGCAGTTGGCAGCTAACGTCTACCAAAAAACTGCATATATTGGCAGGAAATGAACATAGAAATGAACTTGTTAGTGAAAATCACATGCAAAATGGGGCTGGACTAGATGACCCTTGGAGGTCTCTTCCAACTGTACAAAAAATATTTCTTTTTTACTTTGGGCAACAGCCCTGCATTATTTGAGCTGAGACATTCTCACTTCGCTTGAGAAGCCTTCTCTACTTCCCTTCTCATTTCCATAATGCTTTTCCATAAATGTATTTGGAAAAAATGCATTTTATTCAATCGCTTGCAAAAATATGTGTTGAATGCTGTCCCTGTTGAGGGGCATCTGTCTCCCCTATTGTGAACATACAGGAAGAATTTTAAAACAATTCTTGTTTACCCAGGCATTAGACAGCTGAAATATTGTTCCCACCAACCTAGAAATCATTAGCTGTGAGGATATGTGACTGTTTGGAAATGGTTTTAGATGCTTTTAATTGTCTTTAAATGTTTTTATTTTAAAAATGCATTGTTTTGCTGTCACCTCCCTGAGCTCCATTGTGGGGCTTTGACACTGATCCTGCCTTAGAAAATGGGTTGGACGAGATGGCTTCCTTCAATCCAGTGATTTTAGGATGCAGGGCTAGACTGTGACTGATCTAACACATTTTATGTTTTCATACTTGGGTGATTAATTAGATGTTAGGTCTGTTTTAATGGAGCACTTGGTCATTTTATTCTATGCTGTTTTTTATGAGATGATGGCTGGCACACACACACACAAACACAAACACACTTTAATTTCCCTAAGCCTCTGATGTGGGGCAGACTAGGAATTTAAGCAAGTGAAGCAATACTTTGCCTAACTTAAAAGACCAACAGGAAACTGTCGTTTATGCTTGTATGGACAGAAAACCACACCTCTGCTCCTTAGGTTTGATGTTGGTTATCACTTTGATTTCTGAACAGAAGAAGAGCCCTGCAGGATCTGACCAAAGGCCCATCGAACCCAGCATCCTGTTGCCACAGTGTCCAGACAGATGGCCCATTTCTTTTGAAGGATGGGGGCCTCTCTCATTTTGGCTGTGAGTACAAACTCATCCCCAACCCAGGAGTCCTCTGGCACCATGTGATGCTTTTAGCATCTCAGTGGGAATGACCAAAAGTGGTGGTTTTCTCACTTTTTGTTGCATGAGACAAGACTCTCTAGAAGGATCTGCGGTACCCTAGATGACGAATGAACCCTGCTTTGTTGTTGCTTTGTTGTTTTAACACTGTTGTAGACTCTGGTCTGTCAACGAGGAATTGGCAGGGTTATCCTGGGATAGAGTTTGAAATGTCTTTTGTCCATCCGCCCCCCCAACTCCCCATTTTTCATGGTATCTCCTCTTCTTGCTGCTCCTCAGAGTATATTTCCAGGTAGAAGACTTCTGTGTACCATGGCAGATGGTCTGTATTGATTTATTTTAATTTAATTTGCCAGCCGCCCTTCATCAGAGGGTGACAGAGTGGTTTACACTGTATTAAAAAATACATAGCATAATAGCAAATGAAACAATAACCACCCCCTCTGTACAATTGTAAGGGGTCTCTAATAAGGGTATATGATGGAAGGTCTTTTGACTGAAGGCATAAAGGTAAAGGGACCCCTGACCATTAGGTCCAGTCGTGGCCGACTCTGGGGTTGCGGCGCTCATCTCGCTTTATTGGCCAAGGGAGCCAGCGTACAGCTTCCGGGTCATCTGGCCAGCATGACTAGGCCGCTTCTGGAGAACCAGAGCAGCGCATGGAAACGCCATTTACCTTCCCGCCGGAGTGGTACCTATTTATCTACTTGCACTTTGACATGCTTTCGAACTGATAGGTTGGCAGGAGCAGGGACCGAGCAACAGGAGCTCGCCCCGTCATGGGAATTTGAACCACCAACCTTCTGATTGGCAAGTCCTAGGCTCTGTGGTTTAACCCACAGCGCCACCCGCGTCCCTACAGCGCCACAATAACCGCCCCCTCTGTACAATTGTAAGGGGTCTCTAATAAGGGTGTATGACTGAAGTCATAGTTTGTAATTAAAAAAAATAACTGAATACATTTAATTTGAGAATTGCTGAAAACCCAGCCGCTCCAGATTGCAACCTCAAAAGCAGGTTTATTCTTGGTTGCTGAGTGAGAATGGTCAAGTACTTACTGTCCACATTGCAGGCCTTAATCCTTAAAAAAACAAAAACCTGGCTTGCACCCTAAACAACAGATAAATGAATCCTGTATAGATTCAGTAGGGGAAGAACTTCCCCTTTGCTTTTTTGGAGAACTCTTAATTGAAACCAGAGCCTAGCCCAGGTGGAAGCTGCTTTTTCTAAGGAAGGCGTACAAAGGTTTTCCATACATTGGGAACTGGAGCTGCCATCCCTAGGTGTGGGGTTTCCTCTTCCTGTTGAACAAAGCGCCCACAGAAAGGACGCCAAGGTTGTTAAGCTGCAGTGGGTCGGGGGGTTGATCCTGCAAGTCTGTTTGCATTGGAACAGAAGCACGACATTGTCAGAAAGGCATATGCAGTTTGAACGACTCTCATGTCTGGGCTGAGGAGCCTTGCCAAATTCTACTCCCTTTTGCAATTTGGAGGGAGGGAGGGAGCTGTGAATTTGGTGGAGAAAGCAGAGAACAGCTTCATTTGCAAGGTCAAATATGGACTTAATAACCAGGAAATGCAAGCCGTGTGGAGTCAAAGGCAGCCCCTATGTTCCCCCTTTTACCCGAACACAAGAACAAACCAGGCAGGAATCATCTCTTAACCATAGTTTCTTGTTATATGCAAACCAGGAAACTATGATTAAAGTTTCCAAACAAGCCAGGATATGAAAGGGGAGAATGGCACATTTGCACAGTCAAATCCTGGTTCAATAAGGCTACAGTGCTAACCCTACTTACCTGGAAGTAAGTGTGTTGTAAATATCCTTCTTAAACTGTGGCGCCCAGAATTTTGTTTTAAAATTGTTGATCTGTTTGCTGTCCTGGGCTTGTTTGGGGAGGAACTGCTAAATATTCAATCAATCGATTGATATGATAAGTAGCACAGCACAAGCAATTTTTCAAAGCGCTGCTATTCCATTTGGGTGATGGAAATGATTTGAGAGTGGTTAAAATTTAGGTGAGGGTAACGGCCTTTGAGTGACAGGTTCAGAGAATTTGGTGTCAGATATTATTGTGCAACGGTTGGCTGTACTGTGGATCGGTCCTTCCTGGAGCTGTGTCCTAACTTAATATATTTGAGGGAGTGATGGCAGTGGTGAGATCTAAACCTCTTTCCTCATCTGTTGGGCATCTGGTTTTCTTGAGTGCCGCCGACGTTATCCGCTAATTTTGCACAGTGCGGCTGAATTGTTTAGGGGATAATGGAACAAAAATGTATGTGAATAATGAGGTCGAAATGTCAGCTACTACAAGAGTAGAATTTCTCAGGCTGTTTTTCCCTCTCCTCCTTGACAAATTCTGTGGACTAAAACTCATGCCCAGTGTGAGCCCATTGAAAACAGCTCCTTCTCCATCAGTGGGCCAGCAAATTAGCATAATTTCAGCGGCAGACTCTGAGGGAAAGTGAACGTGAACAAGAAGCATTACGGGCCCAAGGGGGTGGGGGAATTTGCTTGGCTAAATCCGTACTCTGGTATTGTATTCACAGCGATAAAACAAAAGAACCTAAATATATATTCACCTCATAGGGAGCGGAATAACACATTTTGGGCTGCCAATGTTAAGTGTAAGTCACGTGCACGGGGGAAGTCTGTTGTTTGAAGTCTGTGGGATTATTTCACAGCGAAGAGTTTGAAGAGTCCAGCTTTTAATAAGTCTCAAGAGCAAGGGAGCAGAGGCAGATTTAAGGGAGCACGACTGGTTGACCTGCACTCATGCCAAGCCAAAAAGGCACTGGTGGGGGGGGCAACGATGATGTACAATGGAAAGCGAGAGAAGGAGGGCACCAAATTTTTGCATCACACCTTAGGACGCTGCTGAAATGTGAAAGCCCCAAGTCTGCCATTTTCTTTTTTTTGTATATAATTTTTTTATTAGTTTTTCAACATATCATTTTCAACAATAATTAAATGTACTTTTATATCTTATACAGGTTTTTTTACTTCCATCAATCACATCTGAAAATTTTCCAATCTATTCACTTAATTTACATTTCTTACTTCCACTATTACATTTAAATCTCATAAATAATATCTCTATTCTTTCTCTACTTTGCAATGTTTCATATATTTTTCCTTACAAAACTTCTTGTAGCATGATTTGTTGATTACAGTTGCTCTTCAAGTATATTTCTTCCAATCTTCTGTGAATCTCTGGTCCAAGTCTGCCATTTTCATCCTACTTCGTATCAAACAACGAAGGAATACAGAGAGTAGAACCTCATCAAGCACAGCTCTGTTTACGAAATGAGAACATATTGTACACTAGATATCTCAATGCAACACCTACTATAACTCAGAATAATGCGAGCTGAAAGAATATGAATGTACCATCTCAGATCAATCTTGAAGAAATATTTACAGATTACTATTCAATGTCCCAGGGTTCAAGAGTTCAACTGTAATGTACCGAAGGCCAACGTGCAGATTCTCTGTGCTAAATCTTGTAGTTGAGAAACTCTGTACAGGGAGGACTCTTGACAATGAAATATCCGGGTAAAATCTCTGTTTTGTCACCCTTCTTCAGGTCGGTCCAAGTACAGTCATACCTTGGTTTTCAAGCAGCTTAGTTCTCAAACGTTTTGGCTCCTGAACGCCGCAAACCCAGAAGTGACTGTTCCGGTTTGTGAACTATTTTTGGAAGCCGAAAGTCTGATGGGGGTTCCGCGACTTCTGATTGGCTGAAGGAGTTTCCTGCAGCCAATCAGAAGCCGTACTTTGGTTTCCGAATGTTTTGGAAGTGGGCACTTAGCTCCTGGTGAAATACTTGGTATTCCAGCAAGATGTATATTGATGTATTTTGATTTGGTATTATATCCTTAAAAAGAACCCGTAATCACTTTGAGTCAATTTTTTTGACGACCAAAAATAAAATAATTATTAACAGTAATTGAAATAACGTCACCCCAGTCCTGTAAGGTAGACAAACCTAAATGATTCTGACTTTACAGAGATCAGCCAAGTGAGCAGAATGGCTGAGCCATCTTCTGAGCTGGAGTCTTTTTTGGTCTGTCTGCAGTTTGCCAAAAGAAAGGCCCACCAACGAGATCACTGTAAATGGTAACCATCGAAAGGCCCTTCATCTAATCTTCCTGTAAGCAAACCAGGATAGATGTACAATAAACAGGTTGTCTGGAAGCGACTTAGGTGCCAAAACAGAGAAGGCTCTTATGTCATGCCTGCTCTCCATATCTCCAATGAAGATGAAGCTGAAGATGATGATGATGGAACATGGAGAACCGGCGAGGAAGCAGATCATTAAAAATCTTGGGCCAGATGAAAAAGCAGCTTTTAATGAGCTTTTAGAACTCTAGTGGTGGAAATCTGTGCTCACCTCAGACTCAACTCATAATAGATGGAGCCCAGATTGCCTTCCTCAAAACTCGGAATATTTCTAAAGAATGAAACAAGCTGTGTCTCTGTGGGCCAATGTGGGTGAAAATCAGAACACCGAGCCATGAAGCACGCATATAACTCATGTAGCTGAGACGCCAGATCAAAGGTCATTGTTGCAAATTCCCCATTGCAAATACTTGGGAGAATACTCATTACTTCCAAAGTGTTTGAACAGTCTGCTGCGCAAATATGCTTATAATTATTCAGCATGCGGTTTCTAATGATGAGCAGAGGCGCACAAAAGTGTGAAATATTGGTATCGTTTGCAAACTGGGGGTGGGGAATAAGAGTTGACTTGGAAGGGTGCTAGGGTAGCATGATGCTGTCGTGTGAGGGTGTTTCTCTAGAGTGGAACTAGTTTCGGTAAAAGGCAGGGTGCTTTAAGCATCCTTAGGGACAGAGGACGCTTCATTGCAGCTCCTCTGTCAGAAGCGGCAATGTTTCTGATTATCAGTTGCTGTAAACCTCAGGAGGTGAGGGTGATCATGCGCTGAGGCCCATAGGTGTCCCATACAGACATCTATTGCGGGTATTAATATGCACATTTGGAAGCAATAGGATGAATAAAAACTGACTCCTCTTGAAATAAAAATTGTCCAGTCCAAAAATATGGTTCAAAAGCTTTACTAGCAGAACTTGCTCCAAAACAGACACAAAACAAAGAATGTTACACCCAGATAGTTGCATAATATCATGTGCTGGTCCCAGCACAGGTAAAGTATCTTAGAAATATTAATTTCTTCTACCAAGAGCTAAAGACTCTCTTGCAAACAGCCTCTATTGGCCCGAGGCTGTTTCCCCCTGGAGAGAACCATTACCAGTTCTTCCTCTTCAATTGCTTTCAGAACAAAGACTAACCTACACACCCAGAAGGGAGACTTGCAACTGAATGCCTCATGTGATCTAAGTTAAACACCTCGAGACAGCAGCAGAGATACATTAACAGTCCATCATTAACGTTAGGCTCTCTGCAACTCTGTCGTGGAAGTTTCCATACTATGCTCTCAGCAGTGCACATACAGAGTTATTTTCCATTTCAATGGAAACAACTATGCTGTGTTAAACAATGATACTAAACATCTGGTTGGCCACTGTGAGAATGGGATGGTGGACTAAATGAGCCGCTGGCCTGATCCGGCTACAGGGATCTTCTTATGTTCTTATACCAGGTCAGATGAATTGGCCATTTGCCCTGGTGTCTCCGTCAGTTAGCAAGCAGGCCCAGAACTCTGGAGAATTATTCTCAGTCAGAGGAGCCAGCATGGACCCAGATGGTTCTGTTAAGCACTGGTGGAGGGACAGGGAGGCGGGGGGAGCGTACCGCCCACAGCACCATAAGGGAGAGGGATACCATTGCGGCTGCCCCCACGGACATGCGCTGTGCACTCCCACCACGCTGGGCACCATGCCCCCAGGGCACACACCCGCAGGTGGCACACCACGCCCCCACCTGCTCTCTGCCCCCGGTGCCAGAGCATGCAGCTTCACCACTGCCGTTAAGCAATGGCCTTATATTCCTCTGCATACAGAACCTTCTGTGGATTAAGTCCAAAAGTAAACACTACAATGACCACCCCAAAGCAGTAACGTCACTCTTCATTTCCCCTTGTAATTTTTATTAAAAGGAGCACATTGTGCGGGGCCAGGGAGTGGTGAAACGCATATGATGGAACTGAAGGCATGGTTTCTGTTTTAAGCAGGAACCCCAAGGTGAGCATCACCTCCACTTCCAACCCTGAGCCCATAACATGTGACAACTGGAACCCTAGTGCACCCCTATTCGTAGCCGCCAAAAGCCAACCCATTTCGTTTCCCCAAAGCCTTTTGCAGCCTATCCATGCCAGAAGGCTCGGAAGTGACTCCTGGCTTGCAGGAGGACGTTTCTGGATGCGGAAAGCAGTTGCGCATGGGAAATTTCATTTCAGAGCCGGGAGTGCTGGAGATCTTGAGCAGATGGCAAGGTGGGACTCAGAAGGGAGAAGTGGCATCATATATGTCACCGGGCAGGAATTTATGTTCCAGTGGCGCAAGCTGCAAAGGTTCATGTTATGCGCCCCCAGAGAGCTCTTACTTCATGAAGGCACAGAGCCCTTGATTACATCAGGGGTAGGAAACAAGGCGACTCTGCGAAAACATTACACATATTAGGACAAGTTGGCCTTTCATCCTTCTGCCCCCCACATTCCTCACCGCTGGGGCTGAATCAGTCTTTGCTTTCCCAGAAGAAGACGAAAGGCAGCGCCACATCAGACCATTAGACAGATTCTCTGTATTGATTTCTGACAGGCTATCAATGCTTTGGTTGGGATGTGCAATGTGGTGAACATAATATATGATGGTCTCCTCAGCCATAGCAGATGCTGTAACTCTCCAACGGTTTGACTTCACCCCCAAAGGCACACTCCATTGAAACTCCATTGTTTCCCAAGACAGACAGCTGTCAACAATTAAATGTTTAAGGAAACTCATGATCTACACATCAAAGAAACGCTCACTATCGTCTACACCAGGCACGTCCAAAGTCTGTTTCGGGGGCGTAATCTGGCCCGCCAGTCAATTTAATCCATCCCCCCGGCAGTATATGTTCTGAGGTAAAATCCTAAAAAAAGCTCAGTAACTTCAATCATAAGAAAAGCTCAACAACAACTTTGGTCGGCCCTCACATATGTTCACTTCATCAAATCTGGCCCGTCTTTGAAAAAAGTTTGGGCACCCCTGGTCTACGGACAGTGCCTGCAGAATTAGAAATTCTGATAAGTAAACTAGTTTTCAAATGGCTTCTTAAACCAGGGTTACAGTCACCAAAACAGAATGTCTAGTTGCCAATTTTCAATATGACTTTGGGGTTCGTGAAATACATTCTGATTGTTTAGATAAAATATAACAGAGATAATTCTACAGGGTATGTTGTAGTGTGTGAAAACAGCCCAGATCCAAGGATCCTCAGGCATGCACCTCCAGATGGTGGACACATCCTGGCACCCAGATATCACAACTTCAACCCCCCAAAAAGCTCAATAAGTTTGGTCGGCCCTCACACATGTTCACTTCATCAAATCTGGCCCTCTTTGAAAAAAGGTTTGGGCACCCCTGGTCTACACGGACTGGCAGGGATTTGCGAGGGTTTCAGGCAGGGATCTGAAACGCCGGGGATTGAACCTGCGACCTTCCACCTGCAAAGCAGAAACTCTTGCCCTGAGCTACAGTATAGCCATGCCCATGACGATTATTATTGCAAGCACTGTTGGCAGTGGTGGTAAGGGACCAGCTGGGCTGCAGGTGACCTGCTATAAATCTGCTCTCCATAGCACAGAAAAAGTGTTGGTTCATTTTTCCACCCTGATTTCTTCGCTTCCAAATCTGGAGCTTTGCAAACCTCATAAAGATGCTTATTTGTATTAGGCATCGTTGGCATCAGAAGAGGTGTGATGGCAAAAACCAACGATGCGAGTGAGAGCATGGCATAGACGCCCAAGAGAAAGTGTGTGTGCTGTTACTGAGCTAAGATATCATTTTAGCAATAATAACTAAGGAAGCAGGAGATTTTAGTATTATTATTTTTAAAAGCAATGTTCAGGGACGAATGCAGAATGGGGTGGTGACTTTGGAATTAAGCCTTTAATGACCAACTTTCATCTGTAATAACAAAATGGCACTGAAATCATGGAGCAAATTGCAGAGCCTCCACCGCTGGAAGCGAGAAAGCCGTGGAAATGGTGACTTGTGGGAAAGGGCAGGGCTGGAACCTAACCAGAAACCAGGCTATCGTTTTGAGCGATGTCCTGGTTCCAGATGCAGGAGGGCAGCTTTGGGGCACTTCATGGCAAGAGTCATCAACATATTGGCCAGTGTCCATGCCGTCCAACTTTTCCTGACCCAAAACTGGGACGCGCGTCTTCTGGGATACACTCATGTTACCAGCATTGCACCCTCTGTGGGATGTAACATAAGCAGTCAAATACAACATTTCCTGTTTGCCCAGAGTGGACATACAGGGGAATGTTGCTCCAGCCAGGAGAACTTCCTGTCACACCTGGTCTGGAGCATCCTCCTCCTGTGTGTAGATGGGTGTGACCCTGGCAGACCCTACAAAAGGACCAGTCATGCAGCCATCTTCCTCTCTTGCTCTTTTGCTGTGTGCTGGCTCTCAGCCAGCAGCACATGGGCTCATCCCTCACAAGAGGAGGAACCCACACTTTTCTGTGTAACTGAAAGCTAAAGCCCGCCTTCAGGACCATACTGTCAGTTGAATGTAAGTAAACCTTATCACTACTTTCTAAAAGAAGACTGTTGTGTCATTATTGTTTTTAAAAGGGAACAAAGGGGATTTACCAGGAACAACCCAATCTGGACAAGCCAGACTGGATTGCTTAACTCAAATAGTTCTAATGAATCTATCAACTAGCTTCCTGCTAAGTACTAGCTCACTAGCATGCGTGAGGAAGGATAGTATTTAATCAATATAGCCTCTCCTACTATCCTCAACATTCCCACACTCTCACCCTGAAAAAAAGCACCGCTGTTTTGGTGGCAAGATCCTGAAAGTTCTCTCCCCAGCCCTTATCTCAACCTGGTAATCCGCTGTGTGTACCAAGCCCTTGCACTAGCAAGCTGTAAGTGTGATGACTTTTTCTGAGTGACAGTGAAAATGTGGAGATCAGGAGTAGTGACCGCAGGTGCGGTCCTGCTCTTCTCCTTCGTGTGTTCCTTCCGTGCAGGATGTGAACATGTGAAAAGGACTGGGAAGGTTTAGGGCAGTGTGACCGGTTCCACCACACCGGCGCCAAGTCTAGGGGGTGCCGCACGGTGGCACAACTAGGACAGAGAATTGATCGGAACAGAAGGTGAAAGGCAGGGAGAAGAAGAAGAAGAAGAGGAGGAGGAGGAGGAGGAAGAAAAGTTTGGATTTGATATCCCGCTTTATCACTACCCAAAGGAGTCTCAAAGTGGCTAACAATCTCCTTTCCCTTCCTCCCCCCCAACAAACACTCTGTGAGGTGAGTGAGGGTGAGAGACTTCAGAGAAGTGTGACTGGCCCAAGGTCACCCAGCAGCTGCATGTGGAGGAGTGGAGATGTGAACCCGGTTCACCAGATTATGAGTCTACTGCTCTTAACCACTACACCACACTGGGAGGTGCCAGATGTTGACCTCACACAGAGAGCCGCTGAAATCTGACAGACTGAAGTCTGCTCCTGAAAAGGGCTGCTGTAAGGCAGTAGCATGAAGAGAAGAGAAGACTCCCTGGAAAAGACCCTGGTGTTGGGAAAGATGGAGGGCACAAGAAGAAGGGGACGACAGATGATGAGATGGTTGGACAGTGTTCTCAAAGCTATTGACATGAATTTGACCAAACTGCGGGAGGCAGTAGTGTATTGTTATAGGGTGTCATCCTTTAACCTCTGCCAAACCTCTGGGATTCTGTAGGATAAAAGGCTCCTAAAGTGGTCATGTGAATCTCCTTTGTTAAGTATCTCTTTAAAAGGATCTCTGAAGTTAAGTATCTGTGGAGTATTTCTAAAGCGTACAGGTGACCAGTTGCCACGAAAATAAATTGGCTGATGCTTTCACAAAGGCAGGTGTCCTCTTGCTCGAGATGTCCCTGGTGAGTTTAAGAAAACAGGCCTGAGGCCAGTCTTGTCTTGGCACTGCAGAGAGAGAGAGAGAGAGAGAGAGAGAGAGAGAGAGAGAGAGAGAGAGAGATGGTGTCTGATTTTTGCTCTCTGTGCAGAATCCAAAGCTGTGGCTTTGATGCCTCCTCACAAAAACCTGGTGGACTAGCAAGATCTGTACAAACACTGCAAACCTCCCATCTTTTGCTGAGCCTGTATACAGTGTAAATAAAACCATATATCACAAAGACACCATCTCTCGAGCGACCTTCATTTCAAGGAAACAAACTCCAGAGTGTGTTCTGAGACCCCTGAGATTGCTTACTGATCGGGTATTTGGGTTCGTGTAGCAGTATGTTCACTGGAATGCACATTTTCTGCTTGCCAGCTGGAGAAAGAGTCATACGCTCACCACAATCAAATCTGAATGTCAGGGAAATGAACAGACACACTTTCAGTAGGGAAGAAACCTGGATCCCTGCAAAGGACAGGTAACAGAACGTTTATTGAAGTGTAAACTTGGAAGCTGAGGCCGTGCAGTTGGATTACTTAAATCTCATCGAAGTTAATAATATTTAAAGCAGCCAAAGCCTATCTCAGAACTGCAGCCATAGAATCATAGAATTGAAGAGTTGGAAGGGAATCCCAAAGGAATATGATGAAGTGAACTCTAGTTCATGAAAACATATGCCAGAATAAATTTGTTACTTTTTCAGGTGTTCCCTTCCTTGTTGCAACAGACTACAGGTGACCTGTTTACTGTGCCCTCATCCTGATTTGTTTGCAGAAAGATTGGACGTTGGCTATTGAACAGACATCCATTCAGATTTGTTTGCAATAGTTAGCCCAAACTTCCACTGTATTTTGGCGTCACTTTCCTTGTTGCAAAAATTCTGATTTGAAGGGGGAGGGATTTTCTTGGCGGAAGACCTGCCAATCAACTACAATTATATGGTCTGAGTTTGCCAGGGTGTGAATGAATCCCACCCAGAAATTAGCAACAACCCTGTAAGTGTCCTAACACAGCAATCCCCCTGGAAAGCAATGAATTTTGTATCCTATGCAGAGATGCCTGGACGCATCCATACTGTTTAGCTCAAAGCTAAACGTTTAAAGCTATCTAATGTGCACAACATGCTGATGAGATAGAAAAACCGCTAAAACGTGCAGCGCACTAGGAGCAGAGCTCATTGAAACTGCTTGTTGATAGCCAACCCTTGCCCCACCTCCCACAAAAGTTTTGGAGTGAGGGACATCATAAAAAACAGACCGCCTAAAATGCTGTGATTGTGTAGTTAATGCCCCCTGGCAAGACATTACAGAAGATTTCGGCATCCCGTGTTACAGCACAACGTTGCTGCTAGACTCACAATTATTCCTCATGGCTTGTGCTGCAAGAGCTTTTTGTTTTCATAAGGCTCGGATTGGCTAATAATGGGCTAACGTTCCTGGTCTCAACAAATTCCACATTTATGAGGCTGGAAGTTTGGCTTCTGAAAAGAAGATTTGTAGGCTGGAGCCGTATTGTCTGGCTGACCTATATTTACGCAATAAGGCACAGCAAGGAGCCAGCAACTTTGACTGGCTGACTGCAGCCCCTTAAGTTGGTCATAAGAAGGGATGGAAGAAGGCAGCATTTTAATTTCAGCTCCATACTTGTCGCATGCGGCACTGGTTCTGTTCTGCTGCAATTCATCTTCTGCCAAAAACTACATTATTCATCTTGCCGTCAGCTGTGGTGAAATTGCACAACTTACATAAATTACGTTGCTTTGTTATTCCACCTCGTTCATTTTCGTGCAAAGGAAACACAATGCAAATAGGGTGAGGGGCAAGCTTGATCAATTACGTTATCATCTGTGGACTGAAATCAATGGCAAATATCAACTGCATCTGCTGGATTGATTTTCCATTCAGACATGGAACGAATAAGCAAACACTGGCCATTTCCACTCCCATTGTCACTGGAAGTCTCTGACATCCTAAGGCACAAGGTGGGATTCTGGGATAATCAACTAGAGAGGCGATATTGTCACAGCCCATTCAGTCATGACAAATTAGTTGGCACAACACCCGGTATTTTCATTTTTCCTTTTTTTAAAATGGTGCCCATATTTTTTAGGGTTGTCAAAGAATGGAGGTTTTTTGTTGATTAATTACCTGGCTTTTAACCAGTGGATCGATTAATTAATTGAGTGCATTTAAATAAATTTACATGTTACAAAACTTTTTTTACAGAGCTGTGAACTTTAATTAGGTTAAGCAATAAATTAATTACTGGGGGAAAACAAATGTTAATCAGTGATGACAATTTTTAACGGGTACACTTTTGTTTGGGGTTTGGGAAGCACTGTTGGTTGTGGCCTATTCTGTCCTGATAAACCAGCATCTCCCCTTCTTTTTCCCTGACATTTCTTCAGCCATGAAAGCTGTCAACATTTTCTCACCTGGTCTTTATTTAGGTAGGCTAAACACAACTAGTTCTTTCAGGTATTTGCTTACTGTCAGCTAGCTACATTTGAAGGTTGCCCTGTATAGGGAAGTTTTTAATGTTTGATGTCTTACTGTGTTTTCATTTGTTGGGAACTGCCCAGAGTGGCTGGGGCAACCCAGTCAGATGGGCAGCATATTATCATTATTATTATTATTATTAGACACAGGTGGCGCTGTGGTCTAAACCACTGAGCCTCTTGGGCTTGCTGATTGGAAGGTTGGTGGTTCGAATCCCCACGACAGGGTGAGCTCCCACTGCTCAGGCCCTGCTCCTGCCAACCTAGCAGTTCAAAAGCATGCCAGTGCAAGTAAATAAATAGGTACCGCTGTGGCGGGAAGGTAAACGGCGTTTCCGTGCGCTCTGGCACTCACCATGGTCCTCCGTGCGCCAGTAGTGGTTTAGTCCTGCTGGCCACATGACCCAGAAAACTATCTTTGGACAAACGCCGGCTCCCTCAGCCGCAACCCCAGAGTCGCCTTTGACTGGACTTAACTGTCCAGGGGTCCTTTACCTTTAACCTTTTACCTTATTTTATTTTATTACAAGAGACTGGACCTCCTCAGTGGTGGCCCCCTACCTTCAGAATTCCCTCCCTCACCCCCAGGAAAATATGCCTGTTGGTCTTTACGAGATCTTTGAATACTTTTTTTAAACGTCATCTGGTTCGTTTGTTTTTTGAAGCTCCTCAGGTATCTGTATCTGTTACTCCGAACAGTCCATGAAAAGTCAGATAATAATAAATTGTTATTCATGGAGGAGAGGCCTATTGATGGCTACTGGCCATGATAGCTATGCTCTGCCTGCAAAGAGCAGGATGCTGGACTACAGGGGCCATTGGCCTAGATCCAACAGGGTCTTCATATCTTGCCGTGACCCATGAGTCCTATGGGAACGTTTATATAATTTAGCAGAGTTTAAACGATCCCCTGTTTGAGTTTATGCAGCGACAAGCAGGTTGCTAACTCATTTGAGTCCTATCAATAATCATACCTTCCTGGTTGATAATCCCTTTGAATGAAATACTTTATTGTCACTTGTACAACTTGTATTGTATTGGCCAAAGTATTGGAGCTGAGGCTCCAAGACTTTGGCCACCTCATGAGAAGAGAAGAATCCCTGGAAAAGACCCTGATGTTGGGAAAGATGGAGAAGGGGACAAGGAGAAGGGGACGACAGAGGAGGAGATGGTTGGACAGTGTTCTCGAAGCTACGAACGTGAGTCTGACCAAATTGCGGGAGGCAGTGGAAGACAGGAGTGCCTGGCGTGCTCTGGTCCATGGGGTCACGAAGAGTCGGGCATGACTAAACGACTAAACAACAACAACTTGTATACAAAACAAAAAAAATTCCTTCCAGTAGCACCTTAAAGACCAACTAAGTCAGTTCTTGGTATGAGCTTTCGTGTGCATGCACACTTCTTCAGATACATCTGAAGATATACATCTGAAGATATATCTGAAGAAGTGTGCATGCACACGAAAGCTCATACCAAGAACTGACTTAGTTGGTCTTTAAGGTGCTACTGGAAGGAATTTTTTTTGTTTTGACTATGGCAGACCAACACGGCTACCTATCTGTAACTTGTGTACAGTGAGATTACACGAGCACCCCCCACTCAGCCTTCTTAGTCTTAATCCCCCTTGTTTACTGACGCACACCCACCAAACCCAAAAGTCAGTTGCCCTGTTGTTATCTTTTCATTCAGCAGCCTAACAGCCCATGGATAGAAGCTGTTCTTTACCCTGTTGGTGCAACTAATCATGCTTCTATATCTTCTGCCCAAGGGCAGGAGATCAAGAAAGTGCCGGCCAGGGTGTGAATAATCATCCCTGAGAATTTTCCTCACTCTTCTGAGGCAACGTTCTTCCGCAATGTCATCCAGTGGATTCACGGGACAGCCCATAATATCTTGTGCTGTATTCACCACCCTCTGTAGGCACTTTCTTTCCCTCTTAAAGAAAACACACGTGAATCTGAATCATATTAACATAAACTACAGTGGTACCTCGGGTTACATTCGCTTCATGTTACAGACTCCGCTAGCCCAGATATAGTACCTCGGGTTAAGAACTTTGCTTCAGGATGAGAACAGAAATCGCGAGGCGGCGGCACATCAGCAGCGGGAGGCTCCATTAGCTAAAGTGCTGCTTCAGGTTAAGTACAATTTCAGGTTAAGAACGGACCTCCAGAACAAATTAAGTACATAACCAGAGGTACCACTCTACTTTACTATCAGATTCATTCAGGTTTACAGAGTTGTTCCTGAAGGAAGGCTTAGGTTGCATAACAGATAAACTATATACTAGATAGTAGTGAATCATGAGAAGACTGCGTCCGAGCAGTTACCCGTTAACCCTCCTTGCAGCCACCGACCCACTGACAAAACTGCCTGCCACATAGATGCAGTTAGTCCTCTCGGAATGCTGGACTTGACTGACAGCTTTATATCCCACAAGTCCAGCGCTGATCAAGACATGGAGCTTGAGCAAGACAAAGTTCAGGGCTCTGAGCTTACTGCAGAACCCTGGGAGACCACTCAGTCTGACTAGCAGGAGCCCATAGAACAACCTCTCATAGCACCAAGCAGGGCCGTCTTACCCATAGGTGCTAGAGGTGCGGGGCACCCAGGCGCTCGGCTCTCAGGTGTGCCAGGCAGAGAGTCCGGGGCCCGAGAGTTGAGTCCGGGGAAGAGCCCATCCGTCTGTCGGAGCGCTGCGGCGGGCTCTTCTGCTGCGGGCGGCTCTGCGCCACAAGTTTGGGGACGGCTGAGCCAGTCAGACGCTGAGGCATGCAGCCGGCTCCGCCCTCCTGCGCGCCTGGGACTGGGTAATCTGGGGGGGCGCCAGGCAGATCTTTGCACCCCGGCGCCGCATATGCTTAAGACAGCCCTGGCACCAAGGTCTGTACTGCCAGAGCCACAACCTCACAGGTGCCTTCCTTTCAGCCTGAGTGACTGCTTCCAATAGAGCCTCACCTGTCCACTAGGCAGGAGGCCATAGAACATAGAAGCCATAGAGGATTGCCTTTCTTGGCCCTTTAAGAAAGGAAGTTTGGAACAAGGCCACAGAGCCTGGGAGAGGCAATCTTGGGGCAGAGGCTTTCAAAGGCTAGTTTGCTTTCGAATGTCATTTGGATCTCTCTGTGGGTTAAACCACAGAGCCTAGGACTTGCTGATCAGAAGGTTGGCGGTTCGAATCCCCGCAACGAGGTGAGCTCCCGTTGCTCGGTCCCTGCTCCTGCCCACCTAGCAGGTCAAAAGCACATCAAAGTGCAAGTAGATAAATAGGTACCGCTCCAGCGGGAAGGTAAACGATGTTTCCATGCACTGCTCTGGTTCACCAGAGCATGTCATGCTGGCCACATGGCCCAGAAGCTGTACGCCGGCTCCCTTGGCCAATAAAGCGAGATGAGCGCAGCAACCCCAGAGTCGGTCACGACTGGACCTAACGGTCAGGGGTCCCTTTACCTTTACCTGGTCCTTCAGCTACTAGCCCACTTCCCCCTTGTGAGCTCCTCTGCAGAACCAGAACGGGACATAAATAAAAGGAACAAGTCAAAACACTGTTGTTTCCCATTAATCCAGTTTTCATTCATAGGATGGAGAAGAAATGATTCAACCAGATTGTATCTTTCAGTTTCCACCGGAGGGACCAGAAGGGAATTTCTTTTCGAGGATAGCAAGATTTCAATCTTAAGCAATAATTCCATTCCAAAGGTCATGAGAAAAAAACAGCAACTCCCAAATATATTACAGCATTATTTCAGAGATGGAGATGTTGAATTGCAGTGCGGTGTTATTGCAAGAGTCCCAAGAGGAAATAAAACTGGGGTCATTTTACAAAGTTTGTAACAAATCTGCTCGGGGCAGATTCTTGCCGATAATCCAGGAGAGTTTTGGTAGGATTACCAGCATTTCTTTGTTGCTCGGTACCACTAATTACATTCCTGCAATAACTGTTCACAATTGTGCATTTCTTGATGTGTTTTTGAACGCACCTTTAATAGCACATTTCAAGTGTTTCAAGCACTGTACATACATTATTACCTTTCTGCCAGGCTAAATGGCAGAGTGAATTTGGGGAGGTTGCGGGGGCCACAGGGGAGGAGAGGTGGTAAAGCCCATTGGGCTAGCATAGGATCATAGAATTGTAGAGTTTGCAATTCCCTCCCTAGCCATGTATATATCTATATGAAACTCAGGGTAGCGCTTAATCATAGAACCATGGAATTCTAGCGTGGGGAGGGACCCTAAGAGTCATCTAGTCCAGTCTCCTGCGATGCAAGAATCAAAGCTAAAGAAGCCCAGTGAGATGTCTAGCCAGCCTCTGCTTAAAAGCCTCCAGTGAATCAAAGTCCACCACCTTCTGAGGGAATTCGATCCACACTTCTTCACAGTATCTAAAAAGGTTTATGTGTAATGGATGTGGTCCCACTGGGCACAACTACCTTCTCTTGCTGTTAGTTCCCTCTGATGACATCTACTTATAATCTTGGACTATTAGCAAACCATTAGCTCAACAAAGGATGGTCTCCCAGCTTTCGCAGCAGTCTAGAGCGACTTAAATCCGACTGCTTAGTTACAGTTGATTTGTGGATTATAGCTGGGTGAGTGGCTGGCCTTGTTGTTTGGCAAAATACCCTGCAGTTGGTGTTTGTTTTGTGTGTCTGCATGCACAAACACACACACATACACATACACACACACACACACACACACACACACAGACCCTGCTAAGCTAAAGTGACTTAGCGGGTTACATTTCAGCCTTGGAGACCACATTGTGAAATAGGAGCACATTTCAACCGCAGGCTCTTTCCCTTAACCAAACAAACATTTGAAATCAAGTGACCAGGAATGAATTGCAGTCATCACATCTATTGTGTTCGACAATGTTGAAATCTGTCTGTCACATCAGGGCTTCCACTGAGTCGTTCGGCATCCAGACACCTTTCCATCTGACTAACAGAAAAAGCAGCTGTTTCTTGCGACAAACCAGCACAACCATCGGATGATAGCTTCTTGTTAAGAGGCAGATGGATGAGTCTGATTATATCAGTGAGGTCTTCTTCCTAGATAAGCCTTCAGGGAAAAGCGGCAATGTGTTAGTAACACTTGGCATGTGCGAATTTTAAAGGTGACGCTTTTCCTGGTGTGGATATGCAGGGGCAAGAGACATGGTGCTCAGGGGTGCTTTGGGCCCATCTGCACTATAATGTTTAAAGCAGTATCATTTCCCTGCAAATAGTTATGGCTTCTCCCCAAAGAACCCTGGGAGCTATAGTTTGTTAAGTGTGATGGCCTGGGATTTGGACTTGGAGGCTGAACCTGAGGAATCCCAGGCTGCACAGGATTCCCCGCCTCCAGAATCAGCTGAGCCGGGGCTGGGGCCTGAGCCTGAAGGGTCCTCAGCACCAGCTGAGTCTGCTCTGGCTCCTGAGGGAGTGGAGGACCCATTGCCTGCAGATGCTCCACTCTCAGCCCCGTCAGGGGAAGCTGAGGTTGCCTCTGGGTCCGGTAACCCTCCAGCCTCTCCTGAGTTGCAGAGGCTCAGGGCAGAGAGGCGGAGGGAACTAAGTTCCCACAGGAGGAGGGCTCGCCTCCAGGCCAGGAGAGGCGAGTCACCTGTGGACCAGGGCCGCCCTATGCCTTGGGGCAGATAAAAGCCGGCCAGCCCCAGTCCCAGGTTGCGGGAGCAACATTGTTGGTATCCTGTTCCTGCCTGCACCCTGTCCTGCTCTTCTGCCAGAGTTCCTGTCCTCACCCGACTCCCTGCCTTGGACCCAGCTTCAGCCTTGACGTACAGCCTCCATACCGCACCCTCGACCTCGGACTGGACTCTGACCTCACTGCACAGTTAACCATTGGGACCAGCACATTAAGGCTGCTGAGAGTTTTTTTAGGAGTGCCATACTGCCTTCTCACAAAGCTGCAGTTCCCAGTGTGTCCATGTCTGTCCCCAAGGAAATCTGGGAATGATAGCTCTGTGAAGGGAATAGGGGTCACCAAACAACTTTCAACCTAATGGTACAGTCTCTGTGCGACCAATTTTGACATTGGATTCCCTGCCCTCGCCCCCTATGGAGAATGTGGTCAGACCGTAGGGTGTGTGGGAGGAATTTGATTCCGCTTGCATTTACAAAGGCGAACCTTCAGATCTGCACTTTCTGAAACAAGATGCTAACTGGGACACACCCACCCTTTGAAATTTGCACTTCTCTTAATTTTGCAGTGAAGCTCTCCAGCCTAGTATTGTGTGCCAACATGCATGTACCAAGGTCAAATATGCATATAAATGCATAGGTAAGTTCCATGCAAAAAGGCAAGATCGCTTTGCAAAAAATGTGTAAATTAAGGGGAAATGAATACAAAATCTGGCATGTGAGTAAGTACTCATATGGAAATGCTGATGAGAAAAGAAATACTGCAAGGAAAAAAACACATAAAAAACTGCAATC
The DNA here is from genome assembly GCF_964234715.1 of Podarcis melisellensis. NCBI lineage: Eukaryota > Metazoa > Chordata > Lepidosauria > Squamata > Lacertidae > Podarcis > Podarcis melisellensis. The sequence goes on along the minus strand of NC_138528.1, from coordinate 7,570,932 downwards.
CCTGATACTCAACATCCTCAACACACTGCAGTTCCCAAGATCCTTTGGGGGGGAAGCCGTAACCATATAAAAACAGTGGTGTAAGTATGTCTGTGGTCTTTCTGCTGCCATACCTATCCACCAGGGCTACTCATTTAGGATTTATCTTATGGGTTAAAAAGAAATTCCTCATTTTAATTTTTTGTAAACTTTTCCCCACCACATAAATCTCTCTTCCTTGTTATGAAGGTCACCCCATCAAAGCTTTGTGTGGTCCAGAGAAGGGGAGAGGGGCTTTCTCTTTACAGCTGGATCAGTCATTCTCTCATCATAACTCTTCCCCATTCCCTCCCTGTGTGTGTGTGTGTGTGTGTGTGTGTCCCACCCCGAAAGAACAGATGATCAGCAGAAACGGAGACCTGATACTGACAAAGTTAATGTCAACAGAATGCCTTCGACCTTCCGTTCCTCCAAGCCTGGGCCACGGAAATTCCCCGTTCTCGCAGCATCTGTGGCCTTGCAGCCCATAACGAAGGTGTTGCTAGCAGCAATATTAAAACAAAACACTTTCTGTGTCGGTGGTAGGTAACGATTATCCATGTTTTGGCAAAGGTGGAGGCTTGGGAGAGGTGGAGGCTCCAACAGCTGCGGGGGAAAAGCTTGGTCACCCTCCACTGTGCACCACCTCAGTGGATCAGAAGACGTCATTCCATGGACAACCTGTTTCTGGGCTTTCCAATGGTGCTGACTGTGGTCCCCACCCCTTGCAACCACACATCTGGCAACTGACAGGAGGCCAGCTCAGCCATCTGAGCAGAGGAACACCTCTGCTTGATCCAATGCACACACACACCCCATTGGTGTAAGGGAAGAGGAATTGGATTACTCTGCCCTGAAGAATGGCAGTGCTAAAAACTCTTGAGCCGTTGCCCACATAAATAATAAAAAAATAGGGGTAGTAGTTTAACAGGAACAGTGACCAGTAAACTCTTTGTACCCAGCTAAGGGAGCTGGGCATGTTTAGCCTGGAGAAGAGGAGGTTAAGGGGTGATATGATAGCCATGTTCAAATATATAAAAGGATGTCACATAGAGGAGGGAGAAAGGTTGTTTTCTGCTGCTCCAGAGAAGCGGACACGGAGCAATGGATCCAAACTACAAGAAAGAAGATTCCACCTAAACATTAGGAAGAACTTCCTGACAGTAAGAGCTGTTCGACAGTGGAATTTGCTGCCAAGGAGTGTGGTGGAGTCTCCTTCTTTGGAGGTCTTTAAGCAGAGGTTTGACAACCATATGTCAGGAGTGCTCTGATGGTGTTTCCTGCTTGGCAGGGGGTTGGACTCGATGGCCCTTGTGGTCTCTTCCAACTCTATGATTCTATGATTCTAGTAAATAAGGACATTCTATGAAATACAGATTAAATTACAGCCGTACCTCAGAAGTTGAACAAAATCTGTTCCGGAAGTCCTTTTGACTTCCAAAACGTTTGGAAACCAAGGTGTGGCTGCCAATTGGCTGCAGGAAGCTCCTGCAGCCAAGCGGAAGCTGCACAGGCAAAACGTTTGAGCTGCAAGGCTTTTGACGTCCGAGGTATGACTGTAGTTACACTTAGTTCCCACTGAAATCAGTGTGAAAAGTTTGCCATAGCTCCATGAATGCGTAACTGAGTTAGTGTGGCTCAAGCCCAATGTCACCTGTCCCTGTAGCACTTTCGGGCCCCTGAGGCTGAATACAACTTAAAACCCATTTCAGTTCAGACTAAAGGACATTCTTAACAACTACGTTCTTAGCAACTGATTCTTTAACTCCTCACAATTAGCCATAACAATAATTGCATGGAATGGGGATGGAAAAGGCATCCAACTGCGATTCAGCGAGGATCTGACAAAGGTTGCGATACTACTCTACTATTACAACGTAATATCTGCCAAGAATCCAGCTTGCCAAACACTTGCACACGGCTCCATTTGACAGCTGTTCTGTGTGCCCCTTGACACCTAGTCCAAGTTAATACCCACCAGGAAGACTTTAGAGAAGATTGTGGCCAGGACAAATCTTGCATTAATGAAAAAGTGCAGATCAGTTTTACTTGGAAACCTTTCCCAACCTCAGCATCTGCCTACCTAGCATACGTTCTGTTCTCATTAACAAGAAAACCTTAAACATGCCAACTTAGAAGTAAGTGCTAATGAAATCAATAATGCTCATTCCCAAGTACAGGGGGAAGCAAGTCACTTCAAAACATATTAGCTCCTGGCAAGTCGTGCTGGAACTACAGAAACTGAATGCATTTCTTGTACAGTGGTACCTCGGGTTAAGTACTTAATTCATTCCGGAGGTCCATACTTAACCGGAAACTGTTCTTAACCTGAAGTGCCACTTTAGCTAATGGGGCCTCCTGCTGCCGCCGCGCCATCGGATCACGATTTCTGTTCTCATCCTGAAGCAAAGTTCTTAACCTGAAGCACTATTTCTGGGTTAGCGGAGTCTGTAACCTGAAGTGTATGTAACCTGAAGCGTATGTAACCTGAGGTACCACTGTATACATAAGCGGCTCAACTGAAACTAGTGCTGTGCTATCTGCCCTGCAATTTTTCAAAAATTTTCTTCCCCTGTGAGAGAGGTTTTTGTTTGATTGCCTTGTTCTCGGGACACTCTGAAATTTGGGTGCATTTGGTGCCTTGACTCTAGCTTGTCATTGCAAACAGAGAGGTGTGTCTTTCTCTTCAGTAAACATTTCTGCAGCCTCCCTGGCTGCCAGCAATTCCTGATCTGGAAAAAGCCCCCAGGGAGTTACTTCATGATGTATTTAGGCTTTAGCTGAAGTGTGGACACCTGGGAAGGCTGCAGACTGCAAAGGTGAGAGGGTGCCTAAGATGGTTGGATAGTGCTTTGTATGCCTCCTTTGGGCAACTCCTGCAGCTAAGCTGGTGCCAAACGTCTTGCTCTGCTCTCCTTTGGAGGCTGCGAGGCTGAGAGGGGGGTCTTGTTGTTTGGGCAGCCCAGGACCACTTGTGCCCCAGGGAAGTTGCTTCAATGCTGCTAACACAGCAAAAACAATATGGGAGGCAGCAGAATGCCGCAGCGAGACTCCTTACGGGGTCCTCGCTGTGAGATCACATTCACCCGGTGCTATACCAGCTGCACTGGCTCCCGGTGGGGTACAGGATCAGGTTTAAGGTGCTGGTTTTAACCTCTAAAGCCCTATACGGCCTAGGACCCTCGTACCTACGGGACCGCCTCTCCTGGAATGTCCCACAGAGAAATTTACGGTCTTAAAATAAAAACACCTTGAAGGTCCCAGGCCACAGAGAGGTTAGGCTGGCCTCAACCAGAGCCAGGGCTTTTTCGGCTGTGGCTCCGATCTGGTGGAACGCTCTGTCAGAAGAGACTAGGGCCCTGCGGGACTTGACATCTTTCAAGACACAAGAGACTAGGGCCCTGCGGGATTTGACATCTTTCTGCAGGGCCTGCAAGACAGAGCTGTTCCGCCTGGCCTTTTGTCAGGGCACAGCCTGACTCCCTCCTTTGGCAATCTTCACAGAACTTTAGCCTAATGGTTGCCATCAATTTGATTCATATTAATTTTGTAGTGAAGAGATTTTGGAATGTTGTGCTATTTTATTGTTGTTAGCCGCTCTGAGCCCGGCTTCAGCTGGGGAGGGCGGGATGCAAATAAATTATTATTATTATTATTATTATTATTATTATTATTATTATTATTAGTCTCTGCAGCCTCAGCAGGTGCTGCGATTCTCCAGTAGTTTGACCCCCGGAGATGGTCTCTCATAGCAGGCAGGTGCCAACAACCTAGCTCCAAAATCTGAAGAAGTGCAAATTTAAAAGGACATCCATGTTTCAGTTTGCATATTCCTTGGGTAAGTGTGAATGTGGTAGATTCCACCTTTAAATGAGAACTGAATCAAATTTCTCCCTCGTCCCTAACTTCAGCAGATGCTCAACAACAGCTCTGACACTGGCCTGGAAGGAACCATAATTCCTTTTTCTGGGATCGTTTGCAATTTTCATGCAGCTTTCAGATTTGCAATTTATGTTGAGCAACCCCACCTAACACATTTCAATTCTACATAAGGTTTGTTGGTGGAAGAAGAGTTTTCTGTACCTGGCTACAGATTTTGGCCACAATCCAAGACAGAGTCAAGAGTGCTTAAACCCTTAAGTCTGTGTTGGACACTTTGTCCACATTAATCTTACATTTAAGAGAACTTTTAACATGCTGCTAAAAATTCAGAATTTGCTTTTATACCCAGAGGACTTCATTGCAGGAAACACCTGTAACAATTCGGCCCTATTACACAATGCCTCATCCAGAATTTTCTATTTGCAGTGCAATAAAGCTGAAAATTGCTTCAGAGTGAAGATCTTTGTAAGCAGAGAGTCCGCTAGCTTTTGTGGGCGGAAATTCCCAGTAGCCTTTTTTATTTATTTATTTCATGGCTTTCAAGAGTTTTCGTCCATTAACTCCTTTCAATCTGAACGACTCATGGGATCACTTTTACACGCTCACCGGACTGGAAACGTTCTGTCTCTAGAACGCTACGTCTCGGGCAGGTCAAATTTTATTTTATTTTATTTCTGGCAACTCTCCATGGATGCAATTTCTAAAGTGCTGCCAAGTTCAAATCCCAGATATCTGGAGGCAGGACCAAAGCTAAGCTTGCTGCTTGATGACGGTCTCCACCTTCATCCCTGCACATGTTTTAAAATACGAAACACTGTTATGCGTTACTTAGCAATTCTCTCTCTCTCTTTTAAGTAATCTTTATTAAATTACACACATATACAAAGAATTTACAAAGAATTTGCAATCCCATACTACAGAAAGAAGATTAAAGAAAAAAACAATTAAGAAAAAAAGAAGAAAATACAGAAAAAAGAAAGAAGAAAAAGCAGATTTACATGCATTAAAAAACTTAATCTTCCTCATTAATACTTAAATAAACACTTAAATAAAAAAGACTTCTGACAAAACAAGTCTTCCAATCATTCTCATTGTACTGTTTATGCTGTCATAGTTTTTTTCACACAGTTTTATATTCTTTAATATTGTTCCCGTCTACTCCACAAACGGTATTTGTTGTGTTTACAAGTATCACTCAAGTTCTGCTAATATGGTGTGGTTGGTACAATATGATCTTATATAATCCTTAAATATTCTCCATTCTCCAAATATTTTCTGGTTCAATACTTCTCTAACTCCTCCCGTCAGTTTTGCTGGTTGTAAATATTCTAACATGAGTATCTGCCACTCTGCAATTCTCACTCATCCGTCGTCACCTGAAATAAGCAGGACTAAGACAGCACCAGGACACAGGTGCTGCGGTGGTATAAACTATTGAGTCTAGGGCTTGCCGATCGGAAGGTCGGCGGTTCGAATCCCGGCGACGGGGTGAGCTCCCGTTGCTCGGTCACTGCTCCTGCCAACCTAGCAGTTCGAAAGCATGTCCGAGACCTGGGAGAGGAGACGGTAGAAGAAGACTGGAAGAAATTTAAGATTTATTTGCAAAAATATTGTAAATTGTATGAATGCTAAGCAGGATACTTGATTATAAACAATTTGGCACCATTAAAATAGATGAAGTAAATTATGAAGATAAGTTAAACTTAAGAAAAAACAAATTTTTAGATATTTATTTGGTTAAACTTAATTCTTTAAGGAGTGGAATAAATGTATCTAAAATTTGAAATATAACATCGGAGAATTAGACAGTAAGGATGGAGATAAGGTGATAAATTGCTGTTTTAATTTTAATAAACTGGAACGTAGGAGCGAAAGACGTGAGGAAGCCCAGAGGAGATAAGAAAACATGTTATGATATGTAATATTTTTATTTGTTTATTTATATTGTAATCAAAAAACCCTCAATAAACATTTATAAAAAAAAAACGAAAGCATGTCAAAGTGCAAGTAGATAAATAGGTACTGCTCCAGCGGGAAAGTAAACGGCGTTTCCGTACTCTGCACTGGTTTTGCCAGAAACGGCTTAGTCATTCTGGCCACATGACCCAGAAAAATATAACCTAAAATTGTCATTTAAAACCTTAATCATCTTGGTAGTACAGCTTGTTCCCTAAGTTTTATGGCAGTCACACAGAATTTGGCCACCTTTAGCGTGATCTCTAGATCCTTGTTCTCTACCAGGTGTTTTAGACATTGAAGTTCGGACCCATTTGGAGATTTATGTGTAACAGGAGCGATAAAGACCAAGCGTATATCCCCATAGAAAAGGCAGCATAACAAGACATGAGAGACAGTTTCTACCTCCATCATGCCACAGGTGCAGACTCGTTCCGTGTATGGTTTACCCTCGAATCTGCCCTGCTATAAGGCAGGTGGCAGCATGTTGAATCTAGCGAGGGTAAATGACCATCTGTATTTGGGTATTTGTAATTTTGACAAATAATTTGCTGGGGTAAATCCTCTCCCATTATCTTTTATTGCTGGGTGTTTATTCATCTTGCTAACATGGCACTGCAGTTCCAGATCCCAGTCCCTCAGATTGTTGGATGGCGCCATGTACGCCTCCTTCCGGCAACCCCTGCTGTCAAGTTGGTGCCAAATGTATTGCTCTGATTTCCTTTGGACCACATCAGCGAGGCTGAGAAAGGGGTCTTGTGGTCTGGGCAACCCAGGACCTCCATAGCACTGTCCAGGCTTGCGTCCTGGGGAGGTCACTTTGGTCCTGCTAACACAATGGTTGGACTTAATTCTGAGAGGCCCACTCCATTTTATCTCGAGACAGACATCCTGACCCTTCCAGGGAGGAGGAAGAGGAAGACAGTATAGATTTACAACAGGGTTTGCGGGAGGTCACAGCTCAGAGACAGGTGAAGGGAAAAGCTGGGAAACCATGAGAGAGCCAGGGCAACACCTGGATGACAGGTTGTCATTAGAAAGCATTCCAAACTTTCCATCTCCCAGAACCCGGCAAGCCTTAAAAGTAGGAGAGCAAAGAGATCAAAGGCAGAAGAAGAAGAGTAGTTTGGATTTGATATCCCGCTTTATCACTACCCTAAAGAGTCTCAAAGCGGCTAACATTCTCCTTTCCCTTCCTCCCCCACAACAAACACTCTGTGAGGTGAGTGGGGCTGAGAGACTTCAGAGAAGTGTGACTGGCCCAAGGTTACCCAGCAGCTGCACGTGGAGGAGCGGGGAAGCGAACCCGGTTCACCAGATTACGAGTCTACCTCTCTTAACCACTATACCACACTATACCACTACGTGACAGAGGGCACGTAGGAGCACCCATAGAGGAGGTGATGAGAATGAGGAAGTGGGAGAAATGGGGTGGTGGAGATTCTCTTGGGACAATGCCATTATCCAAGAGGCTGGGTTTTATAGCCTCTCTCTGTAAAGATTGAAATGAAAAAGGGCGGTAAGAAACTTTTCCTTGTCTACACTTTCCTGGGCAACCAGCCAGGAGCAGTTGACAGCATCCTGACAGGACCACATCAGTGAGGCTGAGAGGGGGGTATTGTTATCTGGGCAGGACCTCTAATATGCACTGCCCAAGTTTGCACCCCAGGGAGGTCACTTTGGCACTGCTAATGCACTGGTTTGACTTCACCCCCAAGGGCACACTACATTGTCTCTTGAGATAGACGTATGCCAACACAAGAACACAAAATACTATGAGGCTTGGGTGTATTAGAATGGGAAGGAGGGTTGGCTTAATTATCTGTGATTTCCAGAGGTGTCTCAATAGGAGAATAGTCAGAGAGCTTACCTCATTGATTCATGTTACCAGAGATCACAGTGGAAACTCTACAACTTTGTTTGCAAACAGCTTCCAGCCACCATTCAGAAGATTAGGAACCTTCTGATGTAGATTTTTAAAAATTTGCAATAGAAGCCTGCAGGTACATTATTTGGGGTATGGTTTCATTGGTCTTTGCTTGTGGTAACAATCACCTGAGATTCTCCCAGTTTCCCCCACCGTCAAAAATCCTTGGTAATACAATTTGTTTCTATGCACTGGTTGTAATCACCCAGGGTGTGGGAATTCTGCATGGGGAGAAAAGAAAGGAAGTGGTTTCCCTGGTAACAGCAGCCACAAGCTCTTCTTTAGGTGTTCCTTTTGTCTCCTCTGCAAGGCTTAGTGGCACATTCGTTGCTGAATGGGCCATAATTGCGGAGAGTACAGGATCCTCCCTCGTAGATAATTCCCTCCATTCTTCCAACGTAAATAGCAAGGACACACAAATAGACATTCTCCACGGCTGCTCCCCCCAACACAAGAGGATTTGTAGCACCTTCCAAGGACACAGGCATCCATACAGTTGGGTGTCTTGCTACCAGAGAAAGCCATTGAACTCAGAGAAATGCGGAGGCGTACATGCAAAACTGGTAATAGGCAGCAATTGCCCAGCAGGAATAGTATTCTGCTGAAGGCCGGGGGCTCTTAGATCTAACAACCTGGATTCAGACTACTTTTATTTAATTAAAAATGGAAAGCGTAATGCTGGTGGTCAACGCAAGAGGTTTAAAGACTGTCTCAAGGCAAATGTAAAAAAGAATGTAGTATAAACACCAACAATTGGGAAATACTGGCCTGCGAGTGCCGCAGTTGGAGAACAGCCTTTACCAAAGGTGTCATGGGCTTTGAAGACACTCGAACTCAGGACGCAAGGGAGAAACTTGCTAAGAGGAAGGCACGCTTGGCAAATCCACACTGTGATCAACTCCTGCCCAGAAACCAATGTCCCCACTGTGGAAGGATGTGTGGATCCGGAATTGGCCTCCACGGTCACTTACGGACTCATTGTTAAAACTGTGTTTATGGAAGACAATCCTACTCGGCTACGAGTGATCGCCAAAGAAGAAGATTAGGTGAACAGCTTGTTTTGAACTCCTTCCTTGCTAAGCTACATGCAGACTGGTGTCCCTGCCCCACTTTTCTCCTGTCTGTCTTTTGTAAGTCCTAGGGTAGACTTTATGCTTTATCTCAGATCTGGAATCCTGTGTAGGGTTACCATCTTTGTTCTGGCAAAATACAGGACAGGATAGGATGGCAGTGGGCAGTCATGAGTGAGTTGGTTTGGGGCAATTTGCTTTTCCACTTGGTGTTGAAATGACTTCAGAGAATCTGTTGCAATCTGATCGCATGGCCCCTCTGGAATTTGTCACACACTGTCAGGGGCTCAGGAGCAGAGGCACAAGAAAGGGAGGAAATGGAGAGCGAGGGGGAGTTATCCGAAGGAAACGTAAGCGATGACAGTGGTCCGAGGTCTCTGAGTCTTTCCAGCGAATCGGAAGATTCACAGAAAGGGGCTCCCATGGTCAGAGCAAGTGGGGTGCCTAGGGGGACACCCCAGGAAGAAGGGGCCAGAGGGGACTCAGAGAGCAGCAGTTGGAAATCAGGACCAGCTTCCCCACCAGAGCGCAGTGGGGGGGGGGGAGGAGTCCCAGGTATCGGGATCAGGCTGCTCACCACCAGCGGGAGGAGATGAGTCAGGATTGACCACGCCTCCATCGGAGAGCGGGGAAACGGTCAAGAGGAAGGTTGGAGGCTGGGCGCGCGCGCCAAGTTCAAATGTACAGGCGAGCGGCACAGTCGGTAGCCCGGATAGGGAGCCAGGTCCTAAAGCCCGCCGAAAGGAGGGACAGGAGTCAGGGGGGTCAGCGTCAGAAGAGTCCAGAAAGGAGGAGACCCAGGGGGGCAGAAGGACCCAGAGGAGAAAGGAGAGACGGAAGAGGTGGAGTAAGGCTAGAGTCTTAAATTGGTGTACAGGGGGTGGAGACTCAGACGGAGCTTCGCCGACCTAGGTTCTAAGACGTAGAGCTGCACGCTGCGGCTTGGAAATGGAAACTGAACTTCAATAAAGACTTTTGTACATTATTACTGACTAGCGTTGGTCCTCTGTGAGCTGGGACCTAGAGGCAGCTTTGACACACACGCACAAATTTGTAAGCCTGTTGCTCTCTGAGGGATGGGGCCCAGCTCTGCAAACTGCCGCCTTAAACCATGCAAAGCTGCAGGGAACCGGAAGCACCAATGTCAGCCCTGGTTTGCTCCTCCTTGGGGGTGGGATGAGGAGAGGGAGCAAGGAGGGGGGGAAAGGAAAGAAGCGAGGGGAGCAGAGTGGAAAGAGGGGGAATCCACAACAAACTGAGTCCTGTATTGAACCAATACAGGATGCAACATTTTACATTGAAATAAGGGGCAATCCTGTATTATACAGGACATGTGGCAACTGGGTCTAGGAATGGCTCTACCATAATCATTACAATTAGAGGATATATTATATTTACCCGAATATAGGCCACATTCAGCTTTCATACATGCCAGTTTGGGGGTAAAAATTCTGGCCTGTTTTCAGGTCAGTATGGTATGGGTGAGTTAGATGGATAGAAAATGAGCAGCAGGTACTCGTTTCTTGGTAACGGTGCCAAGGGTGCCAGAACACAGTGGTTGCCAAGGGCAACGACCAAAACAAAAAGTGACAACAACATAGCAAGGAATGGGATCACAGAAAAGCACTGTGTGTGTTCTCTGTGTCTCTCTTTCACACACACAAACACTTAAAAGGACAGGGCTTTGACCTATAAGAACTGTGCTCTTTTTGTGGTAAAAATAAAATAAAATGAGGCTCTGGCGCTCATATATTGATAAACGTAAAGAGGCTGGCAGCACAAAATGGCCACCATGGGCACAAATAAATAAGAGGTGTCCGTGTCAGTGAGCTCTGTCACAAAAAAAGCCTTGTGTAGGCATATTAATGGTTTATTCTCTCTGACATGGTGATCTCAGTACAGTGGACGCTTTGGGTAACATAACTTTCGGGTTGCAAACGTGGCAAACAGGTTTCGCCATACGGACATGCGCAGAAGCTGCGCCTCTTCTTACAAAATCTTTGGGGTGCGCACAGACCCCGGAACGAATTAAATTCATATTCGGAGGGTCCACTGTAGTGCTTATTTTAAATTATTCTATTTATTCCCAAGGGAGCATGTTTTATTTCTCACTGCAGAATTTGGAGTATGGAATTCGCACAGCCTACCATGTGCCCTGTAAGTGTATGAAAGCAACCTCTCCTCTGCCCTTTTCACACCGCCGCTGGTTCTGGGAGACAAGGGTGAGAGGGGAGCTTGTTGCAGCAAGAGACAGAGACCCCGTGCTTTTTCACCAGCCTGACCCATCTTGGGCTCTTGGCCACCTTCCTCTCCTGCTTCAGTTTCTGCCTCTGATTCTGGACTGCTCTCTGCCACAGACTCTCCCTGCTCACTAAGACTTGTTGCCTCTTGAGCTTCAGACGCCTCCTCTTCCCAGTCTTCTTCCTCTGACCACTCGTCGGTGTCCCACCACCACTACCCGGGTTCTGAGTCTTCTTCCCTTCTGGGTTCCTCAGCTGGTTGCTGCCATCATTCCTCTGTGTCCATATTTTATCATATCTTTATTTCATATCTTCTGCATATCCAAATTCAATTAATTTGCTCATTTATCTACTTTAAATGTACTGTATATTCTTACGAAACTGCAGGTTATTACAGTAATCCTGCCAATGTTTTTATCTGCTTGCAATTTATCTGTAAATATTCAGCAAACCATTTCCATCCTTTTATAAAGAGTTTGTCATCTTGATTTCCTGTTCTTCCAGTAGGTTTTGCCATTTCTGTATATTCCATTCTTCCTTTGCTGAGACTTCTACTTCTTTCCACTTTGGGGCAAGTAGCATTCTTGTTGCTGTAGTAGCATACATAAATAAATTTCTATAAAATTTAGGTAGTTCTGTTGCTATAATTCCCAAAAGAAAAGCTTCTGGTTTTTCCACAAAAGTTATTTTGAACATCCTTTTCAATTCATTGTCCAGTGGTACCTCTGGTTGCAAACAGGATCCTTTCCAGAGCTCCAGTCGCATCCCGAGGAATTCACAACTGGAGGTGCCGCTTCTGCGCATGTACACGGCACGGTTTAGCACTTCTGCACATGCACACGGCATGTAGAGCGCTTTTGCGCATGCGCGCGCACGAAACTCAGAAAAATACTTCTGGGTTTGCTGCGTACGTATCCTGGAGGTGAACGCAAGTAGAGGTACCACTGTATATCATTTCCCAGTAATCTTACTACAAGACTTCCTGAAAAATGAGTCGCTTAGCCTAGGGATAATTAGCAAAGCATTGAGCAGGTGTGCAAGTTTACAGCTACACTTACAGCTCCTGTAAACATTAAATGTTAAAATATTCCTTCCCAAGAGAGGCTGAGAAGACAAAGACCGAGACAAGGGAGGAAAATATGACCCATAAGGCCTGGGAAAATGTCACAATTGCCCCCACAGTCAGGAAATTCATCCAATGCTTGTTTGTACAGAAAGAGCGGCCTCTGCCAAGAATGAACGTTAAAAGATGGTGTTTTTCTTTTTTGTGTTTTCCGAGGGGACAGAGAAATGATGGAGGCTAATGCAAGGGGCATGAAAGTTTGCTTTTATGTTGCCTTCATTCTCCCCCCCCCCCCCCTTCCTGGCAGATTAATCCCTTCAGACTTATACGCCAAAGGGCAAAGGTGAAGAATGAGGGAGGGAACCGTCAAACCATTATCCAGGGCCCTGTCATGCACCGAGAGAAGGAGACGCTGGTGAACAGGCTTTGGAGATTTTTTTTGGAGATTCCCATTTAAAAAAATAAAAAAATATTTTTCAAGGCGGTCAGCCGTTCTTGCCCTGCAAGAATTATGCACGACTAGATGACAAGTTGGCCGCGAGCCAGGAGGCAGGGAGACGTAGGGGGTGGGGGGAATGCGGCGGAGGCAAAATGTATTTTTCTTAATTTCATTTCGTCCCTTCAAGTCTCACGCAGGGCCAGGAGGAGCACGCTGGTTAATGTATCGCCGCCCGACACCCATGCTGTGGAGAAAGTGGCTGCAACGCAGACCGGAGCGCCTGACCTCTTGCTTTTGAGCCGCCGGCCAGCTGCACTCCTCGGAAGACGAGTGGGGGACGCAGAGAGGCCTTTGCACACAGACAGACTGAAATGTCCATTAATCCTGCTCTGCGGGCTCAAGGCATGACCTGGAGCTCCCCTTCTTCCTTCCTGGCTCTGACTCACTGTCTGCCTCGCTCCAGGCTGCCTCTTCTTCCAGTACAGCAACAAGCAGAGAGACAGAGAGAGAGAGAGAGAGAATTGTCTTGGCAAAGGCAGGCAGGCGTGCTTGCAGACGCTGCTCACCCTTGCGAGGAACAAGCAGGAGTTGTGTCAGGGCTCTCCCGGCCCGAAAAGGATGGGGAGGCTCAGCTGACCCTTTGTCTTTTCCCCCTACAGCGTGGCCATTGTGGGTTTTCTCACATCGCCCATTGTCTCGAAAGCCTCGGCGAAGGGCGGAGAGGAAAGGAGCAGACAGAAGGATTTGCCCCTAAATTCTCTGGGCCCAGTGATCCTTCCGCTGCGTTGAGAATAGCCCTTTCTCGCAACAGTTATTTGCTGGGATAGTGCTATCGTAGAATCTTAGAATTAATTGTGGAGTTGGAAGTGAACCTTAAGAGTACATTCAACCCCCTGCAATGCGGGAATCTCAGCTAAAGCATCCATGACAGATGGCCATCCAACCTCTGCTTTAAAACCTCCTTGGAAGGAGAGTCCTTCACCTCTCAAGGGAGACCATTCCGCCGGCAAACAGCTCTCACCGCCAGAAAGTTTAGGGAAGCTTTTAATGTTTGATTTATTACGGTACCTTAATATTTTGTTGGAAGCCGCAAACCGCCCAGAGTGGCTGGGGAAGCCCAGCCAGATGGGCGGGGTATAAATAAATTATTATTATTATTATTATTATTATTATTATTATTATAGTTGGAATCTCCTTTCTTGCAACTTGAAGCCATTGGTTCAAGTCCTACCCTCCAGAGCAAGAGAAAACCAGCTTGCTCCATCTTCCATATGGCAGCCCTTGAGATATTTGAAAATGGCTATCCTATCTTCTCTCGGTTTCCTCTTTTCCAGGCTAAACATAGAATCATAGAATTGTAGAATTAATTGTGGAGTTGGAAAGGACACTGAGGACCCTCTGCAATACAGGAATCTGAAGTGAAGCATCCAAGGCACATGGGCAAAATTTGCAGTTCTCCCTTCCTGAAGCAGAGTGTGACACGGTGTTCTCAGCTACCTCAGTCAATAGTTATACTCTAGGGCAGGGGCAGGCAACCTAAGGCCCCATGGGCCGAAAGCAGCCCACGGGGGTCGTTTAACCAGCCCTCGAGCCGCCCCCGAACCAAGCCGCCTGCTCGGCGAGTCCCTGTGAGCTGTGCTAAACTGGCGCAGCATGTCATGCAGACTCGCTTCCGCGGTCCTGGAAATCGTGTCTGCGCAGACGTAGACGCCAGAAATCACGGGCATGCGCGCACATGCACTTGCGCAATCCGGCCCACGGAGGAATCGCCGCTGGAGTGAACCGGCCCAGGCGAGGTAAACCTTGCCAACCCCTTCTCTAGGGCCCCATCTGCAATATATGTCCAAAGTTGGTGGCGCTGTGGGTTAAACCCCAGAGCCTAGGACTTGCCGATCAGAAGGTCAGCGGTTCAAATCCCCGTGACGGGGTGAGCTCCTGTTGCTCGGTCCCTGCTCCTGCCAACCTAGCAGTTTGAAAGGATGTCTAAGTGCAAGTAGATAAATAGGTACCGCTCCGGCAGGAAGGTAAATGGCGTTTCCATGCGCTGCTCTGGTTCGCCAGAAGCAGCTTAGTCATGCTGGCCACGTGAAGCTGTACGCGGGCTCCCTCGGCCTGTAAAGCGAGATGAGCGCCGCAACCCCAGAGTTGGCCACGACTGGACCTAATGGTCAGGGGTCCCTTTACCTTTACCTTTTATGGGCTCCCACAAAAGAATCCCAGGAACTGTCATCTGTCAAGGGTGCTGAGAGTTGTCAGTTGAGTAGAACTTCCATGTCCAGAAGTATCGTACCTGCAAACAGTTGTTACAGGGCGCAACTGCTTTCATATGCAGCTTGTCAGCATCCAGAAAGCATCTGATTGGTCGCTGTACAGTGGTGTGCTGGACCAGATTTGGTCAGATCCAGAAGGGACATGGGGCAGTCGGGAAGGGTCATAGCTTAGTGGCAGAGAACCTTAGAAGGTTCGCTGGCTCAGTCCCCAGCATCTCCTGGCAGGGCTGGGAGAAAACCCTGCCTGAAATCTCGGATTGCTGCTGCCAGTGTAAAAAATAATAATACTGAGCTAGAGGGACCACTGGGTTGCTATCTTGGCAGAAACTGAAGACAGAACTCAGCCAATTTGAGAATCTCCGATTTGACTTTAAACGAATAACTCAGTCATATGTTATCCCAATTATCCCACAATGGCTTGTGAAGATACTATTTCTGAAAAACAACACATGAAGGAATTTCAGAGGAGGCAGAAAAGAAGGAGGGAATAAAGTCTTAGGCAGGGCAACTCAGTGGCAAAGCCTCTCATGACTAGTAGAGAAGCAGGGTGTGTTATGCAAAAACCAGGAGATGTATTTGCACATGTTCTTGATTTGCATAATGTGTGAAGGATTCAGGGGGTTTTTCCAAGCACAAAGAATTTATGTTTAATGGGAAATGCCTGTGCTGCAGGGGTGGGGAGCGGTCAGCAATTTTACCACAGGACGCAGTGGGACTCTTAAAAACAGTGCCCAACCCTCAGGTTCTTAGGATCCCAGTGCAGTTAAGCAACCCGTCCACCAGCCCCGCTTTGCAAAAGGTCGTCGTAAGCTCTGCAACATGGTGCAATTGCAGCCCTGCAGCTTTCCAGAACTTTTTGGAGGAGGGAGCAATGGTCACGGCCTTATATAATCCTGTTTCTCTCTCAGTTGAAAGCTGCCGGCAAATCTTTTTGTCAGCTGTGCGTCACAGCAAACCTCACGAGATAATTCAACACATGCAAGAGCACCGTATGTCAAAATGTGGCTCAATAATAGCGTGATGCTGCTGTGGGTTGTTGTTGTTGTTGTTGTTGTCTATTTCAGATGCCAAATGGATCATACACAGTAAACACACTAGACGTAACCGGCTGTGTTCTTAGATAAATAAGGTATACTATTCATGTATCGAATCATAAATATCAACGCAAGTAACTCATAATGTTCAACAAATGAACAAAACAGAAGACCCAGTGGATCGGATCATTCATTAATCAGTTCATGCATAAAGTCCATCTGTGTAATAGTGTCTATTCCACCTGTCTGTTCATAAGGTCCAAACAATCCACATGAAAGGTTGTTACAGTTTCACAGAATCCTTTAACAGAGTCTAAGACAAGGATTTCCGAATATTGGCCTTGTTTCGCCGCCCTGGGCTTCATCAGTAGTTAAAGCCAGTGGCGTAGCGTGGGGGGTGCAGGGGGGGCCGGCTGCACCAGGCGCAACATCTGGGGGTTAGGGTTAGGGGGCGCAAATCCACGGGATAGGGGGCACAAATCCACGGGTTAGGGGGCGCAAATTACTTGCCTTGCCCCGGGTGCTGACAACCTACGCTACGCCACTGGTTAAAGCTCATATGCAATATTACAGGACAGTGGATCTTACAGCATAGTAGTAGCTGTATGGATCATACAGGCACTTCAAGAAATCAGGGAGTTTGCTGTACCCTACCAGAAGACTCAGTCTCTGACTTGGATAAGAGACCTGCTTCTTAATTTCAGGAGGACAGAGGCACCTGCAGTTTTCTCTCAAGATGAGGAGGGCTTTTCTAGTGAGACAGGAAGGCAGGAAAGGCAACGCAGCTTCTGAAGGAAATGAAGCTCTGAAGGGTTTTGTAAGTATGAAACAGTGACAGGCTGTTGGAGGTCCCAATGCCCATCTTTCTGGTCAATACAGATTGCAACGGCATCATCCCTGCCATCCATCCATCCGATTAGAAGGTGCCAGGTTCAGTTTTATAGCTGCTGGTATAAAAGGGCTCAGTTCCTTGCAGGAGCAACTTCTGAGTTTCCCCAGAACCTTGCAGTCTGAACCTTGCTTGTATCTCGCCTGCTCCCTGCCTTGCGTCCAGCCTCAGGGCTGGTTCAAGACATTTTGGCACCTGAGGCATATCACAAAATGGGCTCCCCCCTCCCGTCAGGGAAGAAGGGGTGAGTGAAGATCTACATCCGGGAACAAGGGGGGAATAGAGAGTCACGTCAGGAGCAATAGTGTGAATGAAGATTTACTTCGGGAACAGCGGGGAGAGAAATCAAATCAACTCTACCCAATGGCTGAAGTGGGAATCAAAGGCTGTCATGGTGGGGGGAAAGGGGCGTACTCTGAATTAGGCCAGGCAGGTGCAGACCCCAGAGGGCAGCCCCACCATTTTCTTCATAGGGTTGGATGAGACCAGCAGCCCCACCAAGAGTCCATTGTAGAGGTCACATGCCTCAGGGGTGGGCAGCTGCCATGGAGGTGTCAGATCCAGCCTCCAACGAGTCACTGTCACTGAGGTGGCAAGAGAGGGTGATGGATTCCTTGGGAACTGGATCTTCTGTCCCTGCAGATCTGGCTGCCTGAGGCAGTCTCCTCATGGGTAGGTCGTCCCTCTCCAGCCCAAATCTTTTCCCACTTTGCCTTGTGTCCAGATTGAACCTCACCTTGACCCTTGATGCAACACGGAACAGGACATTCAGCCTGAGACTTGAATCTAGAGACTAAGCTATCCCACTAGACTTTGAGCCTGGTGGGTCCCTGCTTGATTCCTGATTCCTGCCCCTGGCAGGCTCTTCATCATGAGTGAAAAAATTAGGGTTCTTTGGGGTGAGGTAGAGCCCAGTCTTGTGTTTCTGTCCTGTGCTTCAGCACAATGGATGAGCTTTCTAGGTGCAAAGCTGGGCCGTGGGAATTAGTGCTGGTGGCAACACAGCTAAATGAAATACTGCTCTCATGCAAATCTCTTAATTTCTGGGACAGGACTCAGCAACCTCTGGCCTCTGCAGCTTTGCAGCTTATCAGCTGATTTCAGTTTGCAGATGCTGCAGCCACGTGGGTGTATGAGTCAAGGTCCAGACATTCACCTCCGTGTAACATCAAGCAAAGCTGTTGGCTAGAAACAAGCTCTTCTATGGAGTTTAGTGGTCTTGTCTTCTCCAACCTGGTGTCCCCCAGATGTTGCTGGACTTTTATTTTTGACCTATGTCACAGGGCAGTTTGCAATATAAAAACACATACCATAGTAACAAATGAAAACACTAGCACACACCACCCCCAGTTTAAAAGGCCATGGATTGTTTAAATAGCCAAAGATCCGGAAAAGAGGAGTGTTTCATATCCTTCAACATTTCTCTGATGAAAATAGGGACATCCTATTGAATAATAAAAATGTTGTTGTTGTTGTTGTTAATATATAATAACATTTATTAAAGAATTGATTTTAGAATGTATTTCAATTAATTGATTGTGATTTTATGTAAACTGTGTTATTTTTACTGTTGTTAGCCACTCTGAGCCCGGCTTCAGCTGGGGAGGGCGGGATATAAATAAAATATTACTATTATTATTATTATTACAGATAGGTAGCCGTGTTGGTCTGCCATAGTCAAAACAAAAAAAATTCCTTCCAGTAGCACCTTAACGACCAACTAAGTTAGTTCTTGGTATGAGCTTTCGTGTGCATGCACACCTATCTGAAGAAGTGTGCATGCACACGAAAGCTCATACCAAGAACTATTATTATTATTATTATTATTACCCAGCTGACTGGGTTGCTCAGCCATTGGGCAGCTTCCAACATACATAAAAACATAATACAAAGTTTAATAAAACTTCCCTATACAGACTCTCCTTGGCTTGGGGTTCACATAACGCCATATCCTCTGATGAAAATAGGGACATCCTTAGGAAAAGCAGGACATTCTGGGATCAAATCAGAAACTGGGGTTGCTTCTGGAAATCCAGAAATGTCCCGGGAAAACAGGGACACTTGGAGGGTCTGATGTTCTTGCCTGGCACCTAAAAATATGTAACAAAGGCTCTAGGCGAGCCTCCCTGGGGAGAGCATTCCACAAATGGGGAGCCACCGCAGACAAGGCCAATTCTTGTATTGTTGTTGTTGTTTAGTCGTTTAGTCGTGTCCGACTCTTCGTGACCCCATGGACCAGAGCACACCAGGCACTTCTGTCTTCCACTGCCTCCCACAGTTTGGTCAGACTCATGTTTGTAGCTTCGAAGACACTGTCCAACCATCTCGTCCTCTGTCGTCCCCTTCTCCTTGTGCCCTCCATCTTTCCCAACATCAGGGTCTTTTCCAGGGAGTCTTCTCTTCTCATGAGGTGGCCAAAGTATTGGAGCCTCAGCTTCACAATCTGTTCTTCCAGTGAGCACTTAGGGCTGATTTCCTTAAGAATGGATCGGTTTGTTCTTCTTGCAGTCCATGGGACTCTCAAGAGTCTCCTCCAGCACCATAATTCAAAAGCATCAATTATTCGGCAATCTGCCTTCTTTATGGTCCAGCTCTCACTTCCATACACTGCCTTGCCGTGTATGCACTGGATCACTGCCTTGCCGTGGCGAAGGGGCTTGAAGAACTCAGAGAAGCTATGAACTATGCCGAGCAGGGCACCCAAGATGAACAGGTCATAGTGGAGAGTTTTGACCAAACGTGATCCACCTGGAGGAGGAACCGGCAAGCCACTCCAGTATCCCTGCCAAGAAAACTCCATGGACAAAGAATTCTTGTATTGCCACCCTCCAAACCTCTCACAGAGAAGGCACACAATGTAGGGCCTCAGGTGATGATCACAGGGTCTGGGCCAGTTCATGTGGGGAGAGGCAGTCTGGGGTATTTGATATAGTGGTTGGCTGGGAAGCCGACTCCAGCACCATGCAAATGCACTGGGTGTTCTAACACGGTGTGTTTTTTGCTCTTGCAGTGCTTTCTGCTTCCCTGTCTGATGCAGCGAAGGAACACTAATTCTCGAGTGAAATACTGAATCCCAAGACTGGGAGGGGAAATAGGGGGGGGGAACAGTGCCCTCAAATTATTAGCAACGGAATTCAATTTTGAAAACCTTCACCGGGGTGGGAATTCAAATCAGAGTTCCTGTTTTCCTGAGCAAAAACCCCAGAATGCAGCCTTTGTTCTTGAAGTGGCCAGTTAACCTCTGCACAAATAAGAAATAAAAATTGCAGCGTTCAGCTTCTCTTTGCCTCCGTTCGGCTCCATTAGAAAGGAGAAGAGTTGGGCGGAGCGGAGATTGTCACCCAACAGGGTTGCCCAATTTTAATTTCCATAGTCGGTGAAATGCATGATTAGCGCTGGTGGGATTTCAGGTGGGGCTCAGCCAAAAGGTTCTGCTTAGCATAATCACCACTCAGGAGCATCTATCAAGGGCTTTCTCAGCAGGATAAATTCTGCACACGTGTTTGAGTTTGATTGACTTGGGAGCCCTCCTGCTGCAGGAAATCTTAATCCTAAACTGAAGCAGTTACAGCAGAGAGGTGAGAATTAATTTCTGCACGTCTGCCTCACAGATTTTTGTGTGCTTGGATAAAGAGAGGCGTTTCCGGCTCTGCAATTCCACCTTATGGGCTGCTTTCACCCTGGAGAGTAAAACAAGAGGCAAATTATCCAGGGGCAGCTGGAGCCCAGAAGTGCTGTATATTCCACAGTAAAGAACATCACACCAATTGTTAGATGCCCCCCCCCCCCGACTGAACTTTTGAGAGTGGTTGACTCAAACCTTTGCAAAAAGTTCAAAGGCGTTTTCTGTCAACTGTGGATTTTAAGCTTTTGTTTGAATTTGGTGTTTTTAGGGCTTTGTTGTTTTTAATTGGTTGCAACGTGAATCATGTTGAGCTTCTCTTTCTAAGAAAATCAATTAACCAGTATAATAAATAATAAAATATGCATTCTCACACCCTTTCGGTTTCTTTTTTTTTCTTCTTTTTTGAGCCAAGACACGCATCACAACATTCAGAGAAGTATGAATAACTGCTTTCCAAAAACATATTAGGAGCCTGGACACTGGGGGAATTGTAGGCAATTTACCGTATTTTTTGCTCTATAAGACTCACTTTTTCCCTCCTAAAAAGTAAGGGGAAATGTGTGTGCGTCTTATGGAGCGAATGCAGGCTGAGCAGCTATCCCAGAAGCCAGAACAGGAAGAGGGATCGCTGCTTTCACTGCGCAGCGATCCCTCTTGCTGTTCTGGCTTCTGAGATTCAGAATATTTTTTTCTTGTTTTCCTCCTCCAAAAACTAGGTGCGTCTTGTGGTCTGGTGCGTCTTATAGAGCGAAAAATACAGGTACATAGACAAGCAAGAGTCCAAGGGCATTAACACCCACTAAGGCAGGGAACTGGATTCAGTGTTCACACCCATAAAACACTGCACTAAAGGAGTATCAGTATAGGTGGGGTGTTATTGTTTTTTTAGAGTGTTTACGAGTCTGGATGTCAGAAATACAGATGCAAATAAACTGAAGGAGCTTGAGAGCCGAAGCACAGTGCGATGCTCCAGTTCTGGAATTAATTTTAGAAATGCTCTTAGTTAAACCAGAATTCAGGAGGGGGGCGGATGCAGAGCAGGAAGAACCAGACAAAGAAGAAAAGGGATGGAAAGGATGGAAATATTAGGTGTAGGCTCATGTCTGCTCACCAGCCACACTCAGGGCAAGAGCTTTGAATGCTTTGCCATTCTTGTTTGTGAGTGACGCACTGCCAAGTCCAGTTTAGCCAGCCAGCAGCACAGGGATTCTGGTTTTCTTCAGATGCGGAGTCTAAACAAGCCGAAAGTCAATAAAAAAAACGAGGATGGAAAGTGCCGCTTTATGAGCTGCAAGCATTGTTGGCTCAGCCCGTATTGTGCCGCCTCGCGAACCATAAAAGATTCAGTACGCTAAGTAGTTCAAAGCGCATTAAATGGGAAACGAAATCCCTGCAAAAGCCCTCTTGCTCAGCAGTGTTTTCCTCTGCAAATCCTCAGATGAGTTTGCATTAAAGTGTTTCCGCCAGCGGGCGGCTGGTTCAAACGTTGCTCTTGCCAGGGGGACTAGGAACAAGATAGCCGGGGCTCAGTCGGTTGTCCCTCACACCAACAGGGAAAGTGAGTCCCCGCATTGTCCCTGGCGGTGAAAGCACAAAAAGAGGAGGAATGGTGAGAGAGCCAGTGTGGTGTAGTGGTTAAGAGCGGTGGACTCGTAATCTGGTGAACCGGGTTTGCGTCTCCGCTCCTCCACATGCAGCTGCTGGGTGACCTTGGGCCAGTCACACTTCTCTGAAGTCTCTCAGCCCCACTCACCTCACAGAGTGTTTGTTGTGGGGAAGGAAGGGAAAGGAGAATGTTAGCCGCTTTGAGACTCCTTCGGGTAGTGATAAAGCAGGATATCAAATCCAAACTCTTCTTCTCTTCTACTTCCCCTTCCGCACTGCTTCTTGTGATGCACAGAAAAGTTACAGTGGTACCTCAGGTTACATACACTTCAGGTTACATACGCTTCAGGTTACACACTCCGCTAACCCAGAAATAGTGCTTCAGGTTAAGAACTTTGCTTCAGGATAAGAACAGAAATCGGGGTCCGGCGGCGCGGCGGCAGCAGGAGGCCCCATTAGCTAAAGTGGCGCTTCAGGTTAAGAACAGTTTCAGGTTAAGAACGGACCTCCGGAACGAATTAAGTACTTAACCCGAGGTACCACTGTACATGGCTGCTGCTGTCATGAGTTTATGAAGTTCATCAAACGTTGGAAGAGTCAGGACAGATAAAAGAAAGTCCTTCCCATGGCACATGGAACTCACTGCCACAGGAAATGGCCACCAACCTAGACAGCTTTAAAAGAGGGTTAGAGGGAGAAAGGGCTGTCATGGCTACTAGCCCAGATGAATGACCTCTCCCTCTGCAGTTGGAGGAAGCAGTGCTTTCGAATACTGGTTGCTGAAAACCACAGGAAGGGAGAGAGGCTCACGTGGAGACCTCAATACATGTCTTTAGGTGCCGTGCAAAAACATTCCTCTTTATTCAGGCTTCAGCCGTTCAATAATCTACTGCCTGCTAAATGTGAGGCGAGGACTGTTATTATGATTCTTTTACTATTATGCTGTCGATTATTATTCTTTGTGTTACATTTTTGTTATTATGCTCTGTAAAAAACATTCATAATGTTGTCCACCGCCCTTGAATCTATTGATAATTGGGGGGGGGGGGAGAGGCTGGCTATATAAACCAAATAAATAAATAAACTAAATAATGAAATAAGAGAAGAAACAGTGAGCAGTGGGAAATGAGGCCTGTTGGCATTCCAGAATGTTCCTAGCTTGCTCTACCCTCTTTTCCAGGCATGGGGGCAATCTGTGTCACAGTATTAGACACTTAAACTGGCTGACTTCATGGGGGGGGGTGTACTTTATTCTAGCTTTCCCAGGTTCACAGCTAGAGATGGGCAGATATGTCTATTTCACTTTTTTTTCCCCTGTTTCCTTTGCAATCTTAAATTTAGTTTGCCATCTTTCCACATCAGTTTACAATTATTTTAACAGTCCCTAGGAAAAGGCAACAGCATTTTAGCGCAAATTTGTCCTGATATGCTCATTTTTTGCACTCAGTTTTGCCTAACGGGCACGTTCGTGCAAGGCCATTTCCCCAAATACAATACATTTCCACGGGCTGTTTTCACAGACACGTGCATATTAATGCACACCTTTACCCCAGCATATCCCATTTTTCTACGCATTCCTCGCCCAGAGAACTGCATTTGCGACGTTCTGAGAACTGCAGATTTCAAAAGGTGGCTGTGTATGTTTCGGTTACCATCTCATTTCGCAAGTTCCCGTCTGAATGCGACGTGAATCCGGTTTCTCCACCCCTTTCATCCCTGGTCACAGCAAGTCACAGGGTGAGGAGGGTGTTCTTGAGGAAAGCTTTTTGTGGGGCTTTCATCTCCCATGAATTCTGGTGCTGGAGGAGACTCTTGTGAGTCCCATGGACTGCAAGAAGATCAAACGTATCCATTCTGAAGGAAATCAGCCCTGAGTGCTCACTGGAAGGACAGATCCTGAAGCTGAGGCTCCAATACTTTGGCCACCTCAGGAGAAGAGAAGACTCCCTGGAAAAGACCCTGATGTTAGGAAAGATGGAGGGCACAAGGAGAAGGGGACGACAGAGGACGAGATGACTGGATAGTGTTCTCGAAGCTACCAGCATGAGTTTGACCAAACTGCGGGAGGCAGTGGAAGACAGGAGTGCCTGGCGTGCTCTGGTCCTTGGGGTCGCAAAGAGTCGGAGACGACTAAACGGTTAAACAACAACATCTCCCATGATATTAAGCAGGCAGATCCTAGGAGAGTGTTCCTCCTTATCCTAACACCTCAAACGCTGATAGATCATCCCTGGTGGGAAGCTGTGATCCTGCAGACATACACAGACACGCAGGAAGGGGCTAGCAACCCGGGTGCCTTTTGTGGGAGAGACACTAACAATGAGGCAAGAACAGATTCAAAGAAGGATGCCGATAAATTTGCCTCCTGTGGTTCTACCCGACATGGACCGCCGGGGCTAGGATAAACAGGCACTTCGGGGAGGTTGACAGGATTGTTTTGATTATTCGGGAGATGAATCTCCCTGCCCTTTGATCCTCTGATGTTTTTGGAGCCTACAGTGCTATGTAGCAGCGGGAGTTTATGTATATATATTTTCTGTCCCAAGGAGCGAGCGACTGATTTATAGAAGGAAGTGCCCATTAAAGAGGCACCCAAAGACAATCAAAATAGCTGGGTTTTCACTCCTCACGTTAGTGAGATGAGGAGACAGGGTGTTTTCCCATGAAGATAGTGCATAAGAATAGAAATAAAGAGGTACTTGGCTTGTTGCTGATCTGGAAACCTGGAATGTGGAGAACATATATAACAGGGGTAGGGAACTTAAGGCCCGGGGGCTGGATGCGGCCCAATCGCCTTCTCAATCCAGCCCACAGACAGTCCGGTAACCAGCGTGTTTTTACATGAGTAGAATGTGTGCTTTTATTGAAAATGCATCTCTGGGTTATTTGTGGAGCATAGGAATTTGTTCATTTATTTCCCCCAAATATAATCTGGCCCACCACATGGTCTGAGGGACAGTAGACCGGCTCACGGCTGAAAAAGGTTGCTGACTCCTGATATATAAAGTGTGTCTGCGATGAGTGTGGCTTCTCTGACCCAGACTGACCCAGAAACTCCAGCGGGTGCAGAATGCCGCGGCGAGACTCCTTACGGGGTCTTCGCTGTGAGATCATATCCATCCGGTATTATACCAGCTGCACTGGCTCCCGGTGGAGTACAGGATCAGGTTTAAGGTGCTGGTTCTCACCTTTAAAGCCCTATACGGCCTAGGACCCTCGTACCTACGGGACCGCCTCTCCTGGAATGTCCCACAGAGAAATTTACGGTCTGCAAATAAAAACATCCTAAAGATCCCAGGCCACAGAGAGGTTAGGCTGGCCTCAACCAGAGCCAGGGCCTTCTCGGCCGCGGCTCCAATCTGGTGGAACGCTCTGTCACAAGAGACTAGGGCCCTGCGGGACCTGACATCTTTCCGCAGGGCCTGCAAGACAGAGCTGTTCCACCAGGCCTTCGGTCAGGGCGCAGCCTGACCCCCCTCCTCTGGCAATCGGCAATCTACACAGAATTTGCTTGATGGTTGCCATTAATTTGATTTTAATTTGATTTAATTAATTTTTATAATGAATGTTTTTAGAATGTCGGATTATTTTGATTGTTAGCCGCCCTGAGCCCAGCTCCGGCTGGGGAGGGCGGGATATAAATAAAATTTATTTATTATTATTATTTATTATTCTCAGCCTTTTCTTCTAAAAAATTGCACAAATCTCATGCAAGGTGAAATCTACACACATATAAAAAACGTTCTGAAAATGCTTTTTCAAAAAGCGTTTTAAAAAATACATTGAATTTCCCGTAAGGCTCAACATCGCCATCTAGCATCATGTTCTGTATTGCACTTAAAACATTCTTAAAACGTTTTATTTGCAGCTGTAGAGCTGAGTTGCAAAAGTTTCCCATTCCTTTATCTATCCCCCTTTTGTTTCATAGCAGGTACCCATCTCTAGTTTTTAAAATTAATTTAATTCCTTATATTGTTCACCACATTGTTTTCCACCCAGCTTGCAAAGTCTCCACCCATCCCCCACATTAGCAAATCAAATATATGTTTGGCGCTCTCTCTCTGTCTCTCTCTTTTAAAGTCTTTTTAAAATCCTGAAAACATCTTCAGGCAGAGATGAGAGATGGGGTTCATGATGTCACAGTGGTTGGCCAATCGGCACTATGCACAGTTGGAATTTTCAATAAAATGGCACAGCTGGTTTATTCGTTTGTTCAAAAGCATTTCTAAACTGTTAAATGCTTTAACAAATCCCCAAGCAGTGCACAAAAATGACATCAAAATAATGTAACAGCATAATAAAAACAGCATAAAAACAGACTCATTTTATGGCTGAGGGAAAACCCGGGCAAAAGGATCTGTATTCATAAGATGTATGAAGCAATTCACAAATGTTTGGCAGATGGAAGGGCATTATTCCACACCAGATAATTCCCTTTTGGGGGTCACCACCCTATGGTATTCTGCAGGGTGCAGAGCCACAAACAAAATTTCTCCAGATGATCTGATATTACAGATCTCTATAGGGACAGGTGGTCTTTCAGGTAAGCTGAGCTCAGCTTTGTGGGCTCAGCAACTTTTGGTTCCTTCTCTCATTGAGCTGCTTCCATTCCAGCTGATCATTAGAATACCTTGTACGTAAAAGCTACTGCTTGAGCTTGCTTTTTTCCTTTCCCCCTCCCGATCATTTTCCTTTTATGTCGTGTCTTTTTCGACTATAACCCTGAGGGCAGAGAAGGTTTTGGTTTTTATAGCTTTGTAAGTCTCTCTGAGAGGGACGCAGGTGTCGCTGTGGGTTAAACCACAGAGCCTAGGACTTGCCGATCAGAAGGTTGGCAGTTCGAATCCCCGCGACGGGGTGAGCTCCCATTGCTCGGTCCCTGCTCCTGCCAACCTAGCAGTTCGAAAGCACGTCAAAGTGCAAGTAGATAAGTAGGTACCGCTCCGGCAGGAAGATAAACGGCGTTTCTGTGCGCTGCTCTGGTTTGCTAGAAGCGGCTTAGTCATGCTGGCCACATAACCCTGAAGCTGTACGCCGGCTCCCTCGGCCAATAAAGCGAGATGAGCGCTGCAACTCCAGAGTCGGCCTTTCAAGGGGTGGGAAATGGGATGAAAAGGTGTTTAAAACATAAATTTGTATCTGAATGGGCGATTCCATTCACTTCGTGGGGGGGAGGGGAATCCTTTCTGCACATGATCGGCATACCACTTCGCTGCAAGGGTCTCCACATTTGCTTCAGAGTTCACTCAGAGCACAGGATCGAGGCAAACGCGAACATTTCCGTGCTGTTGGAGGTGGCTGATTATATTTATAAAAGGAAACGCTAGTGTTATATTCCTCGGTGTCCTTTCATGCAGACAGATTAACTAATATTATATTAGCAGACGTCTTGGCTCCTGTTCCATCTGATTTCACTCCATTTTACACTTGTCACTGATGCGTAATCGGAAACATGGGGAGGAGGCGGGCTCCTTGCAGGCAGGTAATAAACACCTGCCATCCTTTGATTAATGGCCTCACAGTGATGATGCGCTGGAAGATAGTGATAAAAGCGAATGGGAGGGAAATGGGGGGGGGGAGAGAGAAGGTGTGAGCATGTCTCTTTCTAACACCTGCTGAGCTTGATTAAAGAGTTTTATTAATACCATACGCTCCATTTGCCCCCATTTAAAAGGGGCAGAGCCTGTTCACTGGTTCCAGCCTCTGCACCTTTCAGAAGCGTCGAGAGACCATCCTTGGAGAGACGGTCTAAGTTGTGGACTGGGGAGAAGGAGGAATTTTCAAGTAATTCAATTAAGAGGAGCCTTTTGGCAGCCTTTTTCTCCGCTCGCTTCAGACCCCTGTTTGATTCTCCCCTAGTTGTTATGTAAAAAGTTCAGATCACCTCATCTTTCCTCTAAGAAGATCAGGACGCATGGGCGCAAGATATAGGCTATAATATACAATTTGAGGACTGGATAAAATTGTGGAAAGTAAATTTGAAATTTACAAATTGTATATTATTGAGCGAGAACTATATGAAAATGAAGCTACTGAAGGTAATGGGGCCCTTTATATGTCCAGCTGTCCTTTGTCAACAACAAATTGTCCCTGTTTTTTGTGTTGAATATATGCTACATGGTTATTTATGGACCTAATAGGAATCTAAAGCCATTTGCACATCACAAAATATGTATTTTATCAAAGAAATATTTGAACTGAAATACAGTTAAGTATATTAATAAAAAAGGTAAAGGACCCCTGACAGTTAAGTCCAGTTGCGAACAGTGAAATACAATTAAGAAGAAGTATATTAATAGTGAAATAATTATTAAGCTCTAACTTAAAATGATTTTTTAATATTTCAGGGAGCAGGCTAGCAGGCGGGGCCCATGACTTACATCATAGGAGCCTACACAACACAAAACACTGTTGCTGTATGTAGGTTTTATTTTATTGGTTTTTTTATCTTATATTTTGGATATGTACATCCAGTGGTTTTTTTTTCTTTAATTTTTTTTGAGGGGGCCCAAGAGAGTGGGGCCCTAAGCTATAGCTTGTTTAGCTTATATCCGGCACTGGTGTTGGGTCTCTACTTTGCCTATCATGAGGCCTTAAACCTGCATAACAAAAGCAACAGCAAAGCGATGTGGATCTTATCATTTGCTGATCAAAATCTCCTGGTGGTTATTCAGGGTCTGTCTCTAGCAAGAGGCACAGGGCTTGCACCTTGCAGATTCTGCTGCAAAGTAAAGCCCTTTACTCTGCAACGCCAGCTGAGAGGCGGCCGGAGCTCATGCCTTTGCAGATTGGGCAGGCAGGAAACTTACTTTGCAGTAAAGTGTTGCTTTCCTGCCTGCCGTGTCTGCAAGGCCATCTGCGCAGTGCATTCTCAATATATTAGGTAAAGGACCTAATGGTCAGGTAGGTCCAGTCGTGGCCGACTCTGGGGTTGCAGCGCTCATCTCGCTTTATTGGCCGAGGGAGCCGGCGTACAGCTTCCAGGTCATGTGGCCAGCATGACTAAGCCGCTTCTGGCAAACCAGAACAGTGCACAGAAACACCATTTACCTTCCCGCCAGAGTGGTACCTATTTATCTACTTGCACTTTTCCGCTTTTGAACTGCTAGGTTGGCAGGAACAGGGACCGAGCAACGGGAGCTCACCCTGT
Organism: Podarcis melisellensis; assembly: GCF_964234715.1. Lineage (NCBI taxonomy): Eukaryota > Metazoa > Chordata > Lepidosauria > Squamata > Lacertidae > Podarcis > Podarcis melisellensis. The sequence goes on along the minus strand of NC_138528.1, from coordinate 7,541,764 downwards.
CGCAAGTCCTAGGCTCTGTGGTTTAACCCACAGCACCACCCGCGTCCCTTCTCGATATATTACAGGGTGCAAAAATATGAAACCTGTATCGCGGTCTGGAGTTCATATTGCTAAGAGGCAAAATGTCAATATATTGCACACCCCTGAGACACACATTGCAGTGACTAAGGAAACAAAACTTTTAAATTATCGATAATTACCAGTTCAGCGAATGAAGCCCTTCTGAACATCCCATCCCCAAAGCTCTGTACTGGCCGCCTTGAAAACAGCATCATTTTTATTGCTGTAACTGATGGAGGTGGAAGCAGGAATGCTTTGCTGTAATAATTTAAAATGTCTGTTTCGTTCATCACTGTAATAAATACATGGCATTTAGTGATTAACTGCATCCTACCAGGATACAGAACACCCAGGATCATTACTTTCTGCCTGTCTTTATGTATGATCTATTTGATTTACTGTGTTTTGTTCTCATATAGATTGGGAAAACGGAAGTGTGGGGGGATGTTTTTTGAAGGGAGGGATTTAAAAATCCATAGATGCATAAATACCAGGAGGTTGTATCCAATAAAGTCCACCCTGTTGATGCAGGAATTTCTTTTTTCTTGTGCAGTCAACCTTCTCTTTCTTCCTGACTTCCCATAGACCTCCCTGCGCCCTCCCCAAATTTGCAGGAACCCCCAGAACACATTTGAGGGGAGTATGTAAGGCTGGTTCCCACAGTGGGCAGTGCCTGGGGGAGGCTGTGGAATTGCCTATAGGGGTGCTAAGAGGCAAGCGGGCAGCAGGAGGTGCTAATAATAATAATAATAATTAATAATAATAATAATAATAATACCGTATTTTTCACTCCATAAGACGCACTTTTTTCCTACTAAAAAGTAAAGGGAAATGTGTGTGCATCTTATGGAGTGAATGCGTGGTCCCTGGCGCTGAATTGCCCAGGGGCAAAAAGCAGATCCAGCTTTCCCCCCCCTTTTTTTTTTAGAAAGAGGGAAGGGGGTGTTGAAACAAAGCCGCTGAGCAGCTGATCAGCAAGTGATCGTGATGGGAGATAAGAGACTCTAGCGATAAAGGAGGCTGCCTGGGAGGGGGCAGGTAAAGACAGCGAACTTGCAAGGAGAGGAGACAGGAAGATTGAAGCAATGAAGTGAGAAATTAGAAGAAAAGGAGGAGCAAAAAACTGCTCCAGCTAAGGAAAAGACGCTAAGGCATCAAGAGGGAAGGGGTTGTTGAAACAAAGCCGCTGAGCAGCTGATCGGCAAGCGATCGGGAGGGAGATAAGGGACTCTAGAGATAAAGGAGGCTGCCTGGGAGGGCAGAGGTAAAAGCACATGGATCCTCAGGATTTTTGCATTGGGTCACCTTAAATTCACCATCAGATCACATAGCATGTCCATAGCTACAGCCTACATAAAAAAAACCACGCATCCACTGTTTCATGGGGCCACAATGGCACAAAAACGTGCTTACAAAGCACGGATCCACATGGATGCTTAGGAGTTTTGCATCAGGCTACCCCAAACTCACCGTCAAATCACATATCATGTCTGTGGCCACAAAAATCATACATCCACTGTTTCGTTCATACATCCACTGTTTCGTTCATAATATCCCCCCCCTTGTTTTCCTCCTCTAAAAACTAGGTGCATCTTATGGTCAGGTGCGTCTTATGGAGCGAAAAATATAGTAATAATAAATAAATAAATAAATAAATAAATAAATAAATAAATAAATAAATAAATTTGTGCCCTGCCCACCAGACTGGGTTGCTCCATGACAAAGAGTGGTCAGAGAGAGAAGACGGGGAGGAGGAGGTGTTGGAAGCTGAAGAGGTTAACAGGGCTTAGTGAGCGGGGAGAGTCTGTGGCAGAGAGCAGTCCGGAATCAGAGGAAGAAGCTGAAGCAGGAGAGGAGGGAGGCCAAGAGGCAGAGATGAGTTTGGCTGGTGAAGAGTCACGGATGTCTCCCCCTCCTGCTGCAGCAAGCTCCCTTCCTCCCTTGTCTCCCAGAACCAGAAGAGGCATGAAAAGGGCATAGGAGCGGTAGGTTGCATGTAGGTTCAGTCTCCGATTGCTTGGGAAAAGCCCTGGAGAAGATGTGAGGTGGTGGGGACTTTCAGTCTGGCAACTGCTTTTCATGAAGTAAGAGCACTGGGAATGAGCTGCTCTCCTCATTAGGCCTGACACTCAAACAAGTCTGTGTAGGTCGTGTTTTCATTAATAAAAATTTAATTCCAACTTTGAAATGTCTATGGCAACATGTCCAGGGCTTTTTTCCCAGCCAGAATTTACAGGGACTCAGTTCTGGCACTTCTCAGGTGAGCGCCATTGCCATTACAAGAGAAAAAGGTGAGGTCCGGCACCTCTTCTTCTATAAAAATAGCACTCACAGTGGACTCAGCTACATTAGTAAAGAAACAGTGATATGAACACACTATAAACATGCAACACCAGATGGCGCCAGAGAGCAGGGAATTTTAAAACACAATTTTCCATAGGGATTTTTTCTTTTCTTTTGTTACATCGATCTAATTTCTGGCTTATTTATAGCACACACACACACACACACACACCATGTTTAGATCCACCCTGTGTCTCATACTGAACATAAACAAACTGTGGGGGGGAAACCTCTTATGAATTGAAAGTGGAGACACTCTATGTACTTTTTCTTCTTTGTTTTGGAGCACAAGTAAATCTTTAATAAAAACTCATTAAAAACAAAACTCCAACTTTGAACTGTGGGAATAACTGACCAACACGCTTCTCTGACATCCAGGCAAAAACCCCCAACAAACCCACATTTGGACACAGAGCTTTTAAGCGCAAACCTGTGCTTGGAAACAGCAGGGCAAAAAGTGAATAAGCCCTAAGAATAAGAAGAGCCCAGTGTCCAAACTGGCTGGGTATTTGAGCCAAGACTTTTCTGCCCAAAGGTGGCACTCCCAGCATGGCAGAACGCCAGTTGAGGTCTCGCCCCAGCTTCCCTTTCTGCCACGATTTATTCCGTTTCTCCCGCGGTTCCTTGGCGCACATCTGAGATGTTTTTCTTTCGTCCCGCTCTTAAGTGCGGAATCAGAACAAACATCAACCTGCAGAAGACCTGATTACATTTGTCCTGGTTCATAGAATCAGAGAAACGTATTGTTGGAAGGGACCACGGGGGTCATCTAGTCTTTCGCCTGATGTGGGGCTTGAACTCAAAACTTTGAGATTAAGAGGCCCTGGCTCCTAGGCATCCAGACATTTTGTCAGGGAACTGCTCAGGGGCGAGGGGGGGGAAGGCGGATGGATTACAGAGAGCCCCCAAAGATCGTGGGAAGCAGCACTTTCTCAGCGGAGGAAGGAAGCCACGCCTCTAGTGGGGAGGAGATGCAGGGATCGGAGGAGGCAAGGCGGTGTCAGGACACCTTGCCTGAGCAAAGCAGGGAGGCAGTGGCGTAGCGTAGGTTGTCAGCACCCGGGGCAAGGCAAGTAATTTGCGCCCCCTAACCTGCCGCCGCTGCCAGCTTCTTCTTGCTGCTGCCTGGTCTGGTCTGGTGTGGTTCTCTCCCGCGCTCAGCCGCTGCACTGTCCCTCCCCCAGATAGTCCCTCGCTCTCTCTCCGCACCGCATGCCTGGCACCCACCCCCTCCACAGTGGGCAGCGACCCGGCGGCTTGGATAGGATTTGCACAGCCAGCACTGCAGTGAGAGTGAGTGAGTAAGCCAGGTAGGGGCAGAGAGCTGCGAGTGCGAGCGCGCCCCCCCCAGATGTTGCCCCCGGTGCGGCCGGCCCCCCCTGCACCCCCACGCTACGCCACTGTGGGGAGGAGGAAGGTCCCGCTTTACCCAAGCCTTCCTTGCGCAGTAGGCTTTCGTGCAGAGAGGGGAGACGTAGGCTGGGGGTCAAGAGACTACTCTGCTGCGGAAGATTTAAGGACCGCCCACTCTCAGATTCTTCTAGTGAATGAGCAAGACATGGAATAGAGGCGCTCTGCGTTGTAAAGGTTTTTAGCACCAATAATAAAGTGCTAGAATAGACCAGTGAGGCATCTTGCCTGATTGCTCTCGAGCAACCACCCGATAGCCATAACACATTTCTTGGACTCCAAAGCTCCCACAGCATCAAGCAGAGCCAAGCCCGTTTGTGAAAACATGTTTTACGTAACGCAAAACAGCAAGCTATTATTTCCCATGGCCGGACATTTCAAAGGGAGTTTTGTTTTGATAGCCAGAATCTGATCACGGAAGGAAGATGCCACACAGGAAGTAGGGGGGGGAATCAGAAGCAGGGGACATCAGAAGGCTGATCGCAGCGTGTAAACAACTTGTCAGGGAGGAACTCTGGAATTAAATGATATCAGATAAACAGCAAGGATTTTTTTCTCCCTCAGCCGCCACCACCAGACAGAAACGGGATAGAAGCAGAATGCCGTGCTAGGAGCCTGAATGGAGCCATAATTACAAAAATCAGAAATGCAAGATCGGAAGAGATGTTGCTCATAACACGCACGGCCATCACTTGATAACTGCAACAACAAGTATTGACTTGAGATAATGTGCCTCTGGGAACCACGAGTGGGGAGAGCTCAGATTCTTAGGAATGCACATGAAATAAAGTCAGGAAATAGCCATCTATAAACAATGTTTATTAACCATCAATCACTATCCTGGGAATCCTAAAATGAAAGGGGGAAAACCGAGTACTGTTGTATTGTGGAATCCTCTTAATAAATAAAGAGGTTCCTCATTAGGAAGAGAGGTGCACTCTGTAAATAACACATCCCTTTGCCTCCTGAGACTCAAAATTAATTTTCTGCACAATACCTCATAAACCTCTTTTCCACCCCATGCCTTTTTTCACCCCCTGTGTCGATATCGACCACTTTGAGAAACCCAGAGGTAAAGTTTTCACTATTTCCACACCATCGCTCCGGCCTTGCTCAGCCTCTGCTGAATAGTTAAACCTGCTGTCCTCCGGGACCTTTTGACCTCGTCCGTCCCCTCCTCTGTTTGTACCCGAGAGATGCGTCTGTGGGCTTTACCAGACACAAATGATGAGGCAAAGCCCATTTGCATGGCTGAAATCTCCACGGATAAATGGGAGGAGGAGGAAGGAAGGCCCTCGGGATTGAGTGATGGCCACTGTCGCGTGACCCTTCTTCTCGCTGACCTACAGGCAGAACTCTTGACCTCTAGGGCTCGTACATCATCTCCTGGCAGAACCTTGTTGCTCATGTTTGCCTGGACGTGTGCTTTTCATGTGCTAAGTGATCCCTCGAACCGCCCCCTCCTTGGAGCAGGGACAACAATAATCCAGGAGTGGACAATACGAGACTCCTCATGGCAAAGGCCAGCTCTTTAGGAGCATATCATTAGGAAACTTCAAGGTGAAAGGCCAGCTGAGTGACTTGGGACTTGTCATTAGCTGATACCCAGAGCCAGCTCTCTTTTGTCTGGCCAGATGAAGTCAAGGGTCCAGCTGGTTGGCAGGAACTGACTATAGACAGCTCAGAAGAGAGCTCTCCAGGGTCCATACAGGTGAACAATAAGCCAGACGAAGCTTATGCTGAAGCAGACCATTGGTCCGTCTCACTGACTCTTGTCTGCTCTGACCAGAAGTAGCTCCACAAGGTCACTGGCAAGATAGGACTGTATCTTCAATTCTTTATAGCAGTCCATAAATAAATTCCAGTACATAAAACTACAAAAAAATACCCCATACATACTACTTGGACATCGGATAAAACTAAGCTTGTTTCAGACCTTTCACTAATACAAAGTGCTCTCCGATCCTGACAGCCTCCGAAAGAAACTTGGCAACTGCCACAGATATGCTGGGGATCCCATCCTATAGGTTGGTTTGTTTAGTCGTTTAGTTGTGTCCGACTCTTCGTGACCCCCTGGACCAGAGCATGCCAGGCACCTCTGTCTTCCACTGCCTCCCGCAGTTTGGTCAAACTCATGTTCGTAGCTTTGAGACCACTGTCCAACCATCTTGTCCTCTGTCGTCCCCTTCTCCTTGTGCCCTCCATCTTCCCCAGCATCAGGGTCTTTTCCAGGGAGTCTTCTCTTCTCATGAGGTGGCCAAAGTCTTGGAGCCTCAGCTTCAGGATCTGTCCTTCCAGTGAGCCCTCAGGGCTGACTTCCTTCGGAATGGAGAGGTTTGATCTTCTTTCAGTTCGTGGGACTCTCAAGAGTCTCCTCCACCACCACTCCTATAGGTACCTAACAGATCTTCCTGGAAGGTTCGCAATTAATAATCTTTCACTGTCAGACCTGCTTGTACTGTATAGTCTTGCAGGCCTGTAGAATATGCGGTATAGATTCTGCTTCCTGATTTGTACAGCAGAGAAAGGAATACCCACAGATCTGCCTCAGAGCATTTCAGAAGGAAACACTTTCAGTTTGGCCTTGAGAAAAAGTTTCTGAGATACTGTAAACTCACAGCTCTTGTTGAGTATCACCGCAGATCACTGTAAGCAATGTCCCACAGTCCTTGTTTTAATGATCTAAAGACTATGTTGAAGCCCAAGTGTTCAAGAAGAAATGGGGACAACCCAGTCGAGGAGGTTTTTGGACTTTGTGTTTGGACCAGCAACTGACTACTCATCCCTTGCTAGATGTTGGAGAAGTCCTGTGCCCAGTTTGAAAACATTGACCTTAAGCCAGTATTTTAAGGCTGCCTGAGGTCATTTATTTTTTTAGCTGAGGATGCCAGGAATCGAACTTGGGCTTTCGTACAGAAGATGTGCCCTACGACTGAGAATTGCATCGTCTCAGCAGATCCCAAGGAAGCCCAAGGTTTTCTGGCCTTTTTAGGTCTGTTGACATCAGCTTCAACGTACAAATATCCACCAGCTTCTGTTTACCAGCCTCTGAAGATTAAGTTCTCCACCATCTTCCATCCACAAACCTCAGCCTGCTTCAGTCCTATGATATTCACTGGCTTCCGAATGTGAACTCCACCAGCTTCTGCCCGTCAACATCTGCCAGCTTCCGCTAGGTCCATCTCTAGTGAGATGGCCAACTTGTGATCATGGATATCAGCTGCCTTGGAGCCAGGATCCCACTCAGCAGGTGAACTTGCCTTATTGTCACTCCCTAGCATCCCACGGCCAGATGATCACCTCTGCCCATCTGCCAATTTGCCTCCTACAAGTGGAAGAAGACTGGGTGATGCTGAACGTCACGGCTGTTGCCTGTCATGTTGTTTTGGGGAAGAGGAGAAAGCTCACCTTTATATCCACTCAGCAGCCATGTTCTTTCTTGATGTCGCAAGTTGTCCATAGTCAATAGCAACATCTGGGGATGTATCACCCAGCAGGCCTCACAACTGTGGGTGCCCATCAGCCATGGTTTATCGGTGTGCTTCTTTATTATGAAAAATATTTGAAGACCAACCTTTGCCCAAGATGATACCAGGGATGGGCACACCATGAAACTATTGTAAGGGGCCTTTTTCAGCCCCCAGGGGCAGCATGGCAATGGTGGGTCAGGGAAGAAGAAGAAGAGGAGGAGGAAGAGGAGGAGGAGTTTGGATTTGATATCCCGCTTTATCACTACCCGAAGGAGTCTCAAAGCGGCTAACATTCTCCTTTCCCTTCCTCCCCCACAACAAACACTCTGTGAGGTGAGTGGGGCTGAGAGACTTCAGAGAAGTGTGACTCGCCCAAGGTCACCCAGCAGCTGCATGTGGAGGAGCAGGGAAGCGAACCCGGTTCCCCAGATTACGAGTCTACCGCTCTTAACCACTCTCCACACCGGGGGTCAGAGACAGAGTGCAGCAACCCAAGCGACTCTTGTTTTTGGCTCGCAACAACCCCTGGGTGACCTTTGGACAGTGGCGGAGCCTATGCCTGCGCTGCCCAGGGTGGGTGCGCTCCCGAGGGGCATGGGGCGTGGAAGGTGCCCTCCCAGGCACAGGATAGCCGCTCAGGTCCATGGAGCGGTGCATGCGCCTTGCAGCTGGGGGCGGAGTGAGCCATCCACAGAGGCGGAGCAAGCTGCTGATGGCGGACATTCGTCACGCTGCCCGCCTATGACTCCCAAGCCTCCGCCAGCTGTCAAAACGAAGGGGGAAGGGGGGAAGGCTGCCGGCAAAGCAGCACAATTTCCCCCGACGGCTCGAGGCAGGCTTGGGAGTCGTGGGCAGGCAATGCACCAAATCTTACCCCCCTCAACTACGACACCCGGGGCGGTCTGCACCCCTCTTCCTCTGCCCCTACCTTGGATGCTAAGATGCAGAAGTGGAGACTGAAGAGTCTACACTGGAGGAAGTATTTGGGATTTAGGAAGATGCCTCCTGCAGCTGCATGGGCACTCTGCTAGTGATGCATACTGGGCCCAGGGTTCAAATCCCACAAAGGCCTGGATTCGAATATCACCTCTGCCACAATCTGTACTAGGAAAGCTGCTGTTCCCTGAGCCTCGGCGAAAACAATGAAACGAAAGATCCCACCCCACCCCCTTTTCCAACCCAGTCTGCAATATGGAGATGATAATGGTCTCCTGCCGTGTTTCTTACAAGGATTCCTGAGGATAATGTATGTGAAATGCTTTAAGCGCCGAGTGCAATATTGATGCCAAGTACAATTTCATCTAGCAGCTTTTCACTGATATAATAGAGGCTTTTAAGTGCGCTACCCAGAATTGCAGCGAACCACTTGGGACATGCACTTGTCTGCACGATTTGGGGGGGGGGGAACACACCGCAAAAGGGGAAAAAGAAGCTCAGACCAGTCTTTCACATGCTAATCTGCTTTCTCCCATCTCCCCTACATAAGTGTGTGCTGGCAATATTGACCCCCGCTATAATTTGGGCACTGAGGAGCTCAACTCCAACGCAGGCCGCTGACACAAAAGGGGCATAAATGGCCGCCGGCTCCGAGCTGATGAGTGCCTGCAGCCTCTTGAGCAGCAAATAGCTTTCTATCTCAGCTGCTCCCTGTTTCATTGCAAGGACAGTATGGCTTCGAAAATAACGCCAGTGGCATAAAGTGCTTTGAAGGCCACTGACAGCGACTCTGGTAATTGCACGACGGGGCAAATCTATTTATGCTCAAGGACCATGGCGGCCATTTTAATTATGTATTTATTTTTTTAAAAAAGAAAAACCTGTAACATCCTCCCTCCCTCTTTTTCTAAATGGACTATTTCCAGCAAAAATGTATTTTTAAAGGCTATGTCAAGCCATCAAGAGATACGGTGAACTGGATGATGACTATGGTCTTTAAGATGAGGTGATTTTTCCAAATGGGATTCCTGCTCCCCACTCGGCCAGCCGCAAAATGAGATAGAATTGGCTCCACTTAATATTGGTTATCTTGCTGGTGACTAGCCTGAGACAATATATATGGATTGGCGATATATATGAAATGAAGGATGTATTAGTGAAGGCGTGGGGCTATACTGAAGCCAAGAATAGGGCTCTGAGCTTTGATAATGAACTATTGCTGTTGTTCTCTGATAGATCTGGTGTGAGTGTTTAACCTTAGATCAGGTGATTAATATATTAAATTGCAATAACTTTGTTCCCAGAATGAGGACGTGAGTGAAGCTCTCCAAGTAAACAGCCTCAGGCAGCATGCAGGCTTTGGGGAGAGACAGACCTCTGCTTCTAGATCTGTTTGGAGCATAGCTGTCAACTGTCCCTTATTTGGCGGGAAACTCCCTTATCCCAGCGCCATGTCCCGCTGCTGTCCCTTATTGATGATGTCCCTTAAATTTCCCGGGTTTCATGCTCGCCCGGCTCGGGAGGGAAGCAGTAGCTCGGGGTCCTCTGCCACGAGAGAGAATGCGTGCACAAGCTGCCGCGTCTCCGTCTCTCCCTTTTCCCCCTCAGGGGTGCGTCATGAGGAGACGGGTGTTGGTGGGCAGGCAGGCAGTCCCTCTTTTGCGAGGCTTCCACTGCACTGCCAGAGGAAGCCGGAGGCGGCAGCAGTGGCTGAGGAGGCAGCCTGAGGGAGGGACACAGAAGGGTGGCACTTCAGCGGCGCTGCAACCGCCTCATGCCAGGCTCGCGGGTGGCGTGGGCGAGAGTTTCTCTCCCTCCCTCCCTCCCTCTCTCTCGGGCGGGGAAGGGCCGATGGACCTCCTTGCGCCAGGACGACGGCAGCCCCAACGTGCTGCTTAGCATCCCCCCCAACCAGTGCAGCATCTTAATGTGGTGATTTCCCCCTCTGCATCCCTTTCATAACTCTATTTTTATAAATCATTTGTCCATCCATAGTTCAAATTTTTACTACAAGTTTTCTGTCAATCCTACCAATGTATGTAACTCTTTACAATAGCTTTTCAACTAAATTATAAACGTTCCCCATTCTTTATTAAAGAGGTCCTCTTCCTGGTTTCTAATTCTGCCTGTAAGCTTTGCCATCTCGACGTTGTTCATCAGTTTTGTCTGCCACTCTTCTTTGGTCAGAGTTGTAGACCCTTAGGATCATCTCCAACCCCCTGCAAAACACAGTCAGTTGCAGCAAAAGCAGCATGGCTCCATCAGTGCTGGATTTCTGTATAAGCTAAGCAAAATCCCTTATTTTGCCTGCTGGTCCCTTATTTTCAAATCTGCAAGTTGACAGCTATGGTTTGGAATATTTAATATTTTGCTAGATGTCTCGGACTGGCATACAGCATATCTTACAGAACTGTTTGCATGTGTCATTTGATGTTCCTGTTTTGTTTTGAAGAAAGTTCTGCAAGTAAAGGTTTGGAAAAGTAAGTTTATGGGCCTTGACAATGTTTTATTCCAAAAAAAGGAGTCAGTTTTATTAAGTTGGGGGTTGACATAGCAGCCGGCACAGCAATTTCTTCAAGTAGCTCTTTATTTTGTAAGCTGGAATAGAACTGACTGCAAACAGCTCAGCCGGCCTGCTTTTATAGGCAGCCGGCTGTCAACATTGTAACAACCACAGCCCAGAGTTCCCGCCTAAAATAACTGCTGCGGACCTGAGTGAAAACTATCTACAGACCTGAGTGAAAACTATATACAGTATCCCCCTGTTGGCCCAGGGTGAAACTACACTACATAACACCCCTCCCCACCGAGATAAGGCGTTAGTTACAATCGTAATGGTTTCCTTATATACAGCACTACGCGTAATGGTTCAATTAGGCACAAAAGCATATCGGTTACATTTACCATACTTAGACCAACAGTGATACATGTCCAACAACATAGTCCTTTAAATAAGTTGGGCGCTTGGAAACTCTGCCAGACCGCCGGGGACTGGTAGCCAAGTCCGGAGGGCCACACAGTTCTCGCTGAGGCTGTGGTGCGACCCTAGGTGGCGTTGGGACCAACTCCCCTGGATCCGCTGCTGTGGGTGGAGCCTCCGCAAGTGGAGTGGTCTGAGTCTGTTCTGAAGCGGCTTGGTTCGGCTCCACGCTGGTAGTTTGCGAGGGAGGTGTAGGTGGGGCCTCGCCATCTGTACGTGTCTCTTCTGGAGCTGCAAGCGCAGTTGGGGGCACCTCGGTAGTGTCCAAGTTCCCAACCCTGCGCCTAAGCTGGTCTATGTGCCGTCGCCACAAGCGTCCATCTTCGAGTGCCACCTGGTACGAGCGAGGTCCAGTGACTCCCACTACTGTGGCTGGCACCCAAGGAATGTCCCCCACATAGTTCCGGGCAAAGACCTGGTTTCCTGGGACAAATGACCGTGGCGCGTTGGCACAGCCTGGGGGTTCAGCCACGGCAAAGTCCGGGTGTAGCCGGTCGAGCGGTGACCTGAGGTGGCGGCCCATAAGCAGTTCAGCAGGACTCCTCCCTGTGGCCGCATGAGGGGTGATGTGTTGCACGAACAAGTATTCGGCGACCCGCTCATGCCAGTCTCCCCGGTCCAGGCGCGCCAGTGCCTCTTTTGCCGAGCGCACCATTCTTTCCGCTTGCCCGTTGCTGGATGGATGAAAGGGTGCCGTTAGGGCATGGCGGATGCCCAGTCCCAAAAGATACCGCTCAAAGGTGCCTGACGTGAACTGCGGTCCGTTGTCAGAGACAAGGACATCAGGACACCCATGCGTTGCAAACAGGCCTCGCAGCACCCGGATGACAGCTTCGGTAGTGGTGGAGGGCATCAGGGCGACCTCCAGCCATTTGGAATAGGCGTCCACCACTACCATAAAGGTCCGGCCGTGAAAGGGGCCAGCCAGATCGATGTGCACCCTCGACCAGGGTGTCTTTGGCATCTCCCAGGTGTGTCCCTTAGCTGCCGGTGGTGCAGGCCTCGACTCTTGGCACGCTTGACAGGCGGACACCCAGGCAGTGATGGCATCGTCCATATTAGGCCACCAGACGTAACACCGAGCCAATGCCTTCATTTTGACAATTCCCGGGTGGCCAACGTGCAGAGCCTCCAGGACGCGCTGACGGAGTCCCTGGGGAATCACGACGCGGTCTCCCCACAGCAGACAGCCGCGATGAGCTGAGAGTTCATGTTGTCTGGTTGCGAAGGGCTGGAACTCCGATGCAAAATGCCCTTGTGGCCACCCCCTCCACACCCAGTTGAGCACCCGGCTGATGGTGTGATCCTGGGCAGACGCGGAGGCCACAGTGGTAGCTGATACAGGCGCTGCCGGAAGATCCTCAATCAGAAGGAGCGATGAAGCTGGAGCCGGGTCTTCCACAAATGCTGGAAGAGGGCAACGGCTGAGGGCGTCGGCATGGCCCATCGATTTCCCCGGGCGATGGATGAGCCGGTAGTGGTAGGCAGCCAGGAAAACAGTCCATCGCAGCATGCGTGGCGAGAGGACCGGTGGAGTTGGACGATCACCGGCGAGGAGGCCCAGGAGTGGCTTGTGGTCAGTGATGAGGTCAAAAGTCCTGCCATAGAGGTATTCATGGAACCTCTTCACTCCAGCCACAAGTGCCAATGCCTCCTTGTCGAGCTGGCTGTAATTCCGTTCCGTTGGAGATAGTGTCCTGGAAAAGTAGGCGAGCGGTGCTTCTCTTCCATCTGGAAAACGGTGACTAAGGACAGCACCGATGCCAAAAGGTGAGGCGTCGCAGGCAAGGACCAGCGGCCTGGATTCACTGTACTGTACCAGCACACTGTCTGAAGAAAGGAGAGCCTTGACCGCGTTGAAGGCCGCCGTCTCCCGATGACCCCAGGCCCAAGGCGTCTTAGTGCTAAGGAGTCGGTGAAGAGGCTCAGCCACTGTGGCTTTGTGGGGCAGGAACATGTTATAAAAGTTCAGCAGCCCCAGGAATGCCTGCAACTCCGTTTTGTTCTTTGGGGTGGGGGCCTGCTGGATAGCGCGGATCTTGGATGTGGTTGGGTGAAGGCCGGAGGCATCGATAAGATAGCCCAGGAACTCTACCTGTGGAACGGCGATCTGGCACTTCTCCCTCTTTACCTTGAGCCCGGCCTCTTGGAACCTGGTCAGCACGGCACGGAGGCGCTCGAACAGCTGCTGGTGTGAGTCTGCAGACACCAAGACGTCATCAAAATATGGTACCACGCCCGGAAGCCCTTGCAGGAGACGCTCCATAAGGCTTTGGAAGATTCCAGGAGCCACACTCACCCCGAACTGCAACCGGCGGCAACGGAATGCCCCCCGGTGGGTGACGATCGTCTGGGCTTCAGCAGTGGCATCATCAACTGGCAGTTGTTGATATGCTTGGGCAAGGTCCAGCTTAGCGAAGACCTTACCCTCACCCAGGGAATGCAGCAGGTGTTGGACAACAGGAACCGGATAAGCGTGCTGCTGAAGTGCCTTGTTGATCGTGCACTTGTAGTCGGCGCAGATTCTCACCGACCCATCTGGCTTGACAGGCGTGACGATGGGGGTTTCCCACTTGGCGTGGTCAACCGGCTCCAAAACTCCTTGGGCAATCAGTTTGTCCAGTTGTTCGTCCACCTTAGCCTTGAGAGCAAAGGGAACCCGGCGTGGCTTTAGCTTGATGGGGGCGACTTGTGGATCAAGGCTAAAGGAGATGGGCGTACCTGTATATTGCCCCAAGGTGCCGTCAAAAACCTCGGCAAAGTCTTTGACCAGACCCTCAGTCTCTGCGTTAGAGATGCAGTTGATGCCGGTGACTTCCAGGCCGAGGGCATCAAACCAGTCTAGCCCTAGGAGGCTTGGCCGCTGACCTTCGACCACCACCAACCGGAGCAGGCCCGAAAAATCCTTGAAGGCGATCCGGAACCGGCCAACGCCTACCACGGGAATGTCGTTTCCCTGGTAGTCTCTCAGGTGTACGCGGTGAGAGTTGAGTTGCCTCTTGGACACTCTGGGTACCAGTCTTTTGATGGTGCTCCATGACACGATGGACAGGGCAGACCCGGTGTCGATCTCCATGTCACATGGAGCTCCTTCAATGAGCACCGTGACGTTCAGCTTGCGTCGCGTAGGCGAGTCGGTTTGGCCAATCGTGGTTCCAGACGGGCAGCGGCAGTTGGTGAGAGCGAAACAACTTTCCTTGGCAGACTGGAGTGAAGACTTGGACTTGCGAGTCGATGAAGGGGGGGTGTCAGACGGAGCCGATCGGCAGACCTTAGCGATGTGGCCCCTTCTGGAACACTTCCTACAGATGGCGTCTCTGAATCGACACTTGGCACGGGAATGGTTGCCTCCGCAGCCGGCACATTCCGGTTGGCCCTTGGACTTCTGTTGGAACTTCCTGCGCTCCCGCTTTGTCTGGTGCACGTCATCGTCTTCACTGGAGGATGCCTCATCACTGCTGGCCTCTTCATGATGCACCGGAACTGGCTCCCTAGCAAGACGCGGGCTGCTGGACTTGCGGATCTCCTGGGCGGAGCGTTCAGCAGCTTCTGAGGCCACAGCCTCCTCAATGGCTTTCTGTAGCGTGAGGTCTGGCTTGGCTAGGAGACGCCGTTGCAGATGGATGTCCCGGACCCCGCAGACGATTCGATCCATCAGGGCATCGTCTAAGTCTCGGAACTCACAGTGCATTGCAGCCTGGCGCAGGGCGGTGGTGTAGCTGTTGATTGACTCCCCCTCTGCCTGGTTCCGGTGGTAGAACGCATGGCGGGCAGCAATCTTGGACGGCTTTGGTGCATAGTGGTTGCGGAGCTTCTCTTGGATCGTGTCCCATGGTGTTGCCTGGACTGCTTCAGGCGCAACCAATGCTCGGGCCGTCTCAAACACCTCAGGCCCACAGAGGCTGAGGAATAGGCCCCGCTTCCGATCCTTTGATACTGCTGTCAGCTCGTTGGCTTGGAGGTAGCAGTCGAACCGAGCGAGGTAGGAGTCCCATGATTCAGAGGCTGACACAAACGGCGGTAGAGGCACAAGTGAAGCCATGATTCCGATGCCGGCGTGAAGGGCGATGGATGGAACACAGTGCTCTAGCCAGAACAGTCAGCTCTGAATTGGTTCTGCCCAGTGATTTCGCTCAGTGATTTCGCTCTGTGATTCAGCTCAGTGATTCAGCTCAGTTCAGAGGCTGGCCGCATCTGGCTGTGCTCTGATGTCCATCCATCCCACCTTCGTCGCCAGTATTAAGTTGGGGGTTGACATAGCAGCCGGCACAGCAATTTCTTCAAGTAGCTCTTTATTTTGTAAGCTGGAATAGAACTGACTGCAAACAGCTCAGCCGGCCTGCTTTTATAGGCAGCCGGCTGTCAACATTGTAACAACCACAGCCCAGAGTTCCCGCCTAAAATAACTGCTGCGGACCTGAGTGAAAACTATCTACAGACCTGAGTGAAAACTATATACAGTATCCCCCTGTTGGCCCAGGGTGAAACTACACTACATAACAAGTTTGCATGCATCCAGTTGCTTCAAACTGCACAATATTAATATCTGCAATAGTGGGGCATGTGAGCGAGGTGACATGAAAGGAGTGTCTTTATCAAGGTGTGCAGAGAAGAAGAGGGAGAACAAAAGACAGGGATCCATCTTTTGGCAGGCTGGACTTCAGGGCTGCACTGCTATAGGGAACAAGCCCTGCTGTAAGAGCTGGACTCCCTCCATTGAAAATCAGGTGTAAATTTGTGAATAAATAATATTTCTTTAAGCTCGGACAGTCTCTGCAGCACCTCAGTTCTCCAAAGAAACACAGACCCTGGGTTGGGACCCACCTTTTGGAACAATATATAAATCAAAAGGAGAAGTGAATGTAAAACTGGTTCCTGAGGAAGAATTTATTGAGTAAGGGTTTAAACGCTGGCAGGTGCCCTCCCATTTCAATCATCAATGTTTTCAGGATGACAGGAATATTTCCCGCTGCACTCACTAAACCACTGAGTGACTCACCTGTTTTTTTATCCTGTTTACTTCCGTTGTTCCTCTTTATTTATTCATTTTATTACATCCAGGGATGGGAGACTCTTGTCGGTTTTAGTTTCTCTCAACTTCTAATTTCCCCAGTTGTAAATTTGGTTCTTCACACCAGTTTGTGATTAAAAAAAAAAAAATTGTCATGAAAATTTGCTAACAAATTCCTCATAATGGAATCCTTCCATCTAGGCCCCCTCCTCAGTTAAACCTCCACATGAGCAAGGGGTTACTCTTTCCATTTATTTATTTTTTTAAATGGAATATATCATTCTTATGATGATGGTTGAAATGCTGCAAGCAATCACAGGAACATAGGAAGAAGTTGCCTTATACCGAATCAGACCATTGGGCCCATCCAGCTCAGTTCTCCAGGAATTCAGCCAGAAGACATTCCCAGCCTTACCTGGATCTGCTGAGAATTGAACCTGGGACTTTCTGGACTACAAGGTAGATAGTAGTAGTAGTAGTAGTAGTAGTAGTAGTAGTAATCATCATATATTATTTAAACCACGCCCATCTGGCTGGGTTTCCCCAGCCACTCTGAGCGGCTCCCAACAGATTAAAAACAGAATAAAACATCAAACATTAAAAACTTCCCTAAACAGGGCTGCCTTCAGATGTCTTCTAAAAGTCAGGTGCAGTGGTACCTTGGGTTACAGACGCTTCAGTTTACAGATGCTTCAGGTTACAGACTCTGCTAACCCAGAAATAGTACCTCGGGTTAAGAACTTTGCTTCAGGATGAGAAATCGTTCTCTGGCAGCGCAGCGGCAGCAGGAGGCCCCATTAGCTAAAGTGGTACTTCAGGTTAAGAACAGTTTCAGGTTAAGAACGGACCTCCGGAACGAATTAAGTACTTAACCCAAGGTACCACTGTAGTTGTTTATTTCCTTGACATCTGATGGGAGGGCCACCACCAAGAAGGCCCTCTGCCTTCCTCTACTCTTGAGTTACAGCCTTTCCCCAATTCCGAATCTCAGTAGCCACTAGGATATTTTTTGGGTTCCTGTTGCCGTTGAAAAGGAACCGCTGTATTCCAGAGGCCATTCACCTAAGTTGATAGGGTGGTCAACATCCCGGGTTGCTGCGGGAACCGCGGCGGTCTGCTGGCCACAAAGTCCACTGTGCTGCTATGGCGATGGTGTGTTTTAAAATAAACCTTGCCCCATGCAGAGCATGGAAACAGACAAGAGCAAAAATTAAAATCCCTGCTGGGTTTCCCCCACTTGCAGGCCAGCCAAGCCAGGCTTAGGTTTTATCTGATTTGTGTTATCTGGACTGAAAAAGAGCTGTGGCCGCTACTTCTCTCAGGGACAGGACGTGTCAAGTCAGCTTTGAGTCGTCTGTTTGCTCATGGCTGGGTGACAAGCTGGAAGGTCGAAAGGTTTCTGCAAAGGTCAGTTGTGAACTTGGGAGCACTTCCTAATACCGAGGGCTCAGCCACACTTTGATATGCCCCATGATTTCTAGGCACAGGGCTGAGAGATTTTTCTCCCCAGGAAAACACGCTGTTTACTGCTGAATCGGAACAATCAGGTTCTGTGCGGATTGACGTTTCTTCCGATTCTGTGGTAAACAGCAGATTTTTCCCAGGGAAAACGGAAAAGCGCCATGCCTGGGAATTAAGGGGACAAACAGAAGAAAACATGAGGAAAACTACAGTGTGGGTGAACCCTAAGGCGGAGGGCATGTTGCCCTGTGCTAAGTCGTTCTTTTTCTCAATTCGAATCGAAGCTGGTTCCGGAGGTCCGTTCTTAACCTGAAACGGTTGTTAACCTGAAGCACCACTTTAGCTAATGGGACCTTCTGCTGCCACCGCACCTCCAAAGCACTATTTCTGTTCTCATCCTGAAGCAAAGTTCTTAACCCAAGGTAATATTTCTGGGTTAGCGGAGTCTGTAACCTGAAGCGTATGTAAACTGAAGCATATGTACAGTGGTACCTCTGGTTGCGAATGGGATCCGTTCCGGAGGCCCGTTCGCAACATGAAAAGAACACAACCTGCAGCTGCGCGTCTGCGAACGCATGGGTTGTCATTCCCTGCTTCTGCGCATGTGCGTGGCTTCATTTTGTGCTTCTGCGCATGCGCGAGCGGCAAAACCGGGAAGTAACCCTTTCCTGTACTTCTGGGCCATCCGTTCCGGAGGCCCGTTCGCAACATGAAAAGAACACAACCCACAGCTGCGCGTCTGCGAACGCATGGGTTGTCATTCCCTGCTTCTGCGCATGTGCGTGGCTTCATTTTGCGCTTCTGCGCATGCGCAAGCGGCAAAACCGGGAAGTAACCCTTTCCTGTACTTCCGGGTCACCGCGGGACGTAACCTGAAAAAACGTAACATGAAGCGGACATAACATGAGGTATGACTGTATTTCATAAGAAAGGACAGGTGAATTGTGGCGGGTGTACACTGCTTCTCAAATAAAGCACTGGGAGCGTACTGGATGCAGGGTGAATGAAGACAGAATCAGAATTCAAAATTACCTTAACAGATTGGAGAACTGGGCCCAAGCTAACAAAATGCATTCCAATAGGGACAAATGTCAGGTTCTGCACTTAGAATCATAGAATCATAGAATCATAGAGTTGGAAGAGACCACAAGGGCCATCGAGTCCAACCCCCTGCCAAGCAGGAAACACCATCAGAGCACTCCTGACATATGGTTGTCAAGCCTCTGCTTAAAGACCTCCAAAGAAGGAGACTCCACCACACTCCTTGGCAGCAAATTCCACTGTCAAACAGCTCTTACTGTCAGGAAGTTCTTCCTAATGTTTAGGTGGAATCTTCTTTCTTGTAGTTTGGATCCATTGCTCCGTGTCCGCTTCTCTGGAGCAGCAGAAAACAACCTTTCTCCCTCCTCTATGTGACATCCTTTTATATATTTGAACATGGCTATCATATCGCACCTTAACCTCCTCTTCTCCAGGCTAAACATGCCCAGCTCCCTTAGCCGTTCCTCATAAGGCATCATTTCCAGGCCTTTGACCATTTTGGTTGCCCTCCTCTGAACACGTTCCAGTTTGTCAGTGTCCTTCTTGAACTGTGGTGCCCAGAACTGGACACAGTACTCCAGGTGAGGTCTGACCAGAGCAGAATACAGTGGCACTATTACTTCCCTTGATCATTTCTCCTTTTACGCAGGTGGTGCTGTGGGTTTAACCACAGAGCCTAGGACTTGCCAATCAGAAGGTCGGCGGTTCGAATCCCCACGATGGGGTGAGCTCCCGTTGCTTGGTCCCTGCCCCTGCCAACCTAGCAGTTCAAAAGCACGTCAAAGTGCAAGTAGATAAATAGGTACCACTCTGGCGGTTCTTACTTCCCTTAGGGAGGAAGAACCAGATGCACCAATATAGGATGGGGGGACACCTGGCTTGCTAGCAGTACATGTGAAAAGGATCTAGGGATCCACAGTGTGATGAAGCAGGAAAAAAATGCTAACAATATTCTAGGCTGCATCAATAGAAGTTTAGTGTCCAGATCAAGGGACGTACCACTCTGTTCTGCCTTGGTCAAACCACACCTGGAATACTGTGTCCAATTCTGGATGCTACACACGGGTGCTGGGTATAGGGGCGCAAGAGCCAGTGTGGTGCAGTGGTTAAGAGCGGTAGACTCGTAATCTGGGGAACCGGGTTCGCATCTCCGCTCCTCCACATGCAGCTGCTGGGTGACCTTGGGCCAGTCACACTTCTTTGAAGTCTCTCAACCCCACTCACCTCACAGAGTGTTTGTTGTGGGGGAGGAAGGGAAAGGAGATTGTTAGCCGCTTTGAGACTCCTTAAAGGGAGTGAAAGGCAGGATATCAAATCCAAACTTTTCTTCTTCTTCTTCCACGCACACCCCAGCCTCAGCCTCTGCCTGGCAGCCAAGGAGCTGGGTGCAGGCCAGGGCAAGCAAGCGTGAAGATTGCCCTCCGTGCATCCTACCCCCGCCAGGCACACGCCGGGGCAGCATCACATGACATGTCACATGGCTGCACCCCTCAATGTGGAAGGCAAGTCAGTGCCCCTGGCGTCACAATTTAAGAAGTCTTTTGACAAGCTGGAAGTTGTGCCAATGGTCAACCTAGCTCAACATCCTATTCTCACAGCGGCCAACCGCTGTTTTGGAAATTTTACTATTAATTATAATTAAATTATAATTATAATTAAAACTTCTCCATCTTCTTATTCTACTCTTTAAAAAGATGTATGCTTGTGAGAAAGCCACTATTGCTCATAAGCCACTATTTCCTCCTCGGGTGTAAGTAATATTCCTGGCCTAGTCAACAAAATTTTAAACAAATGGCCACATCTTCATCAATTTTTCACCATTTTCAAAAAAAAAAAAAAAAAGCAACAAGAAAGCCAACACACTTATCTTTAAGATACGTGTGGTTTTAATTTTTGGCAAACAAGATTTCAAACAAAAACTCACCAACTTTTAACAGCATGAGAAACATGGTCCACCATCACGTTCGCTGCTGGAGCCTTGGTCACCTCCACCCACCCGGCGCCCGTTCTGCGTTCCTCTGCGGAGCTGATCGCAGGCCCTGCTTCGGACGCGGGGAAGCTCTTCTCTCGCGCTGCCAGCCATGGCCCCAGGGAATTCGCCCACCACCGCCTTTGCGCCTCCATGTTCGCCCCAGTGCATCCCCTGTGATTGTGAATATGCTGACCGAGGCCCCCTTGGGAATTGGAGGCCCAGGCCAAGTAGCCCATATGGACCCCCCTTTGTCTCCTCCACCACAGCTAGAAGCCTATTGCATCAAAAGCTTTCATCTACTGCATGTCATTTGTGAAATCTCGTCATATGTTCACCCCCAGATTTCAAGAGCTGCCCCGGCACGTCAAATACCATCCAGGAACAAAAATGTTTGGGCATCTATTTGCCACCGAGGAGAACGAGGGGAGGGTTATAATTTGTTTCAGCTCCGCTAGCTATGTTCCTTAATTCCCTTTATCCAAGCCTTCATCAGAATCGTTTCCTTGCAGTGCCAATTCTACTCAGGTTGGGGCCTTCCCTGGGCCACTTGATGGTTTTCGCATGTGTTTACATTCTCAGGAATGCGCCTGTGTGTCTTGCGAGAGCTATCAGAGACCACGTATCTGCTGCAGCTGCAAGCAGGCCTTCAACTCCCTTTTTAAAAGAAAAATAGACTGTATTTTCTTGCAGCTGTAAGGAACATCTTCTGCATCTGATCCCAGCAACAACAAGAACACAAAGCATTTCGGCTGTATCCTGTGTGAAAGTGGAGGGAGAGCGATTTGCCTTGTGAGCGCAACCAGGAATTCCAGCCCGTCTTGCTGCGCAGCGGCTACACCCAAACGGATCGTTTCCTAAGCTGCTTCGGTCCATTCCAGGCAGTAGCTGAGCTCGGCAGACCATCCCATCCGGTTCTCCCCAGCCAAAAAAGAAGCAGCTGCGGCTGAGTGGAGAAAGAGAGAGCAGGGAATAGGTGGGGTGTGAGAAAACCGGCGGATAAAATCCATGGAACCCAACATCATCATTGTGTCCATCCGTCCCCCCCCCCCTTTAATCTGACAGATGGTACGCTCTGTTGAGGGGACAGGCTCATGACTGGCATCAGCCCATGTCCTGGTCGAGGGGTGGGTTGGACACTTGGAGCCCCTCCAGGCATCCTTTTCACTGGGCATTATCCATGACGATTTGCGCTCACATTGCTCTTGGGGCAGTCACACACGATATCCCATTTTCAATACTGCTGGCAGCAGAGACACCTGATGCATTTAGGATGACTTGGTTAACATGGCTCTCCCCACTTTCCTTCCTCTTCTATGCCTAGCCTACCTGAAAAATAAATTAAAATAGATCAGTTTTTCAAAAATCTTGATTAAGTAAAGTTGAGCTCTATCTACATGTCCACATTTCACTGGACACCAGGACTGAACACCTGCCCCACAGGTATGCTATCTCCAGGGGGGATGTGGGTCTACACCACTGAGCCTCTTGGGCTTGCTGATCAGAAGGTCAGCAGTTCGAATATGAGTGACGGGGTGAGCTCCCATTGCTCTGTCCCAGCTTCTGCCAACCTAGCAGAAAGCACGCCAGTGCAAGTAGATAAATAGGTACCACTGCGGCGGGAAGGTAAGCGGCACTTCCATGCACTCTGGCACTCGTCACGGTGTTCCATTGCACCAGAAACAGTTTAGTCCTGCTGGCCACATAACCTGGAAAGCTGTCTGCAGACCAACGCTGGCTCCCTCGGCCTGTAAGCGAGATGAAGGCCACATCCCCATAGTTGCCTTTGACTGGACTTAACCGTCCAGGGATCCTTTACCTTTTTATCTTTTTTTTTTACACTAGGCTTTTAGGTGTTACTCCTTTTACTTACCTGCTCTAAATTGTATTTGATAATTCCTTATTTTTTTTAAAAAAATGTTCTTGTTTTATTATTATGCACCTTAATGCTGTGGACATTATTGTAGATCCTGTATTCTGTAGTGGGCAAAATTATCATTTGTACTCATGATGTCAGATGCAGCCTTCAGCATTAATGCTTCTATAGTTCTATGCATACTTTTCTAATACAGGTGATCTTGCAGACATTTCATCTGTCTTCAGGTATTGGGGTCACTCTGTCAGCAATTTGTGTGGTCGGATGGTCACAGTGTTTTCTTTGGAACAGGAAAGTGAAAGGCAAATAAATGCAGCCTCTTTTCTTGCTTTTTTAAAGAGGCTATTTATTATTCAGGTTGCTATGAAACACAGATGTCTGCAAGAAAGAAGGGGAACAGTAATAACGGAACTATTTACACACAACCATTTTGACCCGAGACACCAAAATTAACTTTTTGTTGTTGTTGTAATGACAAGACTCTGCCGGTGCTCTGACATATTTAATATACTCATGACAAGCAGAGCTTACCCCCATCAAAAATAGAAAAGTCAACTTGTCCTTGCTTCATTCCTTAGAATCATAGAATCATAGAGTTGGAAGAGACCACAAGGGCCATCAAGTCCAACCCCCTGCCAAGCAGGAAACACCATCAGAGCACTCCTGACATATGGTTGTCAAGCCTCTGCTTAAAGACCTCCAAAGAAGGAGACTCCACCACACTCCTTGGCAGCAAATTCCACTGTCGAACAGCTCTTACTGTCAGGAAGTTCTTCCTAATGTTTAGGTGGAATCTTCTTTCTTGTAGTTTGGATCCATTGCTCCGTGTCCGCTTCTCTGGAGCAGCAGAAAACAACCTTTCTCCCTCCTCTATGTGACATCCTTTTATATATTTGAACATGGCTATCATATCACCCCTTAACCTCCTCTTCTCCAGGCTAAACATGCCCAGCTCCCTTAGCCGTTCCTCATAAGGCATCATTTCCAGGCAGGCCTTTGACCATTTTGGTTGCCCCCCTCTGGACACGTTCCAGTTTGTCAGTGTCCTTCTTGAACTGTGGTGCCCAGAACTGGACACAGTACTCCAGGTGAGGTCTGACCAGAGCAGAATACAGTGGCACTATTACTTCCCTTGATCTAGATGCTATACTCCTATTGATGCAGCCCAGAATTGCATTGGCTTTTTTAGCTGCCGTGTTGGCTCATGTCAAGTTTGTGGTCAACCAAGACTCCTAGATCCTTTTCACATGTACTGCTCTCAAGCCAGGTGTCTGGCTGTTAACAGGATTAACCCTTAAATTACAAATGGAATGATCCCTGCCGTTACACTTGCAGTGTAAAGAACTGAGCATAGTAGGGACACATTCCCTGATCTTTAGACATTTTCATTCTCCCAGCAACTGACCCCCGCGCTTCCAAGCTTACCATTTCATGGCAAAGACTGTAGAGCCATAAGATCCAGAAATCTGTGACTGAGCAGGAAAAAACATACAGGCTGAGGCTTGTTGGAAGAAGAGGGACTCTTATGGTTCCTTCCAGCACTACAATTCTGTGATGTGATTCTATAATTTTGAGATCTGTGACCTACATGTCAGGGCTGTTGGTGAATGCCACAGCTGTTCTGTGCAGGTGTAGATCTTCGTTCATGCTTTGTTCTCCGTTGCAGCATAGAACAAAGCTGTACACTAGCCTTTGTCAACCTGGTGTTTTGGACAACAAATCCTAAACCGGTACAGATCATTGCTGCTTTCAGCAAAATAGTCCATAGACTGTTACTGTTATAAACATTGCATACGAGAGAGAGCATAGCTGTCAACTTTTCCCTTTTCTTGCGAGGAATCCTATTCAGAATAAGGGGATTTCCCTTTAAAAAAAGGGAAACGTTGACAGCTATGAGAGAGAGAGAGAGAGAGAGAGAGAGAGAGAGAGAGAGAGAGAGAGAGAGAGAGAGAGAGAGAGAGAGAGATTTCTGCCTCCCTTTTTCATAATGCTACTACTCAGGGTCACCCATTGAAATCTACTGGCAGGAGGCCCAGGACAGATGAGAGGAAGATCTTCTTCACACAACAAGTAATTAATTTACGGAATTCACAGGCACCAGATGAGGTGACAGATAGAGATGGTTCTTGAGAAAAATGCATGAATGCTACAGCTATTAGTTACTAGTTGCAATTGCCAAACACAACACCATTGAAACATAGGGAGCTGCCTTATAATGACCCCGACCCACTGGTCCATCCTGTATGGGGTGTTTGGGGAGGGGTAGTGCCTCTGATGGGGGATACGACATGCTTTTTCTGGGGTAGTTTGCCCCCCTTTGGTCCCCCTCTTGCACTCAGATCTCACCTGTGGCTCCTAGAAGCTGTCAACATGCGACAGTGGCCACAATCCCAGGAAGTGGTTTTGACTGGCCGGATAAACCAAATACAGTGGTACCTCAGGTTACATACGCTTCAGGTTACAGACTCCGCTAACCCAGAAATATTACCTCGGGTTAAGAACTTTGCTTCAGGATGAGAACAGAAATCATGCTCTGCAGTGCAGTGGAATCGGGAGGCCCCATTAGCTAAAGTGGTGCTTCAGGTTAAGAACAGTTTCAGGTTAAGAACGGACCGCCGGAATGAATTAAGTACCGGTACTTAACCCAAGGTACCACTGTAAGGGAAGCCGATGGCACACCAACCCTTGGTGAGTTAGGGACTTCCCCTGCATGCGAAGACAGGATCTGGTGGATTGAGCGGAGGACAATGGTGGGGGCAATGGTTAAGAAGATGGTTTCTGCACATGCTGTAGGGGGACGTGAGGGGAAGATGGGGCTTGCCAACCTGGGAAGGGAGCCCATCTAGGAGAAGGAAATCTCTGGTGCTAAACTTCCGTTGTCTTGCAGGATTTTTTGAGGGGAGAAAAGGCTAAGGAGTAAACCTTACATGGAGTATAGTATTCCTTAACACTTGATGGGAAGGCATTCCACAGGGAGGGTGCCACCACTGAGAAGGCCCTCTGCCTGGTTCCCTGTAACCTCACTTCTCCCATCAGGTAGGTAGCCGTGTTGGTCTGATGCAGTCAAAATAAATACAGTGGTACCTCTGGTTGCGAATGGGATCCATTCTGGAGGCCCATTCGCAACCTGAAAAGAATGCAACCCGTGTCTGCGCATTCGCCGCTTCTGTGCATGCAAGGTCACGATTCGCCGCTTCTGCGCATCATTTTGCACGTCTGTGCATGCGCGAGTGGCGAAACCCGGAAGTGTCCCTTTCCAGTACTTCCGGGTCGCAACCTGAAAACCCGCAACCTGAAGCAAACGTAACATGAGGTATGACCGTACCAACCAATACCTCAGATACCAACCTGAGGCATCTGAAGAAGTGTGCATGCACACGGAAGTTTATGCCCAGAACAAACTTAGTTGGTCTCTAAGGTGATACTGGACAATTTTAATTTTTATTTATTTATCTCACTTCTCGCAGTGAGGGAACCGCCAGAAGGCCCTTGGAGCTGGACCTCAGTGTCCAAGCTGAACGGTGGGGGTGGAGACACTTCTTCAGGTATACAGGGCCATTTAAGAAATGCTCCTGTGGAAATTCATCAGCATCTTAGTGCTAAATTCTGAGACAGTATTCAACTACCATGTCCTGTCAGCACTTTTGCTGAAGAACAGCAAAATAAAGTGAGATGAGCACCACAACCCCAGAGTCAGTCAGGACTGGACCTAATGGTCAGGGGTCCCTTTACCTTTAAGCTATATTTTGATCCCGGCACAACTATAG
The DNA here is from genome assembly GCF_964234715.1 of Podarcis melisellensis. Classification (NCBI taxonomy): domain Eukaryota; kingdom Metazoa; phylum Chordata; class Lepidosauria; order Squamata; family Lacertidae; genus Podarcis; species Podarcis melisellensis. Next base: position 7,515,440 of record NC_138528.1, on the reverse strand, counting down.
TGGGTGGGCTACGTCTGGTGTGTCATTATCTCTCCGCCTTTGCTCCCTGTCTGCAAAAGATGGGAATCCCCCCCCCCCCGGGTTGTTGTAAAAATGGACGGAGATAAGGGGACGTAGATGCCTCAGACAGGGAGATGGATAAGCAATGAATCAAAAATAAAGGAAGGCCTGCGCTGAGGGCCTTCTCCCATGGGTTGCTTTTCAACTGATTCTCCAGATGATTAAAGGCAGCAGCAGGCCGGCTTTGATATTTAAAATCTCTCAAGGGCATTTTCAACACTCTGTTGCAGGAGCACATGGGCCGGCTGTGCTGTGTAGACACACACACAGGGGATGCTCTCAATGTCCTGGGAAGGAAGACCAGCAAATGTTCCCCTCCTGCGTTTGTTCCCTGGGAAGTTTGTTCCCTTTTCCCTGAGCCCTGCAAGGGAGCATCTCCTCCTTGGTGAGGGAGGAGAGATGTTGGAGCAGCTGGGAGCTCAAACACACAGAGTTGGAAAAGAGGAGGAGGAAGAGGCCAGAGATGAAAGGAGGCTTGTATTTTCCCAGGTGATGCCTTAAAAGCCGCCCCTGAGTTTTCTCACCTTGGCTCCGGTAGGAAAAGCAAATATATTGGGGGTGGTTGGGATTAGACCAAGGGCCCCCTGTCTGTGCTATCTTTCCCCCTCCCTCTTGTTTTTGAAATCGGCCTTTCTGTCAAATGAGAAAGGAAAATATCCTATGTCGAAAGTGGGTACCACCGTTTGATCTGAAGTGGGGCTTCAGAACTGCATGTTTTGCAAGAGAGGAAACCCCCCCCCCAACTGGTGTTTGTATTGAGGCTCAATAAGAAAAGCAGAACAAATAGAGGGATAGAGCAGGAGAGGGAACTGGGAAGAGGGTCCTTTTGATCTCCTCTCCCCAAGACATAAGGAGGTAAAAAGAGCCTGTAGGATCAGACCAATGGCCCTTCTAGGCCAGCATCCTGTTCTTACAGTAGCCAACTAGTTGCCTACGGAAAATCACCAAGCAGGATCTGACCGCAAGAGCCCTCTCCCCTCCTGTAGTTTCCAGCAACTGCTATTCAGAAGCACTGCTTTCTCCAACTGTGGAGGCAAAACATTAATTTGCCCAGTTCTTTTCTAAAGCCATCACATGTTGGTGGCCATTGCTGCCTCTTGTAGGAGTGAGTTCCATGGTTTAACTGCCAGCATGTACTGTGTGAGGGACGCGGGTGGCGCTGTGGGTTAAACAACAGAGCCTAGGGCTTGCCGATCAGAAGGTCAGAAGTTTGAATCCCCGCGACAGGGTGAGCTCCCGTTGCTCGGTCCCTGCTCCTGCCAACCTAGCAGTTCGAAAGGACGTCAAAGTGCAAGTAGATAAATAGGTACCGCTCCAGCGGAAAGGTAAACGGCGTTTCCGTGCGCTGCTCTGGTTCGCCAGAAGCGGCTTAGTCATGCTGGCCACATGACCCGGAAGCTGTACACCGGCTCCCTCGGCCAATAAATCCAGATGAGCTCCACAACCCCAGAGTTGGTCGCGACTGGACCTAATGGTCAGGGGTCTCTTTACCTTTATGTACTGTGTGAAAAAATTATTTTGTCTGTCCTGAATCTGCCAACATTCATTCATAGAAGTGTAGTGTTGCAAGGGGCCATGAGGATCATCTAGTCCCACCTGCTGCAATGCAGGAAACCTTTGTGCAATGTGAGGCTTGAACCCATGGCCCTGATATTAAGAGTCTTATGCTCTCAATTAAAAGAGGTATGGGAAAAGGAGACAACAAGGCAGAGATAGATAGTCAAAGCTGAGGGGAAATATTGCAGAATCGTATGTTGAAAATGTTGTCCATAAGTATACGTTTTTGAAAAAGCCAGAGGCATTCTTGTTGGGAATGGTAGGAGAAGATATTGTTAAGAACAATCAGAAACTGTTTTTCCACACAACAACAGCAGCGAGGTTATTATTAGCCCAGTTTTGGAAACAACAGCAACTACCAACAGTAGAACAATGGCGACAGAAGGTAATGGAATACGCAGAACTAGCTAACGGCGAAAATTAGACAACAGGGCAAGGAAACTGTAATGGTTCTAGGGGTTGCTTGTGCGTAAGTTGTCGCCACTCCTGGCTAGGCTACCTGGGTGAACCCTTTCTGTCTGGACAGCCTCTCACCCGTGGCTGTCTCAATCGCTGGCACAATCCGTCAGTGGGCGTTTCTTGAACTTCTTCCAGCAAAGAAGTTCTTTGACGCCGAGTCTCCTCCTACTCTCCCTGCGTGGAAGTCTTCTGCGCAGGGAGGGTGTGGGCAGCGGAGGACCCGTGCTCTCTCTGCTGGTCTCCGGCGAGGAGTCCTGGAGCCCCCTCGCCGATTCCCTCTTCTGCCCCCCTTCTCCACTGGTGTTACGCTGATTTCCTTCCCCAGCAGATGGGCTGCCTCTCTCCCTACTGGGACCCTCTCCGGCATCCCTCTGGAGCCTTTCCTCTGCCTCTGGCTCCGATGGCAGTTCCCTGACAGAAACATTTCAAAAAGAATGGGAAAAGTTTATGTGGTATATAGGAAAGATAAGGTGAAATAACCAGTAGAACTGAAATAAACCTCATAATGTGAAATACAAAGAAATTCACGCGATAATAAAAATAATAAGAAGTAAAATGTATAATGTGACTAATGTAATTAATAACAGTTGCAAAAGAATATAGATAGACAACAAGAATTGTATAAATAGAAAGATTTATTTGTGTACAAATACTCAATGGACAAATATGGACAAATATGGAAGAAGAATAACAATATGCAAAATGGACAAAGACTATGCGAAAAAGTTAGATGTGATACAAAAAAGCCAGAAGAAGGAAGAAAGTGAGCTCTCAGGAGCAAGTATAAATGTAAAATATAACACAGTATGTGGAGTATGTAACTGGAAAAACCAATAAAAATTATTCAAAAAAAAAAGAAAATGTTGTGCATAAGAATAAAATAAAATTATTACTAATTAGTTTCGGTGTTATGTTGGAGGGGTGCCAGGAAACAGGGAATTATCTTCACATGTGGGGGTGTAAGATGTACAACTTTTTTGGCAAAGGGTGTTTAAGGAGATAACGGGAGAAATCACTGGGTTAAAGCTGACCGTAAGTCCAGAGGTAGTATTATTATCAGTTTACAATGGGGTGGAAGGTTTGCAGGCTATGAAGGACCTGGTCACAAATTTATTGACAGCTGCACGAATTATGATAGCTAGGAAGTGGAAGGGGCAAGCGGAATATAAAATGGAAGAATTGTATAAAGAGGTGTGGGATATAGCTATTAATGATAAATTAACGTGTGCCAGTAAGGTAAGATGGGGGATACGCAGGAGAAATGATTCTGACAAGATATGGGAGGTGTTCATAGAATTTGTACTGTTAAAACGGAAAGGGGTCAAATCATCACAAGAGGTGTTGAAAATTTGGGAAGTTGGATAACTAGAATGGAATGATCTCAGTGGTGGGGTGCACATTTTTATTCTTATTTATTTATGATAATAATAATAATAATTTTTTATTTATACCCCACCCATCTGGCTGAGATTCCCCAGCCACTCTGGACGGCTCCCAATCAAGTGTTAAAAACAGAACAGCGTTAAATATCAAAAACTTCCCTGAACAGGGCTGCCTTCAGATGTCTTTTGAAGATGGGATAGCTGCTTATTTCCTTCACATCTGAAGGGTGTTCCACAGGGAGGGTGCCACTACCGAGAAGGCCTTCTGTCTGGGCATCCTGATCAAATTTGCAGATGACACCAAACTGGGAGGGGTGGCTAACACCCCAGAGGACAGGATCACACTTCAAAACGACCTTGACAGATTAGAGAACTGGGCCAAAACAAACAAGATGAATTTTAACAGGGAGAAATGTAAAGTATTGCACTTGGGCAAAAAAAAATGAGAGGCACAAATACAAGATGGGTGACACCTGGCTTGAGAGCAGTACATGTGAAAAGGATCTAGGAGTCTTGGTTGACCACAAACTTGACATGAGCCAACAGTGTGACGCGGCAGCTAAAAAAGCCAATGCAATTCTGGGCTGCATCAATAGGAGTATAGCATCTAGATCAAGGGAAGTAATAGTGCCACTGTATTCTGCTCTGGTCAGACCTCACCTGGAGTACTGTGTCCAGTTCTGGGCACCACAGTTCAAGAAGGACACTGACAAACTGGAACGTGTCCAGAGGACGGCAACCAAAATGGCCAAAGGCCTGGAAACGATGCCTTATGAGGAACGGCTAAGGGAGCTGGGCATGTTTAGCCTGGAGAAGAGGAGGTTAAGGGGTGATATGATAGCCATGTTCAAATATATAAAAGGATGTCACATAGAGGAGGGAGAAAGGTTGTTTTCTGCTGCTCCAGAGAAGCGGACACGGAGCAATGGATCCAAACTACAAGAAAGAAGATTCCACCTAAACATTAGGAAGAACTTCCTGACAGTAAGAGCTGTTTGACAGTGGAATTTGCTGCCAAGGAGTGTGGTGGAGTCTCCTTCTTTGGAGGTCTTTAAGCAGAGGCTTGACAACCATATGTCAGGAGTGCTCTGATGGTGTTTCCTGCTTGGCAGGGGGTTGGACTCGATGGCCCTTGTGGTCTCTTCCAACTCTATGATTCTATGATTCTAACCTCACTTCTCACAATTTGGGAACCGCCAGAAGGCCCTCGGCGCTGGATCTCAGTGTCCGGGCTGAACGATGGGGGTGGAGACACTCCTTCAGGTATACAGGGCCGAGGCCGTTTAGGGCTTTAAAGGTCAGCACCAACACTTTGAATTGTGCTCGGAAATGTACTGGGAGCCAATGCAGATCTCTCAGAAACGGTGTTATGTGGTCCCGGCGGCCGCTCCCAGTCACCAGTCTAGCTGCCACATTCTGGATTAATTGCAGTTTCCAGGTCACCTTCAAAGGTAGCCCCACGTAGAGCGCATTGCAGTAGTCCAAGCGGGAGATAACTAGAGCATGCACCACTCTGGTGAGACAGTCTGTGGGCCGGTAGGATCTCAGCCTGCGTACCAGATGGAGCTGGTAGACAGCCGCCCCGGACACAGAATAGACTTGCGCCTCGATGGACAGCTGTGAGTCCAAAATGACTCCCAGGCTGGGCACCTGGTCCTTCAGGGGCACAGTTACCCAATTCAGGACCAGGGAGTCCCCCACACCTGCCCAACCCCTGTCCCCCCAAAACAGTACTTCTGTCTTGTCAGGATTCAACCTCAATATGTTAGCCGCCATCCATCCTCCAACCGCCTACAGGCACTCATGATTATTATTTGTCAATTATTTTTTTAATTTTAAAAAATAAAGAAGGCAAAAAAACCCTGAGGCTTATGCTCTACCAACTGAGCGATCCTGACCTTCATTGGGTGTCCACAATTTCTAGTTTGAGAGAGAAACTGTTCCCTATCCACCTTCTCTGTGCCAAGCATAATTTATGAATTTCTATCATGTCTCCTCTTCCTTGCCTTTTGCGTGTTCAGACCCAGAGACCTCCCCCCTAAATAAATTCACACTTGACTCAAACTTTAGTTTTGGTTTTTGGCAGAATTTAGGCCACCACTTTATTGATTACAGAAAGTGAATGGTTGCATAGGCTCTGGTTCAACTAGTTTCCTGCCAGGGTTCCAGCATAGGTCAGCCAAGGGTGAACACCTGGATAAGCGGAAAGCCAGGAACAGGCTATCTCTGCCACCCAAATATCCCCCTGGACTCAGGCATGGGCGCAACCCCTTCTCAGGGGTTGACCAAACCATTGAATCCCTGGATTCCTTTAATGGAATACCCTTCACATAGGGATGGCAAGAGCGTTCTCCCATCCCTATCACCTGAACCTGAGCCTATCCGCAACCTTACAAGTTGTGACGATTTGCTACGCGGCAGGCCAAACCCAAATGGCAACAGCCAATCAGCCAAGTGGGGGAAATTCCTGCCGTGCCCCTGTCTCAACGACAGACGACACACGACGGCATAGCAAGGTCAAGCGCCAAGCCCTAAAAGTAGGGAGAGGTGGGCAGGTGTTCCAAATGCACACACCAAAAGAGGATGCTCTGGGTCACGTGCATGGGTATAAATAGATCCCTCAAACTGTTTGGACTGCATCCCATTGGCCAGATTGCACCCAGCTACGAGGGACCTATCAATCGGGTGTTGTGGGTGACCAGTCGTACCCACCCACAACACGGTGTAGGTCTCACCACAATACGTGCGCCCTCTTTAAGGGAGGACCCGATTTCTCTAAACCAAAAACCCTGAACGTTGCAACCTTTTCTTGATAAGGGAGCCAATTGATCTCTTGGGTTGCCCTTTTCCTGAACCACTTGTACTTCCTCGTTGTCAGGATGTTGCTCTTCTGGGTGGCTAGGAAAAGATACAAGACTCCTCTGGAGCGATTCAGTGGGACAAATGGAAAAACCCTGAATGCACTGCCACAGCTACACGGCAAGTCCACGGCCGAGGCCAAAACCAACAAGCGAGAGTTGTATAGTGCCTTTCAGAGTGTGCGTGCCAGGACTCTCTTCACAGAGCTGTGTTATTACAGCTCAGGTAAGAAAGTGGAGAGGGGGGAGAGAGCCAAGCAAAACAGCCAAGGCTTTTCTGCAAGCAAACGGGAATTCTGGAGGAAGCTTCCTCTTTGCGATTCCAGGAGATGTGCAGAGAAACCTCCCAGGTGGTTTCGTGAAGCTGAGGCTCCAAGTCATTTAGTCGTGTCTGACTCTTCGTGACCCCATGGACCAGAGCACGCCAGGCACTCCTGTCTTCCACTGCCTCCCGCAGTTTGGTCAGACTCATGTTTGTAGCTTCAAGAACACTGTCCAACCATCTCGTCCTCTGCCGTCCCCTTCTCCTTGTGCCCTCCATCTTTCCCAACATCAGGGTCTTTTCCAGGGAGTCTTCTCTTCTCATGAGGTGGCCAAAGTATTGGAGCCTCAGCTTCAGGATCTGTCCTTCCAGTGAGTACTCAGGGCTGATTTCCTTCAGAATGGATAGGTTGGATCTTCTTGCAGTCCATGGGACTCTCAAGAGTCTCCTCCAGCACCATAATTCAAAAGCATCTATTCTTCAGCGATCAGCCTTCTTTATGGTCCATCTCTCACTTCATTTAGCATTTAGCTTCATTTTGCAAGCAGCATTCCGGTCCTCTAGCAGATGTGGAGGCTGGGGCAGGGAAAGGCGCTGAGTGGTGTCAGTGGGCCACTTTTTCATTCTGCAGGGGCCGTCGCAGGAATCATGATGGCAGATGGGGCGGTTACTGTGGAAAGGCAGGTTGCTTCCCTCTTAAGTGGGCAAGTTCCAAGACCAAACTTCCAAGTACCCCAGAGAATCGTTTCCAAAGAAAGGTGCTTTTCGGAGCAGTTGGTTAGCTCACAGATTCCTCCGCAAGCTTCTCATTAAGCTCCGGCCGTTGCCAATCCTCCAGCGGTGTGTCAAGCACACTCCCTCAGCGGAAAATTGGGCCTGCCTCCCATGCTGTCTCTCCATGTGCCAGAAGGATTGCTTGAGATCCAAGGTGGTCTGTCAACAGTTTACTCAGTCAGCAAAATGCGGCTGTGGAGAGGAAGGCAAGGGAGACTGAGCCCAGCCGAGAGCTGGCTGGATAACAGCCTCTCTGCAATCCTGCGGCAGACTTTTGCTTCGTCGTCCCGATTTATAGGCCTTCTCCGCCTCTTATCACAGCAATCCATTCTGGGCTAATCTCAGCGCCAATCCTGCTCTCAGCAAACGGTGCCCTGAGAAAACGGATTGGAAAAATTAGTCACTGTTAGAAAACGCTCTACGGCAGCTGCAAGCCTGGTTCAAATGCTTCTGCAAAGCCAAAAATTATCTTTTGTCGGATAATTGCCTCGCTCTGAACTGTTTAGTCTGTTGGCTATGGAGGGGAGAGGAGGGAAGAGAAGCTCTTTTGCTCCCTGCGCACTATGGGAATACAGCTCTCCCATACTGGCTGCCAGCACAATCAGTTGTACGGCTTTTAGTTCATTAATCAATTAACAAATCAGTTAAATGTTTACACATTTGCATGTAGGCAATAAATGCTTTGATTGGCAGAATTGGCACTTGGCAGATGGGGATCGTGAGACCAGGATTTAGCAGAAGGAGAAATCTGGTCCTAAACCTTCTGCCTTGTAGGAAATCTTCAGACGGAGTAAACCCAACACAAATGCGGAGTGGAGTCCCTAAGACAGTTGGGTGACACCTTGTATGCCTCATTCTGGCAACACCTGCAGCCAAGCTGGTGCCAAACGTATTGCTCTGCTTTCCTTTGGACATCAGTGAAGCCAAGAGAAGGGTCTTGTCTGGGCAACCCAAGACCTCCATTCACTTACACCCCAGGGAGGTCACTTTGGTGCTGCTAACACAGTGGTTAACTTACCAGTAATCCCCAGAGGCACACGCCATTTTCTCTCCAGACAAATGGATGCCAGCAACAACAACATGCCAACAACATGTGTAAGAACTCAATCATTTAGTGTGGCAGCTCCATAGAGGCGCAGGTCTATGGAGCAATGGATCCAAACTACAAGAAAGAAGATTCCACCTAAACATTAGGAAGAACTTCCTGACAGTAAGAGCTGTTCGACAGTGGAATTTGCTGCCAAGGAGTGTGGTGGAGTCTCCTTCTTTGGAGGTCTTTAAGCAGAGGCTTGACAACCATATGTCAGGAGTGCTCTGATGGTGTTTCCTGCTTGGCAGGGGGTTGGACTCGATGGCCCTTGTGGTCTCTTCCAACTCTATGATTCTATGATTCTAGGTCAATTCTGTGTCCAGGGCAGCTGTCTACCAGCTCCATTTGGTACGTCAGCTGAGACCCTACCTGCCCACAAACTATGTCACCAGAGTGGTGCATGCCCTGGTTATCTCCCGCTTGGACTACTGCAATGCGCTCTACGTGGGGCTCCCTTTGAAGGTGACCCGGAAACTACAACTAATCCAGAATGCGGCAGCTAGACTGGTGACTGGAAGTGGCTGCCAGGACCATATAACACTGCTCCTAAAGAATCTTCACTGGCTCCCAGTACGTTTCTGAGCACAATTGAAAGTGTTGGTGCTGACCTTTAAAGCCCTAAATGGCCTCGGCCCAGTATACCTGAAGGAGCGTCTCCACCCACATCGTTCAGCCCAGACATTGAGGTCCAGCGCCGAGGGCCTTCTGGCGGTTCCCTTATTGCGAGAAGGGAGGCTACAGGGAACCAGGCAGAGGGTCTTCTTGGCAGTGGCACTCTCCCTGTTGAACACCCCCCCCCAAGGAGATTAAGAACTACACAACTTTTAGAAGACATCTGAAGGCAGCCCTGTATCAGCAAGTTTTTAAAATTTGGTTTTATTATGTTTTTATATTTTGCTGGAAGCCATCCAGAATGGCTGGGGAAACCCATCCAGATGGGCAGGGTATAGATAATAAAGTTTATTCATTCATTCATTCGTTTGTTTGTTTGTTTGTTTGTTTGTTTGTTTGTTTGTTTGTTTGTTCGTTCGTTCTCTCCTACCCCTTAAAACCCACCCCACAAATTGCTTACCCGCTTACTAGACCTCTCAGACCATTACCCCATTCACTGCATGGCATGGAATAGTAAAGCCAGCAAGTCATCTGTATTCCAAATGTGTCCATCTCAGTCACTCACACCGCTAGCACAGATTGCGGAGGATTTAATGGAAATTCACACTCATGTCAGTAAAACCAACATTATGCCCTATATCCCTTCTTCTTTATTGTAATAATAATAAAAATCAGCTGAAACCACCCTTAAAATAACTCCGCAAATATTCCTTAATATTCATAATCATTAATCTTTATTGGAAGACTAAATGTGCAGGGCTTCTTGCAATGTATTAATTTCAAAATCAAAGCAGTATTTCCATTCCATAATCATCCTGAGCCTGTCAGGTCCGTGCATGACAAATATTTGAATTGAGCCACCTTGGAAACCGTTTCCCCACCCATTACGTAAACTAAATTTGCAATCAGTGGAGATTCATTGAAGCAAGGTTCCATTTATATTCAAAAACTACAAATCGAGGAGGATTTATTCAATATATAAATCCTTGTTGGGGCTCTATCCTGGCTCTGCAGCAACAGAAGGGGGACCAAACCCATTTTGTGAAAACGTCTGTCAGTGTCGAAAGAGAATCGAGTTAGTATCTTGGCAGCTATCTGCTGGGGAGACCCACACTTCAAACCACTGTTTTAAGGCAGAACTTGAACTCACAGCAGGTCCTAAACCTAGAGCCTGAAAGCTATCAGCGAGGTAGTTCGTGCATAAACACCAATGCCCAACCAACAGAGGAATGGACGTGTGGCACGACTGCTCTGGTTGGCAGATCCCTCCTTCACGCCAATAGGCCTTTGGAGACTAGCTCACTTTCTGCCCTGAACAAGGGTTGCGAACATGATCCATGTGGGAGGCAGGTTCGCAACCCACAGCATCCGCAACCCATCTGCGCACGCGCAGGTTGTGATTTGGCGCTTCTGCGCATGCGCAAAGCTCAATTTAGTGCTTCTGCGCATGCGCGAGCACCAAAACCTAGAAGTAACCTGTTCCAGTACTTCTGGGATTCAGCGCGTCCCTATCCCGAAAACGCGCAACCTGTAACCTGAGGTATGACTATACCGCCCTTCATCCAACAATCACAGGGCGGTTTACAATATAAAAACACAAAAACACTAAATGCTCATCCTTGGAGGTTCTTAAGCAGAGGTTGGCTGGCCATCTGCCAGATTCTTGCATTGCAGGGGGCTAGACTGGATGACCCCACCCACCCTGGGTCCTTTCCAACTCTATAGTTCTATGGTTCACATACCCTCCAACATTTCTCAGATGAAAATAGGGACGTCCCATTCCATAACGATAATTTTTACTATTTATACCCCACTCATCTGACTGGGTTGCCCCAGCCACTCTGGGCAGCTTCCAACAAATATAAAAACATAATGGAACATTTAAAAACGCCCCTATACAGGATTGTCTTCAGACGGCGCGGGGGTCAGGTAACTCCATAGCCTCTGACATTTCTCCAGTGAAAATAGGGACGTCCTCCTAAGGAAAAGTGGGACATTCCAGGATCAAATCAGAAACCTCAATCAGGGATGGCCCTGGAAAATAGGTACACTTGGAGGGTCTGTCATTCAGCATGAGCAAACAGGCCCTCGCCTTACTTTTAGAATTGTTTCTTATTAAAGACCCTCCAACAGTGTGAGATCCAGTGTGGTGCAGTGGTTAAGAGCGGTGGACTCGTAATCTGGTGAACTGGGTTCGCTTCCCCGCTCCTCCACATGCAGCTGCTGGTTGACCTTGGGCCAGTCACACTTCTCTGAAGTCTCTCAGCCCCACTCACCTCACAGAGTGTTTGTTGTGGGGGAGGAAGGGAAAGGAGATTGTTAGCCGCTTTGAGACTCCTTCGGGTAGTGATAAAGCGGGATATCAAATCCAAATTCTTCTTCTTCTTCAACATTTCTCCAATGAAAATAGGGGCATCCTAACGAAAAGCAGGACATTCCAGGATGAAACCAGAAACTGGGATGGCTTCTCTAAATTAGGGATGTCCCTGGAAAATAGGGACACTTGGAGGGTATGTGATTGATCCATGTTAAAAATAAATAATCTGTTCCTTTTTCTGGCCTAGCCTTTTCTCCCAAATCCAGTTGAAAGCTAACTGCACACCGGCAATCGCATCGTCGTCCCGTTCCCCCCCCAATGTTAGAACTGGGGAGCTATCCAGAGAAACTCAATGGGAGATTGGGAGGGGCAGGAGGAAGCTTTGTCATAAGCTGCTTTGAGGGTTGTTGTTGCTGTTATTTATAAAGTGGTGTATAAATTTTACGATGTAAATAAAATAAAATAAAATAGGTTTTTGGAGCGAAATAGACACTGTCTTTGGATGGGCCACAGAACCTATGCTCACAGAATTTGTGGTGAAGAGGGATTGGCTGTTAAACCACTGGAAATTGTCACCGTGAGGGGAATAGGGGTCTCCTCACAACTCCCAACATATTTAAACCGCCTATTTAGAAAGTGGTGTCATGATGCTTTAAAGGTACAATGTGACCTGGCTAGAGTAGTTAGCTTTCTTTTTCAATCATTTTTTAAATTCATTTTCACTTTTAACATTTGTCATCCTACAGAAATCATAATCATTTCACAAATACGATTCTCAGAATCCCCGAACTTCCCTCCACCTCTCCATGGTTTCTCCAGATATTCTTTTCAAACTGCATCGTATCATATTCTCCATATTTTCTTAAAACTCAATTCTTATAGTTCTCGCTTCATTGCAAGTGTTTCTAAAATCCCACCAATGTTTACAGTGTTCTTTCAAGTAACTTAAGAAATTTCCCCATTCTTTATTAAATTTATAGTCCTCTTGATCTCTGATTTTCCTGGTCATTTTCGCCAATTCAGCAGAGTCCATCATCTTTATCTGCCATTCTTCTTTTGTAGGTAAATTGTCCTCCTTCCATCTTTGGGCAAGTAGCATCCGCGCAACTGTTGTAGCATACATGAATAGTCTCTTCTGATCCTTAGGTATTTCTGAACCTAAAATTCCTAGTAAGAAAGCATCAGGGTTGTTGTTGTTTTTACAAAAGTAATGTTAAACATTTTTTTCAACTCATTGTAAAGCATTTCCCAATATACCTTTTTTTTTGCATGTCCACCACATGTGGTTAAATGTGCCTTCTTTCTCATTTGCACTTCCTACGTGTATCTGTAGCAGTTCTATACACTTTTGCTAGTTTAGTAGGAGTTAGGTACCAGCGAGGTACCAGTTAGGTACGTCATTTTCATACACAGTAGTTCTCTTTCAACATACAACACACTGCAAATTTTAAATCTCCCCTCCGTAATTTTTTCCATGATGCCAATTGTGTATTATGTCCAATATCCCTTGCCCATTGTATCATTACGAGAAGTTAGCATTCTACTCTGTGCAGGCACATCGAGAATAAAGCTCAATTTACCACTAACTCAGCTTGTAGCGTGTTTGAACATAAAACAGCAGAAGACGAGGCACGCCAGGCAGAGGAAACTTTATACTTTCTCCAACCAGCTCTTTTTGATGGCACAACCACTTCTGTAAATAAGAGGCACTTCCAGGCCAAATGTCTCTCCCGGAGAACGCAGAGAAAGAGAGGGAGGCGAGAGAGCAAGTCAGCAGTTGAACAGGCCATGGATCATCTTATCTATCTTTTTCAGCTTGCCGGGCCGGTGTAAGTGGTCTGGTATATATTTATGAACACATCAAAGCAGAGAAGTCTGACATTTAGAAATGGAAAGCCATCAATCGGCAAAGCTCCATAGGGAGGGGGGGTTTTGCCCGTGGAGTACTTTACTTAACTGTGATAGGCGGGTGACTGTGTTAGAGGTCATTAAATAAAAGAACAGAGGGGCAAAACATGCACTCCCTTATCCCTTACAAACTTGTAGCTGCTGCTATTAAATTGTTGGTTTTTTTAAGTGTGCAAGAAAAAATTACTTTGAATTTGTTCTGGTCATTCCCTTTGTTGGTTTAACAGTAGAGGACTGTCAGAGGAGCCAGGCCTTCAAAATATTATTTATGTATAAAACCCCTGTGCTGCCTTTCCACAAAATTGTGCTCAAGGTGATAGACGATAAACTAAAAAGGTCTTTGCTCTAAAAACCAACTCCAGCAGGGTCTCCACCGTCTGTTCTTGTAGTAAGGAGCAAAAATGCTTTACCATGTTTGTGGCTGGAAAATTATTTGTGGTGGATTTAGTGCTGGGATGTGAATAGATGCTAAGAGAGGATATATTTATTAGATATTATCCTTCCTTCTTCACGTTTGTGAGTTCAGAATGTCATCCCTTTGCAGCGTAAAGGGATGCTTAAGTGGGCTAGTTTTAGCCTTTTAATTTAAGCAATCCAGGATGCTTTAAGACAGACTGGATTTTCCTGTCATTTCCTCCTTTTCTGCCCCTTAAAATAACAACCACACACAAAATAGGCTTGTATATGGCAAAAATAACACAGAGAATACTTGTTGAAGAGCAACAGTTACAGCAGCATTGTTCAGGCAGGCTTAAAATGGCAATTCAGTTACAAAGGCATCCTTAAGTCTAGCTTAAGGTGGTGTCTGAGCTTACAGCTCAGGCATGGAGATGTTCTCACCTTGCTGGCAGAGCGGAAAGAGATGGGGTTTCTGTGGGGGAAGGCATGTGCTCTAAATGTGCTTTAAATGTCACCCCAGAGTACATTACTTTTGCAGCATGGAATAGCTTTTAGGAATGGTGTATCTGTGTGACTGTAGTCAAGAGTACAACAGGAAAAAAACGCTTAATTTGCAATGTTCAATTTTTTATTTCTGTTTTGCAAACGCAAACTGAACACTCTGCCCATCAGGCTTTTTCCTAATGTACTCTTGACTCAACTCACATGGACACACCGTTCAAGAAAGCTCCTCCGTTAGAAGATCTAAAGGAAAGGAAGGCCAGCTGAGGGGAATTGTCTTCCTCCTTCCATTCACAAAAACCTACCAGTGTCAACAGAAGCATCTGATGTTTATAGCATACCCCCACCAAACAGGTCATCTTCTTAAGCTTCCCTAATTTTGTTCCAGCGGGAGTTTAATGTGGTGCTAATCAGACGCAGCAGATTATCTGCCGGTTTCAAAGCAACCTAGAGGGATTTTGATTACTGGCCTTCTAAAGAAAAAGAAAAACAGGAATACAAAAGGCGGCACTTCTGTCTGAAGAACAAGGCTGCTCAAAAAAACATTAATTTCCTAATCACTTCTGCTGATCTCTGTGACTATACTTATCAGATGTCAGGAAAGCTGGCATTACTTCAACAAGGCCTAGCCTCTAATTTCTCTTCCATACCCTAAATGTTGATGTAAAGTGATGGTTCCTTCCAGTGCCATATCTGTCTTGGGTACAGCAGGGTTGAGCTGAATGTTTGTCGTTTTCACTTTGTGTGCTTTGAGAGGGGAGAACGTTTAAAAGAAATAATAACTATGAATTACTGAAAGAATCTAAACTGCTTAAGAAGCAGCAGTGGAAGCTATAAGCTGGGTATGTTTAGCCTGGAAAAGGAGAGATTGGAAGGAGATATGGTGGCCATCTTCGAGTGTCAGGGGGCTGTTGTGTGGGAAGAAGAAGAGGAAGAGAGGAAGAAGAAGAAGAAGAGGAGGAGGAGGAGGACTTTGGATTTGTTATCCCGCTTTATCACTACCCTAAGGAGTCTCAAAGTGGCTAACAATCTCCTTTCCGTTCCTCCCTGTTATGTACTGAGTTGAATAGGATCCAAAATGCAGCAGTCTGATTGGTCCTAGAACAATAGGATTCAGAATGCAGCAGTCTGATTGGTCCTAGAACAATAGGATCCAGAATGCAGCAGTCTGATTGGTTCGCAGGAGACACCCAATCTAGCGCCAGGTGGAAGGGAATCCGCAACCTGATAGGCCTACAGGAGAATCCCGGAATTAGCCAATCACGTGGGGCCCATTGTGTAAATAATGTATATAAGCAGACATTCTGGGGGAACTTCCATTCCTCCTCACCACTATGAGCTGAATAAAGAGCATGAAATCCACTCTCGACTCCGAGTATATTTCACTCCCCCCCCCAACAAACACTGTGAGGTGAGTGAGGCTGAGAGACTTCAGAGAAGTGTGACCAGCCCAAGGTCACCCAGCAGCTGCATTTGGAAGAGTGGGGAAGCGAACCCGGTTCACCAGATTACAAGTCCACTGCTCTTAACCACTACACCACACTGACTGGGCTGAGCTTGTTTTCTCCTGCTCAGGAGGCTAGGACCCAAACCGATAGATTGTGGTTGCAAAGAAGGAGATTATGACATCAGGAAAAACTTTCTTATGGTTAGAGCTGTTTGACAGTGCAATGGACTCCCCCACGAAGCACCAGAAGTTGTGTTGGAGGCCCCGCATTGTGGGTGCTGAGTACACAGGGGGCCCCTAGAGTTGGTGCCAGGGACAGGAGTTCTTCTGCCTTCAAGGCATTTGCTCCTCTACTGACCTTCAATCCCTCCCCTGATCTGAGAGAATTCATGGAGTTGATAGAGTTTAGCTTGAAAATATTCCTAGGGAAAAGGAGTTGCCGTGAATAATTATCACATCTGCAGAGACATCCTGGTTCAGTAAAAAGAGGGGGGCACACTGCATTGGTTATTTACAATCCAGCTGCTTTGGCAATTAGAACTTTAACGCTTGATTTTTTGGATACGGTCGAAAGGAGATTCAGCTGAAATCAGGAACCTTCTATGTTTTCCAGCTCAGAAATCAAATCAGTAAACAGGAAGTGAGCCCACTGTTGCAATAATTAAATCCCTTTTGCCATAACAATGTTTTTGTCAGTTTAAGGTGTATTTTTTAAGTGCTGCAGGTGTTCATAATTACCCGTTACCCAATTATGTGTGTATTTTGCACAAGAAGTTATAAAGCAAGGACTACAGGAGCATTTCAATTTATGAGCTGGTGCATATTTAAGCTGGGAACTCTTGCAGCATAAATGCTTCCCTACCCTACTGGCAATTTTGGATTAAAAGTGTGTTGTAGCACACTGAACACAAATATTGTGTGCTTGTTTCCAATGGGCCTCGTGTCAACAGCCAGCATAATTTGGCATATGCTGGAACCCACAGGCCTCAGGAGGACGCTCTGGGCTGACGCTGGTCTCAGACATCTCTTTTTCCTCCTCCCACTCCACCCCTTTCTTCCTTTAGCATTTTAGCGGGGTGACAGGTGTGCTGGAAAGCAAATGTCAGCCGAGGCTGGAGACAGGCCCTCCCCACCTTGGGTCCGGCAGATTGAGCAGATGAGACAAGAGTGGCTCCAATGGTCCAGAAGGCGGTTTCAACATGTGATGTAGAGGGAAGTGAGGGGCAGATGGGGCTCGTCCACCTGGGAAGGTAGCCCATGTAGGAGAAGGAACAGCTTCTGGAGTAAACCCTGAGGAACAATCCATGCCCACTGTCTTGTGTGACACCTTTTGGGGAAAAGAAAAGCTAAGCAGGGGTGCCCAAACTTTCTTCAAAGAGGGCCAGATTTGATGAAGTGAACATGCATGTTTGCTGTTGTTTAGTGCTTTAGTCGTGTCCGACTCTTTGTGACCCCCCTGGACCAGAGCACGCCAGGCATTCCTGTCTTCCACTGCTTCCCGCAGTTTGGTCAAACTCATGCTGGTAGCTTCAAGAACACCGTCCAACCACCTCGTCCTCTGTTATCCCCTTCTCCTTGTGCCCTCCATCTTTCCCAACATCAGGGTCTTTTCCAGGGAGTCTCCTCTTCTCATGAGGTGGCCAAAGTCTTGGAGCCTCAGCTTCAGGATCTGTCCTTCCAGTGAGCACTCAGGGCTGGTTTCCTTAAGAATCGATAGGTTTGATCTTCTTGCAGTCCATGGGACTCTCAAGAGTCTCCTACAGCACCATAATTCAAAAGCATCAATTCTTTGGCGATCAGCCTTCTTTATGGTCCAGCTCTCACTTCCATACATCACTACTGGGAAAACCATAGCTTTAACTATACGGACCTTTGTCAGCAAGGTGATGTCTCTGCTTTTTAAGATGCTGTCTAGGTTTGTCATCACCTTTCTCCCAAAATCGCATTTGAATAGAAAATGTTTCTCAGGCGGCTAGTCCTAGTCTTTATAACCCTGTACCTCGGGATGCGAACGGGATCCGTTCCGGAGCCCCGTTCGCATCCTGAACAGAACATAAGATGCGACAGCACGTCTGCGTGTGCCGTGTTTCGCCGCTTCCATGCATGCGCGTGATGTCATTTTGACCGTCTGTGCATGCGCGAGCGGCGAAACCCGGAACTAACACGCTCCGTTACTTCCGGGTCACCATGGAGAGCAACCCGAAAGCGGTATACCTGAAGTGTATTTATCCCGAGGTATGACTGTACCTTCTTCCAGAAGGCAAAAGCTGAAAGAGATCATTTCTGGGGTGCGCACTATCCTGCACTATCTCTGCAGCCTTCTGGAAGCATAGATTTGATCCAAGGTAGAGAGAGTGCACCCAATTATTCTCTCCGCAGTCTTTACAACCCTTCCGGCAACTCCTGCAGCCCAGCCAGTGCCAAACATTTTGCTCTGCTTTCCTTTGGACGCCCCAGGGCCTCCAGACACACTGCCCAGGCTGACGCCCCAGAGAGTTCATTCGGAGCTGCTAATGCAGCGGTTTGACTTCATTCCTGGAGGCGCACTCCACTGTCTCTCGAGACAGACAGATGCCAGCAACTTTTCTGCCCTGCATTTCCTCCAAGGGCCTCCCTCAGGTGATCTGCAGTATGTCTGTGAAGAATGCTTACAATCTGAGTTACGCAGAATTCTATGGGATTCATAATGCAATAAATAATTGGAGGAATTAAAATGCAATGAGAATCCATGCAGCACCTACAACAACACGTTAGAGTTGCTGCAGCAGGGAGAAGAAAACCACAAAGTGGTCAGCCAAGACTCCCAGCAATTTTCACGTGGTCTGTGTGTGGGGAGGGGGGAAAGCTTGGGAACCACTGATGTGCAGGATTTGCTCTTTCCTGCCCCCTGACCTTTGCTCCTCACAACAACCCTGTAAGGTAGGCTGGGCTGAGAAATAGTGACAGGTCCAGGTAATCACCCTGAGCCACTTTTGCATGTAACACAGGCCCCATCTACAACCTCTCAGTCATTTGCCATGCATCAGGTGTACACGATTACAAAGACACAAAATGTTTATAGAACTTTTTTTTTTGCCAAGTTGGAGCCAAATACCTTTTTTATTTTATTTTATTTTATTAACATATAAAACATATACATATATTTACACAATGCACATACACAACACACTACCTTATTTTCATAACATAAAACATACCTACATTACTCTATATAATACCTACCTATACTGTACATATCAACGTACCTACACACCTACCCCAC